>NC_092823.1:17987337-18298128 GCF_023375885.2 Dermacentor andersoni
CTTTAGCATTTTGAAATGTAAGTTTAGCTCTGAAGTGGTTAAATTGGTGATATAGCCATGGTCTCGAGGTAGCATTTTCTTGAATCTACTGTGTGTAAAACACACTCACGATTGTTGACAGTTGAATTGTTACAATTGCAATCAGCAGAGAGACCTAATCTCGGCCTACATAGCTATACATACTAAAGGGCTCAGAGCACATATTCAACATTCCACCATCTTGCTTGAATACCATCTTGTTTGCTTGAAAGTGGTGAGCTCTCAGGCTACATTTTCAAGAACCATTGTTACTCACTAGCCTCCACTTTCAAAGATGTTTGCACGTGCTGCAACATCACTATTTCCCCTTCGGGGTGAGAGAAAGCTCTATTAGAACTGTTCATGACATCTGGGCCTTCTTTGTAACCCCTGGTATTTAGAGGCATACTTGATCAAGTGCCTTTACAAATTCACTGTCCTTCGTTATTAAATGTGACCACTGTAACTGCAAAAAGACCATTGAACACCTCCCCTGTCAGTATTTGATGTCCAATGTCAGCCCTTTTAGAGTGTACCCACACAACTGTATAGTCGACCTTTCACAGAGCCTAGGATCCTGGGTGCTTGGCCATATTAATGAAGAAAGCTATGCATACATGCTCTTATGACTTTCTGAAATAAACGAATCTGAAAAGATACTTATAGACACCATCTGTCTTTTGTGCGAGTGAACTGTCTCGACTTGCCTCCTTTTTTCTTTTAAACCCTCATACACTCACCCCCATGCAGGGTAGCCAACTGGATGTACGTCTGGTTAACTTACCCGGCCTTCCTTGTTCCTTTCTTTCTCTCTCAGATGTAAACCCCATGCAGGAAAACTAAAAACCACACAATATCTAGTCAGCCATACCTGTTGAAACTAAGATGCGACATGCTTAAACAATTTCAGACGTGTAAATGCACCTAAAATACAAGTACAAAAGAAAGGACAACACACATGTAGCACATGCACTACTGATTCTTGTGCTTTCTTTTAATTGTCCTTGTATCTTATATACTTTTACAAGCCTGCAATGCTGAACCAACTCGCCCAACTACCTACATTGCTTAAACCAATTCAATTAATATTTTGGTTAATGTATACCCAAGAATTCGTGCGATGACTGGCAGATTCTTCTCTTGCAGAACTTCATCCGACCAAACACCAGAGAAAAGAGTGATGCTGATACAGACACACAAGTTTTTTTGGCAGTGGAGTATGTTAACTGGACAAACTGCTGCAAGCGTTGCATAGCAACATGCATTGAAGCTGGTGAGCAAGTTGAAGTGCATGATCTGCAAATTTTCTGCCAATAATTTGCATTGTCAGACATCTGTGACGAAGGTGCAGAAAGGATTGCTGGCATCTGGACCAGGTTCTTGCTAAGTTCGTAGCAACTGCCATTACACTGGAGGACAAAATAAAGCAACCACTGTGCCACATGAAGCAGTATTCTCGCTTGTTGCTTAATCCAGCAAGGACAGAAAAAGAGTGGAGAATGCTGCCTTCCAAGCTTAATTACAAGCAATGCAAAAGCAACCTTGGAAATCGAATCAACTGCATCATTCTGGGCAGAAATGGGAGAAGTAAAAAGGTAGGATGACATGCAAGAGTACAGAAATATCTGTACATTGCCCCAGCACATATTAACTTTATATTATTGCTGCAACTGAAGGAAGCTATGCTAAAAAAAAAGAGCAGCAGCCGGGCTTGGAGTTGAAAAACTGCATGCCATAATCACAATAATATCAGCTTTTGCCATGACTGGCAGGAGCTATGTCAACGTGTACAAGCATCAATGACCAGCAAATTAAAGTCCACCAAACAGGAAGTGGACTAAACGAGACATTTGCTTGAGCTTTGGCAAAGTGTTATCACCTGGCATTTCTACTTTCATGGCCTCATCAATAAAATAATGTCGCATAAGTAATACAATATTGCTTTTGCTGTAATGGACTTTTTATTGTGTATTTGCTTATGTTAGTATACAATTTTTTGATGTAGTTTTATAGGTGCAACAAAGCACAAAATTTTTTGTTATAGTTTGTATTGAAAGATTTCAATAATGGGGTTGTTACTCTTACATGTTTTTATGCCAACCCAGTAGCCCAAGTTGTATATTAGCTTGTGCCACTAGATGTGTGGATGTGTTATGTTTGTGATGCCATCGTGTTCGCTGCGTTGTCGTCATTCCAGCTTTGTCATGCGACTCTCACGCTACCTGCGTTGGAACCAGATGGCTCACATGAAAAGATTCAGGTGTCTCAGCAGCAGCACACCCACCCGTTGTTGGTCACCTCCGTTTGAGATTCAAAAGGAAGTTTCACATGAGTGTTCATTTCGAATCACCGATAGCAATACCTCACCTTGGCATAGCCAACTACCGGTAAAATACTTCACATAACATCAATTTTCACATTGCGTGGGATTTACGCAAGTTTATCTCATAGTTTTCATGTAGAGCCTTTTGGACCTTTATGTGGGGGATAATAAAATGGCTTTTCAGGTCTAGCTCCTCTGAAATATATATAATTCGACACCTTGCATGCTAAGCTGCAGCTTCTTAAGTCCCGAACTGGCATCAAGAAAGCCAGTACTGTAAAATGATACTGGGCTGGACAAATCAGTTTCCAAAGATTTATGTTGCGTTCTTGACCTCCTTTCCAGAGTTCCTGTGATAAGTTTGTGTGAAAAGACATTCTCAAAGCTAACATATGTAGAGACCAGGCTGAGAAGCTTTATGTCAAGAATGGCTTAGCTGGCTGATGGTGCCTTTGGTGGAGCAATGAATTGCAATTTTTTTTATGATGTTATGAAGATAAATAACACCATAGCATGCAGACTTATGCTGCAGAAAGAAAGCAAGAAGCGAACGAGTAATTGCAAAGTGATCTGCATATTGTATCCCAGCTGTATTGTGCATGCCACATTACCAGAGAATCCTGCTGACCTTTAATTAACCTTTCCAGCGCAACATGTCTTTATCAAGCCATACCTTTACATTGGGTTGATATATGCAGGGATGCCCTTTCACCTTCCTGTAAGCTTAGCTCTGTCAACAGCAGATGCACTAAAGCTGAACACTCTTGCTAGCTACTTCACATATTGCAACTGAAATGAAGGAAACACAAGTCTTAACAGTAAACTTTTAAACAGTGCATTTAAATACTTGTGCAACCTTCTTTTTGGAAAGACCATGTGGTGCCTAGAGATGTAGCTTGACAAGTAAGAAACTGATGTGCTTTTATCTAAACATGGAATTGATTGATGTTTTGTGGTACAAGGTGCCTGGTGTCTCAATGAGCACACTTTATGGCTGAGAATATTTTTGCCATTGTGTCAGCTTTGAAAACTTGTCAGAATCTTTAATCTTGGTGCATTAGAAAACACCTTCGCACAATATGAATGTAACCCTTGATGTCATTGAAAGAACAGTGCTGAAAACAATTCGATGAATACAGCAGAATGAAATGCAGAGAACTTAGGTGGGAAATAGGTAAGCAATTTACTAACCACATTATGAATGCAAGCAGCTGACACTTAATAGAATAAGAAAGCCCTGGAGCAAGTCTCTGGCTTGCAGTGCAAGACCTGTGCACACTTATGATGATATTGCAGTATTCATGGCAGGGACGGGACCATTCAACCTTACGCACTGTAACACTCTGTATATCTCTTTGAAATCTTCTTGTACCAACATGTACAAACTGCATGTTGCAAACAGTAAAATCATTGCTATTGTCCTACAGACAGTTTCCATGTTTATTGGATTCTCATTTTAACAGCTGACTTTAAGCTTCCATACTGAGAGCTGGACGAGTTAGTGCGTTTTTGAAAGAGTAGAAACAGTGCACAAAGTATGAAGGACAGTGAAAACGCAACAGGAGCACTGACTTGCAACTGAATTTTTTTATTCAGGTATACATACAAGAATAATATGCACACACCACACAATGTGAAAAAAAGCAAGCAAATGAAGTGCAAACTATTAATCATGACTGACATTGCTAGAAAACACAAGCATGAGTGACGTCGTGAGTTAACTGCGACATCATACTAAATCCACGCAAAAAACCATGTTAGAACTTACATGGGCATTATGCGATTCAATAAATTCAACAGTATGCTTATAAACTATGTATTCTAACATTTTACTTGAATAAGGTGCTAAGAAGATCAATCTATATATAGCTACAAATGCCTTAGTCACCAGATTTGAAAAGCGGGAGGACTTTCGTTTGTTTCAGAGATGAAAGAATACCTGTTGTGGGAGAATGCTGAGAAATAACAGCGATACTGAGGAGTCCATTGGGAATAATATAATGTACCAACATGCATTAGGAATTACGTCAGGATCTCCAAATTTATTAAATTTGCAGACATACTTCTATATTTTAACAATATTATTAAGGCATACAAATTTAAAAAAGAAATGCCACTACGTTAGTATTTGCCATAGCAAATGATTTCCTAGGGGTGCATGTACAATGGCCCCCAATTGAATATTGTACAACTAAAGCTCTACCACATGTGTTTGGCCCCTGTTGATTGCAAGTCGCACAAGCCTGTTCCCTTAGTGAGTGAAACTCAGTGAAAGAAACTTGGCCTTCTTTGTGGAGCAAAGACAGTTGGCAAAAATGAAGCACACAAAGGTAGAGAGGTTTTGGTATAGCCTGTACATTGAAAGATCTACTCAAGATCCAGGTGCTGTACCGTATCTTCAGAAGATAAAGCATTTATCTAAACACGAGCACAGGGTGTAAATGATCGCACTCCGATGCATGTGATACATAATGACAATCACCACGAAAGCCCATCGCATTACTATTACTTCCACAGGTAATTTTCATGGCTGCTATGAAATGGCTGTCTCACTGCACCACAATCTATAGCAACTAATACACTGGGCATTTTAAATGGTTCATGAAAGCGGGTTGGGCACTCGAGAGACACTTTTCAACGCCCAGCCTCGTGTGAGTCACTTGACACTCGTCACGGACACTTGCTGACATTGCCTTCAGGCGGGAACAGACCTTTCTGTTAGATTCACGTTTCACGTCCAGGCTTTCGTTACTAGGCTTCTGCGTGCGTAAGGCGACGCGAAATGTTTGAATGCACTTTGCTCATCGACAAAAGGCGCCCTTACTTTGCACAGCGATTTGGAAATGTGTATGCACCCTACATCGACATCAATGCCGACGCGCACCACTTCTGCGTTTTCGAGCTCGAGAGCAGTGTGTCGACGTGGTGTCCAAGGCCAAACAGGCATCCGACTTTGCCAGAAGGCGTACACACAACTTAAAGAATCGCTACATACGACACACCCTGCAATATGCATGATCCGTGTCGGCACCATATGCAGTCGGCGCTGTGCTACCACGACTCTTCGAAACCGACAGTCCAAATGAGGCGACATGTCGTGCTGTTTCGTGGATGCAGCACAGTTCGTTCGAAGCTTCTGTAGCTTCGTAACGGCAACGTTATTCGTACTCGCCGATATTACACAGTGATTCAATACTACAGTACACACCACACAGCCACAAGGAATCACAACGGTCCTCCCACTGCGTGCACGCGTGTGTAGGCGCCGACAGTCATTTTCGATTTTAAAACGCAGCACAAAATAAATGCTTTATTTATTTAGGCGTAGTGTATTTAATAACAAAACGATAATGTTAGCATTTCATGTATTTTTTACTAAGCTTTCTTTTTGTGACGTCATCATGCGTGGCAGCAGCGGACTCCACTTGGGGTCGTCTGCTGCCACGCGCGTGCACCCAGCGCCGGCCGTACAAAAACCCCTCACGTGACCTGATCCTAGGTGCCTAGGGACAGCATCATTTAGGGATTTTTGAGAAGGCGCGATGCTGGCGCCGAGCGACGCCGTGGCGTGTTCGTCCTCGGCGTGATCGTTCTCTGGACCGCGCGTTGTTCAACATTGCTCATGTAATCGTGCGTACGTTGCTTGTGTGTTGGTTGTAGGTTCTGTGTTACTTGGCGGAAAGCCGTGAGTAGTGGCGGTGCGGCAGTGCGGCTTTGGCCTCGGTGAGCTCTGGCACTACAGAATCTGCGTTGTGTGATCCGTGCTTTCTTGAGAACCCGGCGGTGGTGACAATTGAAATATCGAAGTGGCCTAGCGCCTCGGCAGCGAAGTTCTGCGAACCGCGATGTGGCGTCGCCGTGTCCGACTTTGCTTAACGGACATCGAGGGATGTGCTGCTCGCTGCAAGCCATGTAAATGCAACTGCGTCGACCGCCCACTGTTCAGCGCTGAATGTGTGTTTGGTGTGCTGTGCTTGAAACGAGTGATGCAGCCGTGCAGCGGGGGTGGCGGAGGAGCAGAGTGGCTTACGGGCTCCGTTTACGCGTCCACAGACATGTGCTCCCGTCTTGGTCTCATTAGCGGCTGTCGCGGGACTGTGGTGTGCTAGCTCCTTGCCTAGTATGAAGTTTACGACGCTAACACACAGCATGTTCACGTTTTTCCGCGCTATATGTCATTTGCATGACGGCCGAGTTGAAAACGAGACATATAGTGTTCTTTGCGTTTGTGTGTTGTAAATTACTTTCTATTGTGGAAGTTCTGGGAGTCTTATTACGCAAGGAGTGCGAACGTAAACATAAACACATATGTGTGTCTGAAATTTTTAATTACCCATAATACCCTTTACGACTGATAAGTGGGCTACACGGCCTGTGTGAATCAGCTACCGTATGTTGCGACGCTCTTCCGTGTGGTAGACTGATGCATGGTGCGCGTTTATTTCTGTACTGTTGTAAAAACCATATGTTTATTCACTCAATGCAAATGTACGGCTTCTTCATCGCAGTACGTTTTAGTTACGCGGTGAAGCATACTAAAAGTGGGAGGGGGCCACTATCAGCCAGAATAGTATGTCCACTTAGGCGACCTGAGAGGCGGCGGGTTTGCGAGTGTATGATTAAAGAACTTTTATGTCCAGTGACAGTGGCCTCTTTTCACTTTTAGTATGCTTCACCGCAGTACATTGCTTAGGCTTCACCGCGAAATAATAGTGTGTTGCGAGAAAGATAATCGTAAGAAGCCTAATTATGCAACGTTTCTTTTGTAGCTTGCTACACCGAAATACAGGGGTGTAAATGAGCATCGTGCAGTAAAGCATACTAAGAGTGGAAAGGGCATTTAGGTTTACACTGTGTTCATTACTTTCAATTGTGACATAATTTGCAAGTGCATCTGTGCTCGTGGTAAGCTTCATTGACAATTCTTAGTACATTACAAATTAATATTGCAATGAAGCTTACTAAAGCACATTCGCCATTATGGTACGTGTTATTCACCTTGAATGCAGGAGCACAATGCGGATTCTTGCCCCTGCTTTTGGCTGGACTGCACATGCTCTTTGAGAATTGATTAATTGTTCATAAGTGCACTGGTACTATACTCTAAACTGGAGGGCTCAAGTTGATATGAAAGCACAATTTTTATTAAGGGGACAAGATGTTGCCAAGATGGTTGCAGCACAGCCTTTTTTTTTTCTTCCAGGCACCTTTTCTACTTGAAGCTTCCATTGCAGTGTTTCGAACCTCATTGAACCAGCACATAGTGTATATAAATATTGGACACTGATTGGGAATATCACCTAAGTTCATGCCTATATACAGTAACAAGATGTAGCACGACCAGACAAAATAAAAGAAGGGGGTGGGCTGTAGCAATACTAAGTGTTAAATGGTGCTTTATCCTTTCCCTTGAGTTTTCTGTTTTTACAGATCCTCCGCAGTAACCATGCGAGTGCCAAACTTGAGCTTGTTGGTTTCAAGTCCCATGGTTGTTAATAACAGAACAGCCCTTGTTTGTGATAAACGAACAAGGGCTTGGAGGCATCCGTTCACCTTGCTTGCCTCATGGTGCTGCTTCATAAGCATCGTGAGCATCCAGGCCAACTAGGAAGCGAGGTTTGTTGCAATTGCTTCTGAACTTTATTGCCACCAAACCAACAGGGCTCTCAATGACAGCTTTTGGACAGTAGAATGCTTGCACCCAGCAAAGTCGTAAGAAGGAAGTATTCAGGACGTGCAAAGTGGGCTTTTGAAGCTGCCAGCATTACTGAAGGGGCTTTGCCCATCTGCCCTCTTTATGGATACACAAAGATGTTTTCCTCTTTAAGAGGGATTGTTTCAGAGGTCGTTACATGGCAACAGTGTTGGGTGTTTAGTAGCTTGTCTTTGCCCACTGTTAATAATCTGTTCCTTCTCCAGTGCCCCTGTGAAGTGCCTACTTTTTGACACAATGTGCTCTCCATGCATTCATGCATATTTAGCTTGTAAGGACGTCTATTACCCCTTGCCTCAAGCTGGTCTTTGCTGATGTCACCCAAGAAGGCATTGGGGAGTATGGCAATGTACGCTTACAAAACACTGTCGATACCAGTGAAACTAAATTAATGGAGCTGCTGTTCTTTTTTTGTCCACTCCATCCTTGTTAGTTACAATGAGCAATGTCCGAACAGAAGGCATATGTAGTTGGTCGTGCATAGCCTTGTTAAGAATGGCCGTACGGGGTGGCAACGTGCCAGCTTTCAGCCCGCTGCACGTGTTCCAAGCCCACCAGTCGGGGCGCCCTTCCGAGAACTGCGGACGGCCGGCGGCCACGTGGCGCGCGATCAACTCCGGAAATTGGTACTTGGCCGAGCCACCCGGGACAAAGCAGTTCTACGAAGCCCTCTGACGTCGGCACTGAAAGCTGGGCGGTACCGAGAACTGCGGATGACCGGCAGCCACGTGGCGCGCGATCAACTCCGGAAATTGGTACTTGGCCGAGCCACCCGGGACAAAGCAGTTCTACGAAGCCCTCTGACGTCGGCACTGAAAGCTGGGCGGTACCGAGAACTGCGGATGACCGGCGGCCACGTGGCGCGCGGTCAGCTCAGGCATGTGGTACTCCGCCGCGCCATCCGAGACGGAGCACAGTTCTACGAAGCCCTCGGTCGTTGACTCCGGAGCCTTAGTGCGGGGCGGCGGCAAGATTACAATGCTTGGACGAACCTTCCCGACCATTCCTGCTCCGTCCCCGCCGAACGATAACGTCGAACTATGACGTCAAGCGGAGAGCTTATAAGCAGCGTTTGCCAGCTGCTAGGGTGTGCTCGTGTCGTGCTCGTTGTCGGGAGCTGAGTGCTCTGTCATACTAGAAATGTACTAGTGAGCTGTGTGCTCGTAAACTGTTTGCTGTATGTTAGTTTTGCGGGCTCCATATGGGAGTCGCGCTAGTCTGCCAATGTATGTCCTGTTTTTAAATGTAAATGCTGCAATTAAATCCTGCTCGCCTAGCCCTGTCGTCCCAAGTTCATCTCCACAGCTACGTCTGCCAAATCTTACAGCCTGCGCACTAAGACTTGTTGGCATGTTATGACCTTAGCACAGTGTTTATATGTAAAAACCTTCTGATGTGTTGATGACTTCCTTCTCTTTATCATACTTTGCCTGGTGCAGGCAGCAAGTGGGTCAACCAGATGTTCAACAGGCTTCCCACTAGTTTTCCCAGAGTCTCCTTACCAGGGTGCTGCTCATAGATATCTGTTTTCTTGACCTTGCACTGCACTTCAACCATGGCCACACCTGCTAAACTTATAGCATGCGATCAAAAAAGTGCTATACATCATGTTGCTCCGAACTCGTAACATGTGCTACAAGGCCTTGAGGAACACCCTCATCATACTGTACGAAGCTTCGCATGATAAGTGCGACAATTAACATCTGCTGGTTTTTCAGTGTTATTCCTGTCCAGCTTGCTGAAAGCTATCCTGAGTGTTTCAAAAGCAAACGACCGCTGCTGGACAAGAAGTGCTTAAAACAAGGGTCGCTATAACCACATATGTCACACGAAATGAAGGCCACTGAGTATTGTGGGAGATACGGGGTTCTCCTCCGTACTCTTGGGGCAAAGGAACGACAACACAGTAGTGCAAACAATCACAAGGGCATTTATTGCACCTTTCATAGATCAACGCCTGCTAGCCGAGTTGCTATCCCCAAAACATGCCGATGGGCGCGCGACAAATCTAGAGGTCCGACTTACCGCGACCGCATTGCGAGCGAATATGTTCGCCCCATGCTGGATCCCAACGCCTGGTCGTTCGCGTGTTCGGTCACGCCAACGGTCGTGCGTTCGAAGGCGGCCACGCGAGGCGGTCTCGCAGAAGCATGGTCGCAGCGCGCGCGGAATGTCCACGCTGTTCGCCGGCCCGCCGGGAAAGAGGCCGCGCCTTGTCCCTCGGCGCCCGAGTAACCCCGCCGCGGCGCGAAGGTCGCGCCATCTCTCGCACCGCGCTTGTACCACTCCGAGCGCCGCGGGCGCCAGGCCACGCGAGCCGTGCGGGAAAACAGCATATCAGGGGATGCGTGAGAGTCGCGCATCCCCCCAGTATACAGGCGGTTTACTTCATATCCGACAAGCTTGGTTCTCCCTTTGCTAGTGAGTGAACTCAACTTGCCCCAAATACATGGCCTGTGACAAACTACGTGCCAGATGCTGTGTCCCCTGCAAATTTGAAGATGTGTATGAGATCCTGACACTCTGCAGCGGCTTCTACACTGGGCAAACAGGCTACTATAAAAACGAGTGCCTTTATTAATATGCTAATAACATGAAAACGGGCAGAAATTTGGCTATTCATTGGACCCAACTGCAGGTGAAAGCCACCCTTCCACCAGATGTCTGTTGTTCACAGAAACTGGAGCGATACAAATGCAGATGAAAACAATGATGTTTGAAAGTAGTAGAGTTGAACTACATTCTGCACAAGCAGTGCTATCTGCAGCACTGGTACCTTATAGCCACAATTCATGGCTGCACCACCATGCAAAGGCACTATTCTTGAATTATTAACTTCTATTATATTTATGGTGGCCATATATTGCAATTGCAAATCATCCACATTGTGTGCAGTATGGTTAAATGTCAATTATGATAGCCATTCCTAATCTGAAATGCAACAAAAGAGCAAATATAGGCAACTAATTGCAATTCAAAGAGGCAAAAGGCAACTAGTGCACAGGATAAGTGACAGACTTCTTTTTATTGAAAAAGAAACGTGACGTGTCATGCCACCACTAGTGGGTAGCAATCTTTCAAGCTTCGGTGACAGAGGCAAAACTTAGCAAAATGCTACAATCGCGCTGTAAAACGGCCTTGGACACAAAAAAACCTACATCATATTGTACAGAATGAAAGGGCAAGACTCCATCTAAGAACAGTCTCTGGCACCACATACTTGAAATGGTGTAAAAAATGTTGACATGCCCTACCCATAAAGAAAAAGCAACAAACACAGAAAACACGCCTTAAAATGCAATGTGCAGAGTCTGAAACCAAGAAAAAACAACCCGAAAAAGGTTTCGCTAAGTCTTTCAGCGATTAAAATTGTCAAACTGTATCATCACTTCTTAATGAACCTGCACAGCTGAAAAGGAAGGAAGGAAAGCTCAATAGCAGGGCTGCAGAAAATGTCACCGAATAAATATACTTTGCTTACCAACGATACCTGTGGTTTAGTTGTGGTCTGTGTATAAACTAATTATGTACAAGCTTTTCTTGTTTAGAATGGCTGAGCGGATAGGGAAAAAATGACCATAAGAGCACTAGGTGTATGCATAGTCTACGCACAAAAAGCCACTGCTTTCTTACTTTTTTTTCTCTGTACTACTATTCATGAGTATTTAGGTGCCTTATTAGCACTGCTAACATCCCACTGCAAAACACAAAATTGGGCAAGTTGTGGCATAAAGAAAATTGCAGTTTCACTCATAATGTGAAACAGTGATGCAGTAGCTGGTGAAATATGCACAGGAAGCTTACTTCATGCAGTGTTTGCTGAAGTGAACACTTGCCAATGCAAGTCGGTAATCTCCTCAAAAAAGTAAAATAAGTAAGAGTCCTATTTATTTGTGGGAGTTGTGCCTCAGTGTTGAAGTGGAAAGACTCGGCTTTTCTTCCTCCTCTTTCATATCCGGACTTAGCCAGTGATCTACACCAAAACAACCCTTTAGCTTCTTACTGCTGAATTCGTTTTGGTTTTCTCAAATCTCTATTTGGGCTACGCATTGCTATGTCTCGCGCTTTGCTTGAGGAAAACAAGGCACCAACAGCTCCATCCAGTAAATCTGAGAAGCCAAGCACTAGAAGAAGATTAATGAAGCAGATGCACCCAATCATTGTCATCACATGCAAGAAGAAAACTTGACATAGGACTGCCTTCACAAGTGGGAAGGTGATGTGTAAGAACTTGAAGGTGTGGATGCCAGCTCTATATACAGTATGCAGACATTTAGCAGGTGTTAGCCAATCTAGGCACCTGTTGGCTAGATGATGCTCTCCGGGATCAGTATTCACCACGACTGTACTTTCAGCAGAGTGGCTGAAATGTAGAATTGTGGACTGCCACTCTTTTGATCGTATGTTTGAATCCTCGCAGCACAGTGAGAACATTATTTGCAATATTCTAGCAAGAAATTGGGGAATTCCAGTGACAACACCAGTAGACATCAGAACAACCAGGGGAGTTAGCCCATAGCAGCTATTGCTGTAAAAAAATAAGACTGGCATAAGCACAAGAATTGAAATGGGCATACTACATGCCTTTGTTCTGGTAGTGGTGCACTACTTTGGTGCTACAGTTAATGATCTCCACTGTCACTGGACATAAGAGTTCTTAAATTATACACTCGCGCACCCGCCGCCTCTCAGGTCACCTAAGTGGACATACTATGCTGGCTGACAGCGGCCCCCTCCCACTTCTAGTATGCTTCACCGCGTAACTAAGCTGTACTGCGGCGAAGAAGCCGCACATTTGTATTGAGTGAATAAACATGGTTTTTACAACAGTACAGAAATAAACGCGCACCATGCATCATTCGACCACACGAAAGACCGTCGCAACATACGGTAGCTGATTCACACAGGCCGTGTAGCCTACTTATCAGTCGTAAAGGGTATTATGGGTAATTCAAATTTTCAGACACACATGTGTGTTTATGTTTACGTTCGCACTCCTTGCGTAATAAGACTCCCAGAACTTCCACAATAGAAAGCAATTTACAACACACAAACGCAAAGAACACTATATGTCTCGTTTTCAACTTGGCCGTCATACAAATGACATATCGCGCGGAAAAACGTTAACATGCTGTGTATTAGCGTCGTATACTTCATACTAGGCAAGGAGCTAGCACACCACAATCCCGCGACAGCCGCTAATGAGACCAAGACGGGAGCACATGTCTGTGGACGCGCAAACGGAGCCCGTAAGCTACTCTGCTCCTCCGCCACCCCCGCTGCACGGCTGCATCACTCGTTTCAAGCACAGCACACCAAACACACATTCAGCGCTGAACAGTGGGCGGTCGACGCAGTTGCATTTACATGGCTTGCAGCGAGCAGAACATCCCTCGATGTCAGTTAAGCAAAGTCGGACACGGCGACGCCACATCGCGGTTCGCAGAACTTCGCTGCCGAGGCGCTAGGCCACTTCGACATTTCAATTGTCACCATGCACCGCCGGGTTCTCAAGAAAGCACGGGTCACACAACGCAGATTCTGTACTGCCAGAGCTCACCGAGGCCAAAGCCGCACTGCCGCACCGCCACTACTCACGGCTTTCTGCCAAGTAACACAGAGCCTACAACCAACCAAACCAACACACAAGCAACGCACGCACCATCACATGAGCAATGTTGAACAACGCGCGGTCCAGAGAACGATCACGCCGAGGACGAACACGCCACGGCGTCGCTCGGCGCCAGCATCGCGCCTTCTCAAAAATCCCTAAACAATGCTGTCCCTAGGCACCTAGGATCAGGTCACGTGAGGGATTTTTGTACGACAAATAGACGCACGCGATCACGCTAGGTTGTGTTACTTCGCTAGCCAATAACAGGAGCAAACGAAGTCATCGTCATGCGACGTTTTCAAAATGGCGTCGTACTTGATTCCTCCGGAGCGTCTGCTGTTCTTGAAAAGTCTTTTCATCGGCGGAAGCGATGAGGTGTGCAACAGACACGGACGAAGGGTATGGAGTCTGACCATTTCACTCTTAAAAAGTCCACGGTACAGTTAATTTCACTGCTGACACCATTTTACTCATGAAATACACGAGTGTACAGTACGAGTGCGTGCCACCGAAAGCTCCATCTCGTTTCTCTAGAGCAAACTACTCCGCAAAAAGGGTCAATAGAACTGACGCAGTGGTTACGGAGCAAAATTAAAAAGGGAAAACTTAGCCTTCCATTTTCTCTGATAATAACCCACCTTTAACCGTAAAGTAAACGCAAATAAAGAGAAACACCTGCCAGTGTAAGCTAACCGTATCGTTTAATTTGTATTTTATTTATTTACCATGGTAGAAGCCCTTACGGGCTGGTGCAGGCTGGGGAACATAAAACAAAAACAACTTACGCAAAATGCAATTCAAGGTTGCTTTCGAAGGATGTTGACTGGGCATCAGAGAAAAATTCCAGAACGAGGCCATTCGAATCAGCTCTTGTTCGTACAAGAAAATAGCGTACTGACATGCCATTCCGTGAATTGTGGGGAATAGTAGGAGGACAATTTAGTATGAGGTTACATAGTTTTGCTAGGATAGTTTTTTTTTCGTGCTGACGCAAATATAAGGCACAATTAAGTATAAATTTACCGTTAGAGCAAAGAAAAAAGACTTTTAAACGGTCTATTTCTCTTCGCACAGAAAGCAGCTATATGGCAGCTTTTGCCTGCAGGTTTGCCACCGACTGAGTTTGTCGGGAGGCAGAGTAGATCAAACCTTCATGGTAATTTTCGGACGCTTCCATGCTTTTTTCCTTTTTGTTCATATTTCCCAGACCAAGCCTGTATATTTGATCTAAGGCTGGACGTACGCTAATTTGTTAGGCGCCAAGCTTTACACAAGGTGTGTCAACTGACAGTTACGGAAATAGCAAGCTAGCATTGGGCCGCCCCGCAGATGTTTTCTACACAATTGTGTTGTCCCTTTAAATAAAGCCGTAGGCAGTTGGAACTCCGGAAGGGAACTGCTCAGAGCTGTTGCTCCGATGTCGGCGTCGGACGTCCCTTGGCGGAAAATCATTCTGGACAACCACGCAGGCCGATGCGTGGAAGACGACGAAGTTCGAAGGAGGCTTGCGGGCTTTTATGGGTCCGTCTTTTTCGAAGCTTTCGAGCCTTTTTTGGTCATCTAGTGGTGCAAACTTGATATCATCGGATCCGTGAAGACGAGAAGAGTCAGCGGATACCTGATTTTGAGGTGGGCCACCCCTTTTTTGGACTTCATTGGAACTTTTGTGCTCACGCCACGCTGGCCGAGAGCTAGCGTCTGGTAGACCTAGCGCGGCATGGCAGCAATGCACGTTGAAGGGGAAGTGCTCCCGGCGGATGACTTTACTGAAGACCTGGGATGGCGGACAGTGTCTAGCCGAAAATCTAGAGCTACTACGAGGCCTGGATTGGGTGACGGCGGTTCGCCAAGCGAGATGCCTGAACGACGGGGTGCAGGTGAACGGCGCGGAGGCTCGGCAATCAAGAATCGCATTGTGAAGGCGTCGCGCATGCCACCGATGCCACAAGAACACATCAAAATAGTCATTCACCCACGGGGTGGACTGAATTTGGAGAAAGTTAGCTCTACAGCGGTGGGCAAGGCAATCGTAGAGGCGGCTGGCCTCAATATTGAGCAGATTAGGGAAGATGTTATTTGCCCTAACTTTATGCAAAATATCTTGGTGGCTAGTACGCCAGAAAGGAGCAACGCTGAACGATATGTGGGACTCAGGTCAATCAGAGTGGCAGACAAGGATTTTGAAGTCAGTGCGTACGAGACGGCCCCACACACTACGTGTAAGGGGGTCATTCGCAATGTAGACGTTATCGATGGCCCCGCGACACTTGAGCGGAACATTGTTAACGATCGCAACCCGCTGGCTATGGCGGTCAAACGAATAAAAAACAGGATCAGTCATCATTCTTTTCGACGGGTTAAAAGTGCCCAATTTCGTCAGAAATGGGCCAACTCTGGTCCGGTGCTTCCTGTATCGAAAGCAGTTGGATGTGTGTTATGTGTGTGGCAAGCTTGGACATCGGGCGGATGTCTGCCCGGCGCCCGATTGTTTTGAATGCCGAGGATGCGGGGCTCGAAACCCTGAAGAGGATCACAACTGTGTGCCTTGTTGCAAGCTTTGTGGCGGACGACACCTGACCGCGGATAAACAATGCAGACAACGATACCAGCTTCCCTGTGTCGTGCGTGTTCGACGACAGGAGAGAGCCAGGACGGTGCTAACGGCGGAACAGGAGGCAGCCGAGATGGTGCAGCTGGTGAGCGCCCGCCAACGCTCTAAGGGACGCTCGCGCTCTAGGAGCCGCTCCAGGTCGAGGCAGCGGCCATCGACTGGGACTCCAACGACCAGGAGCCGATCGGTTTCTAGGGAGGCGCGGGTGCGCTTTCCTGCAGCTGGAAGCCAGACCACCTGGGCTGACAAGGTCAAGGGCGGCATCAGCGCCGGCCAAGCGCGCGAGCAGCGCCAGGAGCATGTGAATAGTAATAGGGACAGGGATAGGATTGTGCAATTGGAGAGAGAGAATCATAGCTTAAAAGCAGCCATTGACGGGCTTATCAAAGAGATAGCTGAACTTAGGAACGGCTTGCCTTCCGGTAACAGCGGTAGCTTAGGACAGGCTAGGAAACATGATGACTCGGTTGAGGTACCAAGGTCTGTGGAGGTCGCAGAAGAGACCATGGCGGACGAGGAGACGCCTGCTCCGAAAAAGAGGGCCCTATCCTTGACCGTGCGGATTCAGGGAAAAGTCGGTTCCAAGCTTAAAGCAATGATGGCGACATTGCAAGAAAGTGTAAATCAGATCATTAGTAGACTGGAGCGGATAGAAGAAGGGAAAATATCACGGATCAAAGATTATGCAAAATTGAAATATATCTAAACGAGACGGTGGTCCCTGTTATGGAGCGGGAGTGCACTCGGCCGCTAGCCCAACAGGGTAAGTCGCCGAGGGGACTTGAGCTCAAAACTAGTTCACCAAATTTCCGTGGTCAAGATGGCTCTATTAAATAGTTCATTTAGTATTTGGCAGTGGAATTGTAGGGGGTTTAATCATAAGAAGGCGTCTCTGCAGCAGTTTGTTAGAACGCATGGTGTAAAACCTCTAGTTATCATGTTACAGGAAACACTGACGTCTAACGTGACCTTAACGGATTTCAAAGCGGAAGTTAAGGATAATGAGCAGGACAGAGGACTCGCTACTCTCATTAATAGGAGGTTGGCGTATATTAGACATGATCTTCACATGGCGGATGGCAAGATTGAATATATTATGGTGGAGGTAATATTAGGTTGGCACAGGTCATGTCAGAGGAGCGTTTACCTGCTTAACCTGTACAGTAGCCCCCGGGACACGAAGCAGAGTTTCAAATCTCTCTTGACCAAGGCAACCAATCTGGCTAATGATGCACCGTTGCTTATTGGAGGGGACTTCAATGCACCATATCATGTGTGGAAGTATGTTTATAGCACTATTAATGGGGAGAGACTATGGCAGCAGGCACTAGACTTGGATTTAACTCTGATTACAGACCCTTCGTGTCCCACCAGATGTGGCACGTCGACATGTAAAGATTCGACACCTGATCTCACTTTTGTTCGGGGGGTGGTGGATTCGTCCTGGTCCAATTCTAATATAGATTTTGGTAGCGATCATTACATACTTATGATTACTTTGGTAGTGGCTAATAAAAAGGAGCGCACATTCAGGATGGTTGACTGGGATGCGTTTAGGAAACGAAGAGCGCAGAGGATCGAAGATGAGGGAAATGAGTTGACCTTGGAACAGTGGACTAGTCAGCTTAAATGTGACGTTGAGGCGTCCACTAGAGAGGTTCAGACCGATATTGACACGGAACACATGGATAGTCGCTTGGCGCATTTGTTGGAAGCGAAGCAGTCGATGTTAGCGAGATGGAAGGGTCAGAGATTGAATAGAAGTCTTAGAAAGCGTATAGCAGTGGTTAATCAGGAAATTGAAGACCATTGTCGGGTACTGTGCAAGCAGCAATCGGATGAAGTATGCAATTCTATTGATGGTTGCATTAAGAGGGGAGGCGCCTGGAGTCTGCTCAGACATTTACTAGATGAGATAAACACTAAATCTAATCAGAGGACTGTGATAGGTAAGCTGGTCCATCAGGCGTGTCGGGACTCCACGGAGCAGGAGTTGCTGAAGGATTTGGCTGAGAGATACCTTCCGTTGGAGACCTGGCACGATACACCTGACGTGATTTTGGAACATAGTGGGGACGAAAATGCAGCTATGGATGCGGAATTTACTGAAGGTGATATCAGGATGGCGCTACAGAATCTTAATGGTCGATCGGCATCAGGGCCGGATGGCATTACGAATAAAATGTTACGGAATTTAGACGACGGGTCAGTTGAGTTCCCTACGAGGGAGATCAATTACCGATGGAAGGAAGGCTCTTTCCCGGAAGAGTGGAAACTTGCAACTACTGTTCTGATACCCAAACCGGGGAAGGCCATAGGGCTTGAAAATCTCAGACCCATTTCCCTGACATCGTGTTTGGGGAAAGTCGCTGAGCATGTCATTTTAAATAGGCTAACGCGTTATGTTGAGGGCAATGGGGTCTTTCCGCACTCGATGATAGGATTTCGGCCCGGCATCTCGACTCAGGATGCTATGATCAGGATTAAGCATCAGCTCCTTGACCGGCGGACTAAGGATACTAAGGCACTAATTGGACTTGATGTGGAAAAAGCTTTCGATAAAATCCGTCATTCTTTCCTTCTACAGGCGCTATCGGACTTGAATAGGGGGCAGCGGCTTTTCCATTTTGCCAAGGCTTTCCTCATGGATAGAAGGACATGTCTCAAGTTTGGAGAGATAAAGTCGGAAGTCTTTAAATTGGGTTGCTGTGGTACTCCGCAGGGATCCGTACTCTCGCCTATGTTCAATCTGGCGATGTCGAAGTTGGCTAATAGACTGGACACTGTCCAGGATATTGGCTATTCTATCTACGCGGATGACATTACTATATGGAGTGTCGGTGGTAGTGATAGAGAGCTTGAGGCTAGGCTGCAGAAGGTGGTAACGCTTGCGGAGGAGTATCTGGGTCTCATGGGCTCAAGTGCTCCACTAAAAAGTCGGAGTTGTGTATCTTAAAATCTAAGAAGCTAGGTCGTAGGCCGAAGGGTTGGGTACCGGAAGTTGAGCCTTGCATTAGAATTCATACTAGGGGAGGGTCGGTGATAACCAAAGTTGAAGCAATCACGGTCCTGGGTTTTGTACTTGAAGCGAACGGATCGAACATTAGAACCATTCAGCGTATTACCAAGAAGACGGAGGAGGCGATAAGACTTATAAGAAGCATCTCTAATAGGCATAGGGGTTTAGGAGAAGAAGGTGCGATGCGCTTAGTTCACGCATTTATTATGTGTCATTTCTCGTATGTGGCAGCTATGCTAAATTGGAATAGGGGGGAGAAAATTAAATTGGAAGCATTAATCAGAAAAGCCGTCAAGGCTGCGCTTGGTCGGCCTATGACTACGTCAAACGATATGTTGTTGCGACTCGGTTTGCATAATACTTTAGATGAAATTGCCGAGGCTCAGCGTACTGCACAGAGGGAGTGGTTGCTAGGTACACCAGCGGGTAGGTATATTTTAGAGTCAATTGAAGAATCGGTGGCTGTGTCGCACGATAGGGCGCCCCTACACGAGTTGAACGTGAACCTTAGGGTCAATATCATGGTTCGTCTGTTTCCACAGAATGTGCACCCCGTGCACAATGTAGGGAGGCGGGTCGCGAGAGCTAGGGCTTTGTTGCGAGAGGCAAAGGATCAGGAGGAGGAGTCTGCTTTTGTTGACGCCGCATGGAATAATGGTAAAAATGCTTATTCGGTGGTGGTGGTAGATGGCAAAGGGAGCGTTAGAAATGCTGCTTCCATTTATACAAAAGATCCGGGGGTTGCCGAACAGGCGGCTATTGCTCTAGCACTAATTGATTCAAGAAGAGTTATGGTGTTTAGTGACTCGCGATCTGCGATTAAAGCTTTCTCGAGAGGACTTGTTGCGGAACCGGCTAACAGACTGCTGCAGGGTGGGGATATCACTTCGCATACAGTTACTTGGTTCCCGGCGCACATGGGGACAGTGGAGGGAGCCCCGCGTAACCTCAACGAGGTGGCGCACAGGGAGGCACGAGCATTAGTGTGCCGTGTACTCCCTGAAGGGGCTGGATCTCACGCTCCTGAGTACAGGGACCAGCTGTTAACCTACAACGAAATCACCAAGCACTATTACCTAGGGCGCACGGCATTCCCCCTGCCACATTCTAAATTAAATAGGCCACAGGCGGTTACATTAAGGCTTCTGCAGACACGTACGTACCCTAACCAGGTCATCATGAAGAAAATTAATCCGGACTGCGGGGTTTCACTCTATTGTAGTAAGTGTGGGGGTTTGCTCGATTTAGAACACATGCTTTGGCGCTGCTTGGCGTTGGGCGGTGATGGTTCTCGAGGTGAACAGTGGTGGCAGCGGATGCTGCACAGTGAAGTGCTGGCGGACCAACTCGGGGCTGTCCAGAGGGCCCGTGTGACGGCAGAGGGGCTCGGCCTCTCTGTACCGACGTGGGAGCGGCCCGCATCAGTCCCAGACTGATCCCTCAGGACCTAAATAAAGTTATTCATACCATACCATACCACGCAGGCCCTCCGCGTGTCGCAGAGGCGTTACTGAAATAACTGAATTCCTCAAAGTAAAATATACCAGAAAAATCGTAAAGTACGACCTAAAGAGCACCTACAGACATGGTAACGGGGGTGTTTAATTTGAACGCACTAAAAAATATCATTCTGTTGCGCGACTCCAACACAAACCCCCTTTTCCGAGCTGCGCGGCCCGCTCGGCTCCTTGCAACAACACCATCACCCGCCGTGGTTGCTCAGTGGTTATGGTGTCGGGCTCCTGAGCGCGACGTCGCGGGATCGAATCCCGGCCACGGCGGCCGCATTTCGATGGGGGCGAAATGCGAGAACACCCGTGTACTTAGATTTAGGTGCACGTTAAAGAACCCCAGGTGATCGAAATTTCCGGAGTCCTCCACTACGGAGTGCCGCATAATCAGTAAGTGGTTTTGACAATTAAAACCCCATCATTTTTTTTAACAACACCATCGCGCTCGTCTCCGCGCATCCGCAAGTAAGCTGCGGTTGCCGGGACACGTGACAAGCAGTCGGGGATCTGTGAAATGTATCGCGTTCCACTCTTAAAGGCGAAGCTTAAGCGCCCGCCACTTTCTTTTTTTGTTGTGGGAACATCCGCAGCTATATCGCTTGTGTTTCGGGAGAACAGCGGACCAAGCGAAGCATTCACTGACAAAAGATCGATGCCTCACGTCAAAGAACAAAAAGCGCACAAGTGCCGCTGGAACTTTGACAGCTGCAGATAACTGTTTGCATCTCTTGGCAGCCCTGCCGTTCCTCCCCAGTGGCGCAATTGGTTAGCGCACGGTACTTATACGACAGTGCTCGTGAGCAATGCCGGGGTTGTGAGTTCGAGCCTCACCTGGGGAATGTTATTTTTTTTTACAGCAAAACCGTTAAAAGGGCTAGTTCCCCCAGGATCGTGTCCATGTGTAGACACAAAACTATCATCATCAGGATGGATCCAGCGTCGTTTTATTACACAGCTAGCTCGTTGGCGCTACCACACGAACGCGCTCGTGCCACTGCTGCCGCGTTCGTCGTCGTCATTAATTAATTAAACGGCACAAGGACGTGACCAATTGTACAGCGAAGCTGTTTGAAGGGACACTAAAGCGAAGCGACAAATTAGTTAGAATAATAAAGCATTGTGTGAGAACACTGCAGGTATAGTCGTTTCAAATTAATAGTTTGATTATTAGATAAGAAAATGAAGGTCGAAGTATCAGTATTTGAATTTCGCGCTGAAACCCCGACGCCGGAACGTCAGTGTGACGTCAGGGATTCCAAAGTATGCTTTCGCATTTGGGCTGCATTGGCTGAGTAAGGGTTCCCGAAACTTGCCATGTTTAATATTTGGTTCCTTTAGAACACAATGTAGTCAATCTGTACCGCTGTATAATTAAGTAGGCCCTAGAAGATGCCATCAAAATCCATGACGTCACAGCAACCAGGCGCGGGAACTTCTAGGAGGCGTCGCCACACGTCTTTCGTTCTTGGGCTTTTTCTGGCTTATCAAGCGTCTTATCGTAGTAAGAGTGGTGTTTCTGGTGTCCTATAGAGGTAATTTACTGATGCAGAAGAAATCATTTTTCTATTTAGTGCCCCTTTAAGCTGTTCCCCCAGGATTGTTTCCGTGTTGAAACAGGGCCGATCCCGAAGATAGTGCAACGCCGGGCCGAACCGCGGCGGAGGTGCACATCGCAATCAAGGGGCCCACATACGCGACTTCGCTGGTCACTTTTCCTCACAGAGGGGAAGGGCACTTAGTTTTTTCATTCGAATATTAGATTACACTCAACGCCATTGACCATTTTCGCGGAGCAGTTTGCTCTATAGCGAAATGAGATGGCGCTTTCGGCGGCGCGCCGCACGTCGCCTCAGCGACAGCGCACGAATACGAAATCATTACCGCTTCCACCCTGCTTCTGTGCGATCAGCTGTCGGAAATGCAACTGAGTTTTCGCTAACGCACTGTGCTCCACTCATGCTGGATGGAATCACGTTGATTGAAGACGTGTGCAGTAGTCGGCTGCAAAATACTGACTGGCATATTAAGGAATGGAATGAATCTGTGTAACCGAGCTCGCGGACTGCTGCTGCAACTGTCCGTACCTATTACCAGCGCTTCGATATGTACGGCTTTCTTTGAGGATAGAGATCTGCTCGTCCGTCAGCATCGTATCGCTAACCTTCGAAAAAAGTGCTTCAGCCTCTGAACGTCGGCAAGAGTGAGTACCGCTCGTTAAACAATCGCAAAGGGAGTAGTGCCGCTTCCTGTCGTAGGACGTTTCGCGCACAGTATCTACACACATCTACCCCAACTGGCGCGGGATGTTACGCCCACTATATCGCCAACGTGTCAACAAGTGAATGGGCGCTCACTTGAATATATGCGCACCATATATATACGTACAATAAATGGTGGACTACACCGATAGCCTACGATTGGTCGAAGCTGAACGTTTCGTGACGGTACACAAGAGTAAGCGAGTTACTAGCGATAATACATCTTTGCTACAAGGTATTACAATGTACAAAACAGAACTTAAATTAGGGGGTTTTACGTGCCAAAACCACTTTCTGATTATGAGGCACGCCGTAGTGGAGAACTCCTAAAATTTTGACCACCTTGGTTTCTTTAACGTGCACCTAAATCTAAGTACACGGATGTTTTCGCATTTCACCCCCATCGAAATGCGCCCCCCGTGGCCGGGATTGGATCCCGCGACCTCGTGCTCAGCAGCCCAACACCATAGCGGCTGAGCAACCACGGCGGGTAATGTACAAAACAGCTATGTTTCAAGAATTGTGCGCAGCAAGAATAAATCTGTCGGAACTGAGCACGCCCGCGAGCGATTAGGCAGAAAATAATCAGATAGTGACCGTACTAAGGAAATTTATTCAGTCAGAAATGTGACAAGCCACTGCTTCAAAATATTTGCCAAATAAAGAACGAAGAGCAAAACACAGTAACCTTGATTCAATTAATGAGCGGAAAGTTTGGATAGCTTGGAATACATTTTTAGCCTCGCTTTTAAAACAAGCACCATATACGCTGATCGATCGCGCCGTTTGGACATGGCTTAATCAGTTTCCAAAGCGCTTTTGCATGTTCTCTGAACCTGTGGCCGAAGCTTCGTGTCGTCCCCAGTCACCGTCTACGATATCTCCCGAAACAGAGGTTTGCTAAGCCACACCGGCGTCATGCGCACCCATGGTAAATGCGGATGCAAAGGAGGCAGTTGAGGCAAGCGATGGACGGGTCACCACGTGATGAAACATGGCAGCGCTCAAGGGATCGCGGCGAAAAGGGTCAACAGGCATCTTACGCCGAAGTTCTCCGCAGTTGGGAGTAGAGTCAAAGCACCGCATGAGCAGCAGTTGAAGCGAAATTGGAGGATCGCGATGAGCGTTCGTCGTGACATCTTTGATTTTTTATCACGAGGCAGGATTGACGGAGGTCTCAAAAAGTGTCCAAATGTGCACGCTCTGCATGACTCGGCGTCCTTGTGGTTGAGATTAGAAGCGCGAACGTTCCCGTGCTTGAGGTCGGAAACGTTTGGTTCGTAACACCAAGACGAGTGACGAAGTGCGGGTGTGGGTCCTGGTCGTTTGAAATTTCGTAACACTTGCTAAGGACCCCTAGCGGCAGATGTCACTGGGTCGTTAAAAGAGAACATTGTACTAGCGCCCTCTGGCCGGTGCAAGGTGTCTGTACGAGGGCATTCCTCGTGCCTCAGTGTACGTAGGGTAAACTGTGAACGACTCGGGAGCATCGTAATACTTACAAAAAGTACGGACGGGTATTTTGCAGTTGGCTGCCTTGAGCTGGGCTGCAGGCCTTGCTTTGACAACATGGGCTCGTATAATGTAAAAAATCCTGGCTTTATTCCGACCTCCTGACGTCAAATTTACATAAGCGTTGACCCAAGGTCCACGACCCGCATCGTTGCTTGTACAGATCAATCAAACCCTTTCCTCGTTTGCAGGAGGTTACTTTTGTTTTCATTTAAAGCGAACAGCATTTGACATCTCTACAGATGTTTCCACGGCGAGCCTAGAGGGCCGACGTGCGTGGCGGCGTGCAATGCGGCGAAGAAGTGTTAGCGGAGGGATATCGTACGCGTGCTCGACAACGTTATGCCGCCACTTATGCGCGAAAAGAAAAGCATTGTCGCCAGCAGTCGTAATTAAGTAGCCAGTTCCAGAGGGATGGCGGGCGGACTGCTCCGCTCTGAAAGGAGCAATCTCGGGCATATGCATATATATATATATATATATATATATATATATATATGTATGTATAAATCATTTGTTTTTCGGCGTGTGAGAGCTCCTTTAGTGTGCACACGTCGCTTTGAGGCGGGAAGTTTTCCAGGTTTCGTGACGTCGCCTGACAGACAGGCGAAGCGGGTACAGCCCAGCTGAAAAACTGTTGACCAGTATCAGATAGATAAGGACAAAAGAGGCGTAGAAACGGATGTAACTTTTTTTGTCTCTTTTGTCCTGCCTAATCATGCATAATCGGCGTGTATATGGCATATCAAATTGGGGTATTTTGGGGATATTCCTGTATTTTTATGTTTGTCTCCTAGAACTAACCCTGGGAGTGTGAGCCAGCGCCACCACTCACGGTGTCTAACAAAAAATCGGACCTTTTCTTTCATTACATAGTGAATGTGTCTCGAATCCGGCAGCTTTGATGCGTTCACGTAGCGTGTGCTTGGAAAATCCAACTTTTGGCTTCGAGTTGCCCGAAATGCTGGCTGTTTGTATATATTATGCCTGTTTTGCAACCGATGATTCCTCAGGGAAGTCCGGAATATTCAGCAACTCTAAATTTTTGGAGTCCGAAAATATAGTCGGCTACTATATTTATTCCTAAATAGTTTAGCCAAAGTGAATTTTTGTTGCAGTTACCCTTCAACACAAGCATTGTTAAAAGCACAGCAGAAAAAAAAAAACAGTTTTATATTATTTTAGCTTAATTTAGCCCTTGTATTCGAACGCCACCAATATTCTGTGTAAAGAATGAACTTTCTAAAACTCCGTGGTATTTCGTGGAATCGCGTCATCTGGCTTTTAGAAAACACAAAAACAAAATGTTTTGCGTGTATTGCAAGAAAATATGAGTGAAGGAAAGCTGCCGGACCAGTTTTCAATAAAGTTTATTCTCTGTCTCTGAGGCAGCTCCTGTCCTTACTTCAAGAATCAAGAATCAAGAAGTCTTTATTGAGTAACACAAACAAAATGTATACACAGATATTTGGACCGATACTTGCACAAAAGTCGTTAGCTTGCACTAAAGTTGACCATATATTTAACAAAAGACAGCACAACTTTTTCTGGTAACCTATGGCTGTTAGAAATACTGAGAACAGTTGACCCTTGCACACACCAAAAACCGTGTGCCTTGCACCCGGTTGCTTCCGGGATTGGCGCGTGCTGTTGACACCTGACCCACGTCTGGTTGCTGTCAGTGCTAATGCAAGCTTGCAGGCAAGGGGCATCAGCGGAGGGATTCACGCCAGGCACGTGACCTCGCTCCTCCATCCTTGCAATTTCTGTGTAGCAACGATATCTCCCACGAAACAGTGTGTGAGAACACCCACCTGCCCTGCACCCTTATCCAGGTCAAGTGCGTATCCCCTCCAAAAATTCCTGGCTACATCACTGGCTACAGGCACAGACTTCCTACGACTTCCTCTTAGGCAGCTCCCATCACTTGTATCTTCTGGCAGACGGCGTGTGTGAACTCCTTTCCTACTACACAACGCGCAGAAAACTTCGGAAGCATGAACTGACATTCCGTACATTCACAAAATCTATGGAAAATAGTTGACGTTGCATGTGTGAGCCCCTCATCAGTCGCGACTCCAAACAATATTTGCCAGCCTCTTGTGCTATTGCTCCCAAATGGCGCTGCATGTCAGTGTTAGAAAACATTGCCGTGAATGTGCGACAGGAGCCAGAAAATACACTGCCAGGCCATAGGCTGCACTCATGCTGCAAATTTGTGACAACTGGTGTCAAAGGTGTAACAGTGTACCAATGTCTTCATTGACAGGACATGCGAAGTGTCTAGCATTTTTTCAACCTTCTCTGCCAACCTTTATTTTTATTTTTTTCATACTATACCTGCTCCAAGTTCGGTGTAAACAAACAACGCTTGAGGGCAAGCCTTTCTGCCATGATGTATTACTGTCAAACTTGAATAAGTCCACCTCCGTCATTTCGTTGACGTCCACGTCAGCTCGGAAAACTTGTTTAGCATCCGCAAGTGTGGTTGCTGAGTATTTGGGCAAGTTGCAAGTGATCTGTGATTCATTTCTCACTGAATTACCCTGAAGTTTTCCAACTCATTATGATACATTGCAATATAGCATGGCTTTTGTTGTTTAGCTTAAGGGTCACAACCATTTAAAATATTTTTTTTAAAGATAAAGTACTCATTAAATACCCAAGTGATTTCATCACAATGTGATTTTTGTATGCCAAAGAAATCTTAATAAATGCCAAGCTGTGGTAATAACAAAGGTTTGTAAGAAGGAAGTGCAGTATGCCAGTTTTCTACACACCATTTTTATACTTATTTCTTGCTCTACCTTGGGTTTTTAAAGTTGTACTTGGTTTGTTTTTAGTTTATTTAAGGCTGAAGTATGGCCCAATTTAACAGTACGTGGTTCCTGTGGTTGACACTTATATTTCCAGCATCATTGTTGATCTCATTTTTGAGTACCTTACATGGAGTTGTGATCATTGTTCATCAGCTTGTAATTTGGTACAAGCTTTGTGTGACAAAACAATGACATGGCCGACATGCTTTTGTGGTACCATTTGGAGCTTTAGTGGGCAAGACTGTAATGGGAGCACAAATTTTGACAATGACGAGTATGCTAATAGTTTTAAAAGCCTGCCTGTATACATACTGTGATTTACAAGCTACTATGAGCTTATCGGAGACATAAATGTGAGAAAATGTTGGTGGTGCCATAGTGAGAAATAGAGGATGCAGAGGTGTTATTTTAATGAAGAGCTGTATTTTAATTAGCTGATGTTGGGAAGAGTTGGCATTTGCATCACCGAGAAGATGCATTCCTTTTATTTTCTTTTGATGAGAACACTCGTGCACCACAAGTGTTTCTAATATGTGATTGTACAAAGCGTCACCATAAGTTGCTGCTAGCAGTGCTGCTTGTACTGTGCACTTTTCTAGTATTCTGGAAACAGTAAAGGTTGTGACATGCTAAAACTCTCTACTGATGCCGTCTATGGTCTGTTCTTTGGAGGCCACTCTGATTATTGCTGTTTTTTTTTACTTGACATTTCATAGCCTGCTGCATGTTTTGTTTTGTGTGTATTTGTGTCATTCTGTTCAGTGGTCCAGATTCCACAGCACATTGGTACTTCGATATTCCACCACAAGTTTTTCTATAGTGTTGCTGTTACACTGTTTGGAATAGCTATCGTACTGCTTCTGCATACTTTGTGGTGCAGATGTAGTTGTACAAATATAGTTGGTGTAATAATAGTTCTACCGTCCAACACAAATGAGTTATCAGTTTGTCATTGGGAGTTGCAGTAGGCGCTGTTGTGCAACAGCTGGCAGGACATAGCTTAGGAGCTAGATTGTCTGAGCGAACCTGTGTTGTTTCAGAACAGTGAAAATACTATAAAGTCCCAGTATGGTGGCTTGATGCCTGGGGCTGTATCCCTGCATGACCACTTTTGCGTGATTGGCATCGGGTGCATCAGCATCTGCGAACGACCACCTTGGCATGATGGCGAGCACACTGCATCGCAGTGCTGGGAGAGCTGTCAACTGTAGACGTCGACACTTCCGGTGCTAATTGACCGAAAGTATCGCCATCTGGCAGTACAAAGAATAAAAGTATCAGCTACGATGTCTGTGTTAATCTCTCTGGTTTGAAAAGGGTGAAAATCGTATGGAGCGCCAGTATGGTATCCAGACAACATCCGTGGCTGTGTTCTTGTATGACTACTCTCGCAGATACTTCATCGTGATGGGCATTGGGTGCATCAGTGTCTGCGAATGACTGCCTTAGCACAGTGCCAAGCACACTGACTCATCGCAGTGCTTAGAACTGTCGCTTGTAGACAATTACATGTGGAGTCTCGCAAAAACATCCCCGCAAGTAATCTTCCAAGAATACCAGCCCTGGCCGTAGGCATTTGCTTCTAAACTTCCAGCAGTTTCTGCATGCACAACACGGCCTTTGTATAATTGGCTGTGTAGTTTACTTGTTAGGCTTCTATACCTCGTTCAGATTCCCCAACGGTGACACGATGCAGTCATGCGATATGACTTACACACTGGTTACAGTTATGATGCCCAAGTTGAACAGCCTATTTGTCTTAATGCATGCTGCTCTTTACTGCAAGCCCATGTAGTTTGTCAATGCTGTCCTGTGTGCAGGCATGCACTCTTGCATTTTATTCCTGTATTGAAATGAGGGTGCACAGGTAGGCAGACAGGGGAAGTACAAACTTTAAAGTGCAGATTTTTATAGGGTTATCTCTTGCATCGAAACAAGGAAACATCTTGGTGATGGTGACAAGCACTGTTGTTGCACCAGGTGACTTTACTTGGGCTCGGCCTCTACTCATTGGGGCCCAACACAAGCACCACACATGGTCTGATCTCCAGGCCTGTTTTTCTAGAAGCTGCTACAAAACCTGTTACAACAGAATCGTGTGGTAACGCAAATCTTGTACCAAGACAAAGACGACAGAAACATGCCTGAGAAAGAGGCGCAATGCGAATAAATGCATGGAAATTTATTTCTTTAGGTGCAATAGTTTTCTTTTCTTAGCCCTTTAGAAAAAATTGTGCAGTCCTATAGGTTCGAAATTTTATTAAATATGGAGTTGCCGTAACATTCAGCCAATTATTTCGAAAGACAGTTTCAGAAAAACCTGCAATGGTAGGTGCCTTGTTTGATAACTTGTGCTTCTAGGGTCGGTGTCATCACTACCTCATTGTGGGAAGTCTGAAGAGCTGAAGCTTGTCTACAAAAATGTAGCAATTTAGAATGGTGTAGCACCTAGCAGCACATTTTTCTGATAAAGGTGGTGAATTATGTCTTCTGCAACTTACATGTCCGTCCAAGCTACCCAACCTATGTTGGTCATGTTTGTACAATTTCTCATGCGTTCAGTTTATTGAAAGGGCCTCTCACCAGGCCTGGCTATTCTTAGCTGACAAGCGCAGTGCATAGAAAATGCGCTGACAATCGTGTCTGCTATTGCATCTCTACGCACCATGGAAAGAGCTTGAATTTGAACAAATGCCATTTGCGCTTCTCGCGTGCACCGCACTCCCGGCTGGAGAGTAGATGTCAGTCACTAGAAAAATAACACGCAAACAAAATGGCCGCGTGTTTTTGTTTTACGTTGTGCCGTAGCAAGAGAGGTGCACTTCCTCTCGTCTGCTTGTTTCTATGCTTGCATGCAGAGAACGAAACCATCATTTTTTACCGTGTCCCCATTCCACGACCATGCTCTTTGATTATCTCGCACCTGCCTCAGTGCTTGTGACTGGTACTGACTTACACCGCTAATCTGGTGGTCTCGTGCAGAGCATGCAAAATCGTCCGCTGCGGGAAATGTGACATATGCAACAGCTCGCGCGTGAGACTTCACCGGAAGTGTGCCACTCAGCGAAAATGCGAGAGAAAAAAGAAGCTGGGCCAGTGACATGTACCCGTCACGCAGTCCCCAGGCGCTAGTATGGGAGAATGCTGGGAAGGAATTTTGCTTGTGGAAGCGATACAGGAAAAGTGGAGAGAATGTCTATATAAGTGGTGAGGGTCGCCTCCTGAAATCATGGGTTCGTGGCACTTCAAACATTGTCTATGCCATGAGTGAAGTAATTTGAAAAATTCTCGCTGTAGAACACTCCTTAGAGGACGTGTAACAACTTGCAGCATGTAACCAAAATTTGCTATGTGCCTGGTGATGGGGCCCATTTGACGTAGTGCAAACCTATGATTTAAGGAGGCGAGCGTCACCGCCAGCATAGACAATCTCTACACTTTACCAGTCATGCCTCTGCAAGCGAAATTCCTTAGCCGCGTTCTCCCTTACGAGAGCTGGAGGATCGCGCGACGCATACGTCACGGGTCCCACTTTCTTTTCTTTTCTCGCCCTTTTTTGCTGCGCGGCGCACTTCCGCGGATGGTCGCTCTCGCAAGCTGTTGTGCTTGCCTCGTTTTGCGTAGTGAATGAACTTGTGCGCTGTGCATGGGAAGACCTGACTAGTGGTACAAATCGGTGCTACACGAACACTGAGGCAGATGCAAGCGGATCACAGAGCATGATCACGCTCAGTAAGATGGCAGAAAATGACAGTTTAGTCCTCGGTGTGTGCGACTCCACTACTTTGGGAACAAGCAGATGAAACAGAAGTACATCTCTTTTGCTGCGGTGTGAAGTAAAACAAAACCATGCAGATATTCAGTTTGTGTATTTCTGTAAACATTAATTTGTCTATTGAAATAACATATGTTGCCTTGCATAATTCTCAGTTTTATCTGTCACTGTGAGTGACGTCACAGCGCAGACATGTTCATAGACGAACTTGCGCATATGCGTAAGGCAGTGGGCACGGACGCCCCATTTGGTGATCGATGCGTCTGAAGGGGCAAGGTTCTGATTAGTGTTGTATAGACACTGCTCCAGGAGGGCACATGTAACCGGTAACGGAGGCCTCAGCAGAGCACCTGAGGTTATAATAAAGCAGGCGGCGCAGGATCTCCAGGGCACCCAAGGGGCAGCAGGGGGCACAAAGCTGGAAGCAGGGCGATCCGTGGGTTGGGGCCGCGGAGGCCGAAGAGTGCCAGGGGTTGCTCGCATAAAAAAATTGGCTGTCCGCGATAGCATACAGCCGATCTTATACACACGGCCCTGGCACGCTCAGGCCTGGGCGAATCCCAACCCACGGACCAGTCCGGGTTCTAGCTTTGGTGTCCCCGTTGCTGCTTTGGTGTCGTGGAGGCGCCGCCAATAATTCCAAATAATGACACGTTGTTACAATTGGTAAAAAATACGATTGAATAAATATAATTACATCCAGCCGCCATCTGGTGACGCAAAGTTCAGCACTACCACCCCCCGCGACTTGTGCAACACCACCCGGAACTTTGCCTATGAAGGTGTGTCGGACACCTATTTTACCGCGCCGGCAGCCAGCGTCCGAGCGTAAACAAACTCTACCCGCCTAGGGACAAACGCCTACAACACGCGCTAAGAAACCTCCTCCATAGTGCCTCTGCCCCAGATTTTCTCTCTCGCGCCTGCGCACAAACGGCTGGCGATCCTTCAAATGAACGTCTCGTCCATTCCATGGTTAAACCCCTGAAACTTCGTAAAATAGCGACACGCTTTTCCGCCTCCTCGCCCGCCTTCCCCGAGGCCGACGATTGGCCTAGTGGCGTCACGTGGGACCTCGCTCCGGCTTGGTTTGTTTACAATTGCACGCCACCATTTATGCTTCGAAAGCGTCGACGAACTGACGAGGATATCCCGGCCACGGCGGCCGCATTTCGATGGGGGCGAAATGCAAAAACACCCGTGTACTTAGATTGTGGTGCACGTTAAAGAACCCCAGGTGGCCGAAATTTCCGGAGTCCTCCACTACGGCGTGCCTCACAATCAGAAAGTGGTTTTGGCACGTAAAACCCCATCATTTTTAAACTAACGAGGAGTGCATGTTTGCGCCGTTGCCCTTTAGTGTGCGGCGAGTTATTGGCGAACGCCCTGAATTTTTTATGGCAAGTGCGACGTCGGTTCTCGGCGTTTTCCATCATATTGAGCTGCTGCGCCTTCGCATATCGAATTAGGTTCAGCGAAGGCAAAAAAGCTCTTTGAGCGCGATGGTTAAAAAGAAGCACGTGGGTTCAACGAACCGGAAGGGAGAACTTAAGATCGACATCCTTCAAATGACTATGGGAAGTAAGTTGCGAATCTCTCGTGGTGTAGTATGTGTCGAGGCTTGCGCAATTTGCTGCTGGCCATAACGTAGTAGATGGGACACACTTCACTGAACGTGTTGCCATTGATCTGCGCGTTGTAACAGAATTCCTACGCGACGCGCACTTTGTATAAACACAATGCGGTCGTATTTTGTGCACTTGATCATTCAGTACGCCAACAGGCTTGAATTCGCGAGGGTGCGTACGAAAACTTGATTACGAAACTTTTAACATTCAGCACAGTCCTTTTGACACAATTTGAGGCTCGAGCGTGAAAACTCGGAGAGGGACCCTGCCTTTTGTGGTTACTTGGTAGCCTTCTTTAGAGCGAATAGCTTTGTTTGCCTCTTTCGTTCGTGTTCGTCGTTGGCGGTCGGTCAGTGGATTAGCGATACAAAGGCACCGATGGAAAGCGTGCGTGTTCTTCCAAAATTGGGTGACGGGGCGCGTTCTTCGCCGAACGACAGCATCGTAGGTCTTTAAAGCTCACGCGAAGTAGCACGTACAGGCGCCGACAAAAGTGGTGGTATACTCCACGCAGCGGGAGCCGGAGCAGCGGCACACTAGAGTCACTGGAAAAAATTTCGGAGTACCGCATTCGTTTTCCCCGCGCCGCCGACGCGTTCATTGGCCCAACCGTACCATGTGACCTCTGGGGTGCGATATACCTTCCAAGCGTCGGGCGGGCCGGCTGAGTTAGAGAGCAGGCAGCGCAGGTTCCCTACGTTTTTTTTTTTTTTGTGTGTGTGTGTGTGTGTGTTCCGATTGTCGCGCTCGCATTTGACTGCAAGGAAATCATGCTTGGCTGCTGCGCCTTCAGATGCAGCAACCGAACTGAGTTTGGAAGGACTTTTTTTCTAGATTCCGACCGGGAAAAATGACCGAGAGCGTCGTTCAGCGTGGTAACACAGAATCGGCCGGGAGAACGTCAAGCCCACTGAAAACAGAAAACACCCGCGTGTGCGAGGTATAAGTACACCTTGCTTGTGCTTTTCGGCACTGTTTTAGAAGATATTTAGGTGAAGTGCACGCGGTGTGAGCGATGTTACGAAAATAGGAGTTCATTGCAGGGATCGTTCGCGTCTTGCACGCTTGACGCGGGTACAAGTGTACGCGTTTGCTGCTCAACACACGTGGTTATTCCGTGCTCGTGCCACGGAATAATGCTACGGTGCATACCCAAATAATGTGCTTAATGCATAACAAGAAATACAAAACAACAGAACACCCAGTAGCTTTAGTTTCACTCTGTCACTATGCATGTTACATAAGCCACTCTAAAAACACAAGAATTTCATACATCGCCTATGTAACTTAGAAAAAAAAGTGCTGCGTCACCAGCGGGCGTTCCTGCTTTTTTTTTTTACCAAGGCAGCAAATCATGGCAGTCTAAGAAAATAGTCATAAATAAGTTGAGAAGTGTAGCCGCCCACGAACGCACGAGACCAGCCGCCTTCATAAATCGCAATGTAGCAAACTGTCGCTCATTATCAGTGTACAGAAGAACATATACGTTGCTGTAATCACGCAAATGGCTCATATTGGCCTTCCACAAGATTTAGTGCGCAAAATGGTCATCGAAGTTGGTTTTTACGCCTGCTATGCACAGATCGTCTTACGATCACGGCCAAACTCCGGTGCGGACGCGGCAGTCGCAGTTGTGTCGTGCGTATACGGCGGACAAAGTCGCCCTCCAGAATCGAGAAAGCGCGGTATCCGCTTAGAAACTAAATTAGATGTATCCGATTTAGCTTGTGAAATTATACAATGAACCTACGTGCCTGTGACACTGTCAGGTGTTAGTTTCGTCCTGCTTGGAAACATTCAATAGAAGCCGACGGCGGTCCACGATGTCCATGCCCACAAGCACAAGCTTGCCTCATTTCGGCTCGAAGTGACGAAATGTTTCCTTCGTAGCTCGCTCCACGGAAGGAAAAAAAAAAAAACGCGTGCATAAGCTCCCGATAGCAGCCGTAAGCTGCTGCCCACAATCGTAGCACAGTTCCAGCAGTAAACACGATCGGCGTGCAAAAGAACCACCCGCTGCATTACTTCGCACAACGTAACATTTTATTTTCGTTCTTAGCAACCATTATCTCCGGGCACAAAGTATTTGTACTTCAGTAAACACTCAACCCGATGTGTCCCCGAATATCATGCTCTTCCAACACGGCGGCTATAGTGAACTCCATATGGCGGCCTTCCCGCGACGCAGTCGGCTTGGAAGGTATATGGCGGTGGCCCCTCAGTGTTGCCAGTCAAATCCCGACCTTTGCGGAACTCTGAAATTTTTTCCAGTGACTCTACGGCACACTACATTGCGACGCCATCTTCATTGACACGAGTCAAGCGACATGCCTGCAGATATTAAAGGGCACCCATTGACTGTCTCGATCCCAGATGCTGCCTGTAGATGGCGTTGCGATGCAGTTTGCCGTAAAGTCCCTCAGTCATTTAAAAGTACCGCCAGGCTTTGATCCAGCCGACAACGCCTGCGATAGGCTGATCGGTGACATGTGACCTTGCTCCGCCCCTTTGCCGCCATGAAAGTTCCTGCGCGCCGGGCGAAGAGCGCGCGTTTGGCCTGTTGTGCTTTGCACATCGCTGCGATAATTTCGTTCCGGGAGGTCCGAAATGCCTTGTTGCTGTGCGGTTTGGTGCCGAAACCGGACGAAGGATGGCAAGAAGTTATTTTGCATCGCGCGCGGCAACCAGAACCTAACCAGACGAAAAGTATGGTTACACAGAATTGCACGGACGGACTTTGAACCGTCGGTAACAGCACGACTATGCGAGGCAAGTAACATACAACGATACAAAGGTGCCATAGAAAGTATACACGTGCGTGTGTCGAGCGGTGATAGTATTTCACTCGCGTGCATGAATGTTGAGGGCCGAAGTTTGTGGAGATTATTTATTTTAGTTCGCTGTGAGCCCGCTGAATAGATCGGCATGACCTAGGATGCGAAGGACCGAAATGCCTTGTTGCTGTGCGGATGGGTGCCGAGATCAGACAGAGGACGACAAGAAGTTATTTTGCATCCCGCGCAGCAAACAAAACCTAACCAGAAGGTAATTCTGGTTGCATAGAAATGGACGGAAAGACTGAACCGTCGGTGACTGCACGACTATGCGAGGAAAGTAACGTAGAGCGATACGAAGGCGCGCGAGAAAGTATACACCTGTGTGTGCAGAGCTGCAGTATTATTTCATTCACGCGCATGAATGTTGACGGCCGAAGCTTGTGGAGATTACTGATTTTAGTGCATTACGAGCCCGTTGACTTAGCAAGTGCAGTATGACCTAGCATGCAAGTAAATAGTGGGGCAGAAACGCATTAACTCGCTGACAAATATCCGCATTGCGTTACGTGCGATAAAAAATAAAATTCAGCAGCGAATTCTACTTTTACACTTTCCTGTGTTTGTGCGCGCGTTGTTAACTGCGCTTTACAACATGTCCAAAATGTAATTTCCAATATCCTAATCGTATTTTGTGCATTGCATATGTGAATAAATATGTTGCTAAGTGCCTGCATTTCTCTGCCTGCATTACAAGCCTCCATCGAATATGTGCCACGTGCAAATTCATAAAGACGCAAGACGCCTTGTGAAATTAGGAAATGTTTATTTTATTCTATATAAATGCTCATTGCAGGCTTTTTGTGCGTTCATACAACTTTGTGGCACCAAGTAAGCAGTAGTCGTTTCCGCAGGAAGCTCCACCAGACGACGTCTGCTGAAAAAAAAAAATACAAGTGCCATTTTGGTATTAGCATGTAAGAATAATGCATATAGAGGCGAAGCGTGCGAAAGTGGTGAATGGGCGGCATTACAAACAAAAGCAGTTCTCTTTTACACACACGGCATAGAATATACCCGACTCATACCCAAAAAATACTGTACATACCACAAAAACATTCTATTTCCAAGCATTCCTCTCTTCCAGGGCCGTATTTCCTGCACTTTAATAGCACGAATACACAGGCTACTACGCCTTTCCAGAAGTTGGCTACGACCGACGCGATAGTACGCTACGAATACCAACAGGTGGCCACAACAGAGGCTCTCAATCAGACCATGCTGGACGCTCGCAGAATTCCTTCAACTCGCACTCAAGACGAATGTGCCGTTCAGAAGACGGAATTTTCGAATTACTAGCTGTTGAACTGCTTGGCAGCCTCTTACGGGCCGTGCCAGTCAAGGGCGGCAATACTGATGTCGCAGGCGCTTTTTTTATTGTTGGTTTCGCTTTAAGAAAGAGATAATGCTACAAGTGCAGTGTCATTCTTTCTTGTCTCGAGGATTTAAACACGTCTTTTAATGGTCTCCACATCGCGTTTGTTTCCAAGAGTAGGTGTAAGCAGGAAAATGTTCGCTCACACCCGCAAACACACAAGCACCCTCGCACGCACACACACCCACTCTCTCTCCCTCGCACGAGCACACTCTTCCTCACACGCATTCACACGCCCTCTTCATCGCGCGCATCGCACGCAGAGATATCCATGTGCACACAAACACGCATACTTATGTCCGCAGGCATGCATGCTGAAACACGAACAAGCACGGTTGCAAGCGTGCACATTCACACGCCGCCATGCATGCGCCGCAAGCAGGCAAGCGCACACACAAATGCACTAACACGCAGATGCAGGCATGCACACACGACGCGAACGCTCACACACACATACACACACTCGCTTGCAAGCACGCGCACACACTCTCCCCTGGCACGCACACGCGCGCGCACTATCTCTCTCCCTCGCGCATACACACGCTGTCTTTTCCTCGCGCGCGCGCGCACACACACACACACACACACACACACACACACACACACACACACACACACACACACACACACACACACACACACACACACACACACACACACACACACACACACACACACACACACACACACACACACACACACACACACGCACACACACACACACACACACACACACAAACGCACTCTTCCTCACACGCACGTACTCTCTCCATCCGTCAAACACACGCACACACCATACGCACGCACAGACATCCATGCGCACACAAACACGCACACATTTGTTCGCAATCGTGCATGCTGAAACTCAAAAAACACACGTTCACACGCGCCCATGCATGCACCGCAAGGGCGCGCACACGCGCACACACGCGCAGGCACGCACATACGCCGCGAACGCTCACACATGTCGCGAACGCTGACTCACGCATGCACGCACTCGCGCGCATGCAAACGCAAATACGGAGACACGCGCCCGCACACTCATACACAGAGCGAACACATGCATAGAACCATACCCAGGCACGCTCAAGACATGCGCACGCATAACCGCTCTGTACCATCTCGGCTGCTTCTCAAAAACCTGCACGTGCCAACAGGCTGCATAACACTCCCTCTACCATTACCTTCTGAATGCCAACTGTAATAAATCGCTTTAAGGCTTAAATTTGGCGCTTTTTCAAGCCAATGTGCCCTCTGGCGGGAGGGTGCAAAACGATTTCCTCCTGTCGTGGGACTTCACCGCCCCTCTCGGACCTGCTTTACCTTCTTTAACGCTTCACCAATGTTCCGACTAAGTGCCAAAATGCATATGTTGCTAGAAGGGACTACCCTCTTGTTGTAGTCAGTTGAAACTTTTTGACCCTCGCCCGATATTCTGAAATATAATTTAGAAGAAAAATTTTCAATTGAGTGGCATTTGTGCGTTGCTGTGAAGTTCCGAAGGAGAATGTCCAGAATTCCTAGACATATCTCTAATGTGCTCGTTCTTATTCTCAAGCATCCAATGAAAACTGTCATCGCTGCAAATCAAGATGTCCTGATGGCAGGCCACCATGTCGTGTCGCGCAAGGAAGACCAGGCTGATTCATTTGGGTTGGCATATACTATTTTATGCGTCATACTTCGCCATATTCATTGTTCGAACTATGCCAGAGCTCGAAAAGGCCGGCCAACTCAGTAGGTCCCTTTCCTCTTTACTTCCGCAAAGTGTGCATCTATCGCTGTGGTTACCAAATATGCCCTGCGGTATGCTATTACTCAAGCCTTTCTGGCGACCTGAGCAACTGAAGTCGCAGGCTTTCTTCAACCGGCGTCGACGTTCAATATGGCTATCCTCAAGTACTTTTCGCGTGCTTCGCTCACCGCCTTCTCTCCAGTGTCATCTCTTACACTACTCGCTCCTGCTAGACACAACACAAACACGCAACGACCTTAATGAAGTATCAATTACACGCTAGCTGGCATGCTGTCGATGTACCTTTCCGCTGAGCACCGGGATTGGAGCGTGGTCCGGTCTATGGGGATATTATCGGTCTACAGCCTCGCTCAGCAACACGGCTCGTTACTCATCACTTTTTTTGTCGACAGCAGCATACTCCCGTAGGCGGCGAATTGGACTGTCACTCCAGAAGTTTAAACATATTGTTACACACGAGGTGTTTAACGCAGAACCAGATGAATCTGGTTGATAGGCGCGGTTGTTGAAGAGCGGTCTCGCGGCAGCTTGGCCAACGTCGTTCTCTTCTTCTTGTTGTCTCCGCGGCAGGCGTGGTTCATGACAGCTTGTGACATTTCCCCGCTGGCAGACGAAGCCCGCCGGGCGAGTCAGTCATCTCGTGGGTTGTAACGCCTCAGACGCGCGACGTGCGTCACTTCAGCCTTGGCCGAGCGTCGTCCACTGCTCGTGAGACGCGCAATGCGGTAGTTCACTTCGCTGAGGCGCTCCAGAATAACGTAAGGGCCGACGTAGTGGGCGAGAAACTTCTGGCACAAGCCACGCTTCCGCAACGGCGTCCAGAGCCACACAAGGTCCCCAGGATCGAAGGAAACGTGGCGGTGACGCCCGTCATAGCGGATCTTGGACCGGTCCTGCGATGCTAGGGTGCGTAGCCTAGCGAGGCGTCGCGCTTCTTCTGCTCGACATAGGATCTCATCAATTGATTCGTTGTCATGAGCGAAGTAGGGAAATATGGTGTCGAGGGTGTAGCGCGGCGGACGAGCATACAGAAGGAAAAATGGTGAGTAACCAGTGGTCTCGTGTCTCGCGGTATTGAAGGCATAGGTAATGAAAGGCAAGATACTGTCCCAATTCTTGTGTGCTGAATCGACGTACATGGATAGCATGTTGGCAAGCGTTCTGTTTGTGCGCTCGACCAGACCATTAGTTTGTGGATGGTAGGGCGTAGAATGGCGGAAGCTACATGAACACAGACGAAGGGTTTCTTCAACCACGTCCGCGGTAAACTGTCGCCCACGATCGCTGATTACTATGCGAGGAGGTCCATGTCGGAGTATAACGTTAGCCAGCAAGAAGATAGAAACTTCTGTAGCTGTGGCCGATGGCAATGCGGCGGTCTCACAATAGCGGGTAAGGTGATCTACGCAAACGATAACCCAACGATTACCCTTGGAGGATCGCGGGAAAGGGCCCAGAAGATCTATACCAACTTGCTCAAAGGGGACGCTAGAAGGGGGAACTGGTTGAAGCAGGCCATGTGGCGCTTGTGGCGGACGCTTGTAGCGCTGGCATTGAGAGCAGCTGGCGACGTACCGTTCGATGTCTTTCCGCATCTTAGGCCAGTAAAAACGTTCTTGAGCCCGGTAGAGTGTACGTGTGGAACCAAGATGACCGGAAGTTGGGTCATCGTGCATGGCGTGTAATACTTGGTGGCGAAGGTTCTTGGGGACAACTAAAAGGTAGCGTGCACCGGTGGTCGAGTAGCTCTTCTTATACAGCGCGCCGCCATCGCGTAGGCGAAAGCGACTGCCTGCAGGTGACTCCTGTGCTGCCGCGAAGAGCGGTTGTAAGCTCTCGTCCTTGTGCTGCTCGGATATGACGGTACCCATATCCGGAAATTCCGGGGACACAAAAGCGATGTATTCATCAAAATTGTCCGCATCACATTCAGTTGTTTGAAGTGGCATCCGAGAGAGACAATCAGCGTCAGCATGTCGCCGGCCACTTTTGTAGCAAATAACGAAATCGTATTCCTGTAGACGGAGGGCCCAGCGCGCTAGTCGTCCTGAGGGATCCCGCAGATTCACAAGCCAGCATAGCGAATGATGATCTGTTATCACAGTGAAGGGGTGCCCATAGAGATACGAACGAAACCGTTGCACGGCGAAGATGACCGCCAGACACTCTTGTTCGGTGACTGTGTAGTTGCGCTCGGAGCGGCTCAAGGACCGGCTAGCGTAAGAGATCACGTGCTCACTGTCGTCAACACGCTGAACTAGCACAGCACCGATGCCTACGCCGCTGGCATCGGTGTGAATTTCAGTTGGTGATGAAGGATCAAAGTGCCGAAGAATTGGTTGGGATGTCAACAGGAACTTGAGCTGGCGAAACGATGAGTCGCAATCTGCAGTCCACTCAAAGGGAACGCCTTTTTGGAGAAGGCGTGTAAGGGGATGAGCCATGTCAGCAAACCGGGGAATGAATCGGCGAAAATAGGAGCGCAAGCCCAAGAAACTTCTTAACTGCTTGACAGAGTTGGGTACTCTAAATGCTTCTACGGCCGCAGTCTTTTGTGGATCTGGTCGGATGCCTTCTTTAGCGACGAGATGGCCTAGCACAAGAGTTTGTCGTTCCCCAAAACGGCATTTTTTTGAATTGAGCACAAGGCCCGCTTTCTCCAAGTAGTTCAAGACCAAATCCAAACGTTTGTTGTGCTCACTAAACGTTCGCCCGAAGATCACAACGTCGTCTAAGTAGCACATGCAAACTTCCCATTTTAAGCCGCGTAATATCGTGTCCATGAACCTTTCGAACGTTGCAGGTGCGTTACACAACCCGAAAGGCATCACGTTAAACTCGAATAGTCCGTCGGGTGTTACAAATGCTGTCTTTTCTCTGTCGTCCTTGTGTATAGGAATTTGCCAGTAACCTGACCGTAAATCGATTGAGGAAAAGTAAGATGCCGCAAAGAGACAGTCGATGGCGTCGTCAATTCGTGGGAGCGGATATACATCTTTCTTAGTGACGGCGTTTAGGCGACGGTAATCAACACAGAACCGCCACGTACCGTCTTTCTTCTTCACCAATATCACGGGTGCTGCCCAAGGACTAGATGATTCTCGAATGACGCCTTTGCATAGCATTTCTTGGACCTGATCGCTGATTATCTTGCGTTCTGACGGAGATACACGATAGGGTTTTTGTCGGATTGGCTGGGCGGCTCCTGTGTTGATGCGGTGACGAGTTCTGGACGCAGGAATTGATGGCGGGCCATCGTGCTGCGCAAAGTCGAATACCGAGGTATGTTTCGTAAGCAGGGCCATCAAAACTCGACGCTCGTGATCGCTGAGTGACTTGTCAATCATGGAAAGTATCTTCGAGCTCCCGGGGCTCGAGACACTGGTTGCTCCTCCATCGGGGAGCTCTGTAAGTACTGCCACCGATACGGGCGAGTCTTCCTGAAACGTGGCAATCTTTAGGCCTTGAGGTAGCACTGCCGCTTCAGTGGAACAGTTTAGCGCCCACAGCCCCGCGCATCCATTGGTCACTGAGACTACGCAGTGCGGAACTAACACGTTTTTCTTGAGGCAGTTCCGATGTACAGGTTCCACTGCAGCGTCGAACGAGATAGGAGCCGGAGATGAACAGGCGACGGCAACACGCATCGCGGATAAGGCGGGCACAACTGTATCCTCAGACACGCACAGCACACTCTCCGGGCAAGCTTCACCTTCAAAGAGCACAGGTGAAACACTGGTGTCGACACTGAGTTCTCCCGTCCGGCAGTCAACATTCGCACCACACAATTGCAAAAAGTCAATCCCCAGAATCACGTCATGCGAGGAGCGAGGAAGAACAGTAAACTCTGCATTAAAAACTTTCCCACCCAATGACACATCCACGTTACACACACCAACCGGGTATAATGATTCACCACTGACTCCACGGAAACTTGTGCACTGGTCCCAACGAAACATAACCTTGCGTCCCAGAAGGCCTTTAAACCCCACACTCATGACCGAGACAGTTGCTCCCGTGTCGACTAAAGCCATTGTAGAGACCCCATCAATCAGTACATGAAGCTTATTCTTTAGCATGAAAATAGTTGGAGGCAGTTGAGTCGGCAGCACACATTTTCCAGCGACCTCACCTCCATCGGCCGCGCTGGCTAGTTTCCCGGCGGGGGCGACACGAAACGGCGCCGAGGCGATGGTGACGTGAATCGCGGCCGAGGGGATGGTGATCGGGAGGCTCGGAAGGCTGGTGGTGGCGTCAGAGTACGGTCGGAGGCAGGGGAGCGGTAGCGGTTCCGGGTTCTTTCTTCTCCAAGGTAGGTCTCCTGGGCGCTGCATCGGTCCTCTCGAAAGTGGCTTCCTGAAGTGGAGTCTCCTGGCCACTGAGTGCGCAGTGTACGACCGCTAGACCGCATAGTCGGCGCTGACGATCCGTAGTTCGATGCTCGGCGTCGGCTACAGTACCTAGCTATATGGCCAGGCATGCCGCAGCAGTAACACACTGGCGAAGGGCGAACTTCAGAATGCGGGTTGAAGTATTCTGCCGAAGACATCGGTTGAGGGTAACGAGGCTCTTCCCCTTGAAAGTCGTAGGTAGCGGCGAGTCTTCGTGGACGAAAGTTGCGTGGGCGTGGATCAAAACGTTGAGGGGGCGAATCATTGCGTGGTGGTTCGGTCGTAATGTAATGCGGTTCGTCTCTGGAGCCATAAAGATCCGCGACGTTCACCGAGTGGTTCCAAGTAGCCGAAGGGGGTTCCCAAAGAGTGTCTCGGGAAACGGAGGAGCTGTAACGTGGCGCCGCATAACGTGCCTGTTCGTCATGTCGCTGTAGCTCCTCTCGGACTATCTGGCGGATGGCGGACGATAGGTCTGGGAGCGGAGGACTCGTGTCAACACTTGCTACAGTTGTTACATTGGCCAGCCGTCCAAACTTTGGTGTAATTCGGCGAGTCTTCAGCGCCTCGAACGTACGGCAGTGCCATATCAGTTCTGATACAGTGTGCAAGTTCTCTTTACCAATGAGGAAGTTGTACACGTCTTCCGCTATTCCTTTTACCACGTGTCCCACTTTATCTTCCTCTGTCATGTGAGGGTTCACGGTTCGGCACAGCTTCAAAATTTCTTCGATATAGGTAGTGCAAGTCTCGCCGGGTACCTGAGCTCTCTGGGCTAATGTGAGTTCCGCACGTTTCCTCTTTGCGTCCGAGTCACCGAAACACTTTTTGATCTCCTCAACGAAGCGTGTCCATGTAGTTAGCATGTCCGCGTGGTTGTCATACCATACCAGCGCCGTGCCGGCCAAGAAGAAAACAACGTTCCTAAGCTGACTGGCAGCATTCCAGTTATTGTATTGGCTTACCCTTTCGTAATGGGTTAGCCACTCATCCACATCTTCCTCTGCCTTCGCCGAGAACATGCGTGGCTCTCGGTAGTGCTGGATAGGGACTGGGCTTGCCGAGGCACTGCTGGTGAGGGTATTTTGCTCTGTAGCCATGATTGAGCGCGACGGCGAAAGTCCGGCGAGGCGACGGCTTCGGCGTAGCTCTAGTGCTGGTGGTTCCGTTGTAGGTCGTGGGAGTTACCCCGCACAGCTCCACCAAATGTTACACACGAGGTGTTTAACGCAGAACCAGATGAATCTGGTTGATAGGCGCGGTTGTTGAAGAGCGGTCTCGCGGCAGCTTGGCCAACGTCGTTCTCTTCTTGTTGTCTCCGCGGCAGGCGTGGTTCATGACAGCTTGTGACAATATAACCTCTTTGCATAGAAACGACAGCATGATTGCTAATATATTATTGTCTTGGATATCTTTGGCACGAGGCCCAAGACGGCACCCTGTCTTCTAACGCGTTCTTATGTTTGCGTTCGCGTCTCTGTCTTGAAGGGAAGTGCACCGTAACATGCTTCAATGGTTCTTGTGTTGAGCGTATGTAAGGCGAGAAACGCTGTTCTAAAATGTCTGTTCTCTAACTTGTGCAGCAAACCCATGTTTATAGTATTCTCGCAATAGCAAGAGTCCCGAGTATAGCAAGCGTAACCGCAAGCGTCAAGTTATAGGCGACAGCGTAGCTGTAATCAACAGACCGTGCCAGTAAGGAATGAGTGGTGAGGCATGGCTGATGAATAAGTAATTGCCAAGATTGGTTTTCAGTAAACGTTCGTTACCAAAAACGGTGGGTGCTTATACTACCGCCAAGGACGGATGCTGGGCGGTGACTCCAATCATTTATTCGCCACATCACACATCTACACTGGAATTCAACTGGCTTCACCAACTCTCGCTTATGATCTCTCGACCCTAACCTGCGACTTCACCTGCCACCCGGACTGCAGCTTTTCCTCTCTTTGTGCCTCGCTTCTTTCCCAATGTGCCGAGACGTGCTTTCACTGATGCTTGCTGCTCCTTTTTCTCGATAAATGGAGGCATTCATTCATTCATTCTTAAGTTGCTGCATAAGATAGCGTGTGTTCATCCCCATAACTACCCTATCTCTCACCTGGACTCTCCCATCGCAAAACAATGTTGCTGTGTTGCAAATGGCTGGGCGTCACATATACAATTTTCTAGGAATTGCCAGCAGCGCGGGGTGCAATTTTCAATGGGTGTCGAGACAGTATATAAAGCGCCTTTTCTGCCAACTAAACCCACACTTAGCGCTCTGCTCCGTGAGCTACTATTAGCCGCTAGCACGCAGTACGAAATGAAAGAAACATATCTGGGCAGGTCGGGGGCAGCTCATTTCGGATTCGTGATGCGTCGATTTCAAATATATATTTCTTATCTAAGCCTAAAAGACAGCGATATAGGCGATGTGAGTTACGGTAGCTCGTTGGTTTGGACTAACGACGCTCTCCATGCAGCACTTTCGTCTTACGCCTGTTTTCGAACGGGAATAAAAGGCAGGAGAGTAACACGCCCTCCTGAAATGAAACCATCGGAATAACTTTTTGTTTGACGGTTGGGCATATATCAAGGGCCACCGATATGAACCACCTGCAAATCGGTATCAGCTGCAAAGGGGAACTCAGATGAAACGTTGTCAAGCGGATAGGCTTTTAATTATCATAAGGATATCTTTATTGAAATTCCTTGTGTTGCAAAAAGCTTGTTCCTTATTGAAAAAGCTTGTGCTGCATCTAGCACGAGCGAGTAGTGTTAGCGATGACATTGGTGTGAAAATGGTCAGCTCGGTCTGCGATAAGTTCTTGTGGATCTCCACATTGAACGTCGCAGTCGTCGCGATGAGAGCACTCCTGTGACATTATTAGCCCAGTGTGCTGGGAAGGCTCGTGTGGTTGCTCACCTTGAGGGGTATTGGCTAACAGTTCATAATATATGTACTTTGCGTCGATGAAAAGGATGCAGAAATACCACTGGTGTTGTCTAACTATTCGTAAATATTCCCCCAAATTTCAATTAGCCCACCCCCCAACATTTAGGCCCACCCCCAAATTTCAATTTGGCACACCCTCAAATCTAAATTAGCCCACCCCCAAATATAAAGTCGGTCACGCCCGATTTTCATTTCGCCCAACCTTAAACTTCAAGTTGGCCCAATCCCAAATTTCAATTGGGCCACGCCAAATTTTGAAGTTCGTCCACCCACGAATTTCAATAAATCGCCCCCAAATTTCGAGCCGATGCATCCCACAATTTAGGTTGGCCCACCCCCATATCGCCCTCAAATTCAGACTGGCCGACCCCGAGATTGCCCCCACATTTAGGTAGGACCAACCCCATATCACCCCCAAATACAGATTGGCCCGCCTCCAGAACATCACCTGCAAATCTAGGTTGGCCCATCCCCATATCAGCCCCAAACTAACGCTCGCCCACCCTTCGATCACCTCAAATTTAAGATGGCCCATCGCAAATCACCCCCAATTAAGGTTAGTCCACCCATATACCAGCCCCAATTCAGCGTGGCCCAGCCGCACATCACCCCCATGGTTAGGTTAGCCCGTCCCCATGTCACCCCAAAATTTAGGTTGGCCCACCCCCATTTCAGCCCCAAACATAGCCTGGCCGACCCCTCTATCACCTCAAATTTAGGATGGCTCACTGCAAATCACTCCCAAATTTAGGTTAGCCCACCCCATATTACCCCCGATTCAGCTTGGCCCAGCCCTATATCACCCCCATGGTTAAGGTGGCCCACCCCCCATATCACCTCCAAATTTAGGTTCTCCCACCCCCATGTCATCCCCAAATCCAGGCTGACCCAACCCCCATATTCCCCCAAACTTAGGCTTACCCACTCCCATATCGCCTCAAATTTAGGTTGGGCCACCACCATATCACTACCAACTTCAGCTTGGCCCATTTCTATATCACGTCCAAATTTATGCTGATGCCACTTCCAATTTCAAGTTGGCCACCCCAACCCTTTTTATGAAGACCTATGTATTTATATGGGAAATGCGTCAAGTTTTTTGGTGTTACGGACATGATTTTGCACGATACTGCTACCAAATTGCTGGGGTACACGCCAAAGAATGCTGCGCATTAAAAGCAAATGCACCGAACGAGGGACGCCATTATGTTGATCCTATATGCTGACGGCTAGCCAAGCTAGCTTCTCTGTAGAGCGACCGGGGCAGACACAGCACGGGTCATTTATTCAATTGGTTTTTTTACGGCCACACCTACGGATTCATACCACTTGGCTGTAGGGAACACATTAACAGTAGCTATTAATCCAGACGCTGCACATCTTCTCCTAGTTGGTGCATTTCTTCTTTGGATGAATCTTTACAAATAATTAACGTTCGGGCAGCGACTCAGCCTAGCAGACCCTTTGTTCCGCACGAATGTGTCATAGGAATGGCACTGGCCACTGGGTGGCATTGTAACCCAGGTAGACCTGATTCGCTCGGAGTGTGTGCCATTAAGGACAGCCGAAAGTCGAAGAAAACGGACCTTCCAGAAAAACGCAATAATAATAGCCATTTCGTTCTCCCCCCAGGTTCCACGCTACAAAGCACGAAAGCTTTTTTTTTTACATAACACGAAGATATGCGGAAGCTTCTAGTTATGATGTCCAATGAATAAAATCTTCATAAAAGCAATGACTTAACAAATGAACACGACACTGCTACGTTTTAGGAAGGAAAAATAGAAATAACATTTCAAGAGCACCACTAAAAAACCAGAACCGAAAGCAAATCTTGGATTTGGTGTTTCTGCCATCTAGTGAGACACTACAAAACTAGGTCCCTATGCGGCTTAAAAAAAACAAAAAAAAAAACTGCGAAGCGGGAATCAAACCACAGCCATCGTGACGCGGGACTAGTAGCGGCGAGAATTCGGAGTGGCACCGTCTCGCGAGTGACGTCACGGCCAGGAAGCCGCTCGCTGCGGCTCGCTCGACTGCCGCGCGCGCTCGTTCCCTTCGTGTGTCCCTGGGGTGCGGGTGGCTGGAGCAGTACTTGTTGAAGCGTATGTCGGCTTCTTTCTGCTGCCATGCCTGATCCACAGTTTTTTCTCCAAAAGCGCGTGAGTCGAGAAAATTTACGGCTTGGATATCGCAAGCTATGCAGCGTTGAATGGGTCTACTGTTTTTACAATGCACATGTGCGCCGTGCCTGTCCATAAATTTTGCGTAAAAAGACTGCGTGCAAATTCAACACGCGTAGTTGTGTATGATACTTCGCTAAACACTTAACACTCCCTTAATATATAGCTATGAGAGGCATCGTATTTTACATGGAAGAAAAATCTTGGTAATTGGCGTCAACATGTTATCCGTGCTAGAAAGACACTGCTCAGCGAAGCTGCCATCATGATTCTTATTACTCTGGTGAGTCGTTTTAATCAAGTATGGCCATTTATTAATGCGTAAAGAAAGAGTTGGCGCGCATTACAAACCCTCTCTGAAACAGGCCTCCAAAAAACGAATTGCTCATGGCTGCTAACATGATGGCGCGTGATGTAAAGTATTTACATAGTTCATTCACAAATACCATAGTAGCAATCACTTGAGAGAAAAGTTTCGTGGTTAAGATCAAGAGCCAATCAATTGCAAGTGATGAAATGTTTCATGGTGGCCCTCAGTAGTCTCTATCGACAGTATGCCACATTCCTCACGCAACGGTAGCACCCGACTGTCGGTATGGCAGGCACCTATTGTTCGCTCAACCCAACAGTTCGCTAAAACTTCTAATTGAAACCACAAAGCATATTTTACAGCCCCAATTGGAATGCCTAAAGTATTCTCGAGGTACTACAGCGTTGCTTAGATTGCCTAAAGAAGGAAAATTCAAGCCCCTTCTGCCTCACCCTGTCTTGGTCCAACGTTGTTTAATTATACAAATGCATAACTATTCGCTTCGTCGGTACATAAAAGAGAACCTCGCAAACCTTCATAAAAAAAAAAACACCTCAAGCCTTACATATTTCACTTGATTTTCGACCCTCCATAGGGGAACTGCGCGGAGCGGTGGCGTAGAGGTAGAACACCCGCCTCGCGTGCAAGAGGTCCGTGGTTCGAATCCCGGTGCCGCGCAATTTTCCACCGGATAAAAAAAAAAATAATAATAAATCCGCGTGTTGATAAAATTGCATAAACAGGCCTGGAGTGTGGCCTGATGCCGGTGACCAGAACCGGTAACGCACTCCCTCACCAGAGCAGGATTCCCTGGCTCCGGACAGGCCGCCATTGGAATATGAACCTGGCAACGTTTAACGCAAGAACATTATCTAGTGAGGCGAGTCTAGCAGTGCTATTGGAAGAATTAGAGGGCAGTAAATGGGATTAACAGGGCTCAGTGAAGTTAGGAGGCCAAAAGAAGCATATACAGTGTTAAGAAGTGGGCACGTCCTGTGCTACCGGGGCTTAGCGGAGAGACGAGAACTAGGAGTCGGATTCCTGATTAATACGAGTATAGCTGGTAACATACAGGAATTCTATAGCATTAACGAGAGGGTGGCATGTCTTGTTGTGAAACTTAATAAGAGGTACAAAATGAAGGTTGTACAGGTCTACGCCCCTACATCCAGTCATGATGACCAGGAAGTCGAAAGCTTCTATGAAGACGTCGAATCGGCGATGGGTAGAGTGAAAACAAAATACACTATACTGATGGGCGATTTCAATGCCAAGGTAGGCAAGAAGCATGCTGGAGACAAGGCAGTGGGGGAATATGGCATAGGCACTAGGAATAACAGGGGAGAGTTATTAGTAGAGTTTGCAGAACAGAATAATATGCGGATAATGAATACCTTCTTCTGCAAGCGGTATAGCCGAAAGTGGACATGGAGGAGCCCGAACGGCGAGACTAGAAATGAAATAGATTTCATACTCTGCGCTAACCCTGGCATCATACAAGATGTGGACGTGCTCGGTAAGGTGCGCTGCAGTGACCACAGGATGGTAAGAACTCGGATTAGCCTAGACTTGAGGAGGGAACGGAAGAAACTGGTACATAAGAAGCCGATCAATGAGTTAGCGCTAAGAGGGAAAATAGAGGAATTCCAGATCAAGCTACAGAACAGGTATTCGGCTTTAAGTCACGAAGAGGACCTTAGTGTTGAAGCAATGAACGACAATCTTGTGGGCATCATTAAGGAGTGTGCAATAGAAGTCGGTGGTAACTCCGTTAGACAGGATACCAGTAAGCTATCGCAGGAGACGAAAGATCTGATCAAGAAACGCCAATGTATGAAAGCCTCTAACCCTACAGCTAGAATAGAACTGGCAGAACTTTCGAAGTTAATCAACAAGCGTAAGACAGCTGACATAAGGAAGCATAACATGGATAGAATTGAACAAGCTCTCAGGAACGGAGGAAGCCTAAAAGCAGTGAAGAAGAAACTAGGAATTGGCAAGAATCAGATGTATGCGTTAAGAGACAAAGCCGGCAATATCATTACTAATATGGATGAGATAGTTCAAGTGGCTGAGGAGTTCTATAGAGATTTATACAGTACGAGTGGCACCCACGATGATAATGGAAGAGAGAATAATCTAGAGGAATTCGATATCCCAGAAGTAACGCCGGAAGAAGTAAAGAAAGCCTTGGGAGCTATGCAAAGGGGGAAGGCAGCTGGGGAGGATCAGGTAACAGCAGATTTGCTGAAGGATGGTGGGCAGATTGTCCTAGAAAAACTGGCCACCCTGTATACACAATGCCTCAAGACCTCGAGCGTACCGGAATCTTGGAAGAACGCTAACATAATCCTAATCCATAAGAAAGGCGACGCCAAAGACTTGAAAAATTATAGACCGATCAGCTTACTGTCTGTTGCCTACAAAGTATTTACTAAGGTAATTGCAAATAGAATCCGGAACACCTTAGACTTCCGTCAACCAAAGGACCAGGCAGGATTCCGTAAAGGCTTCTCAACAATAGATCATATTCACACTATCAATCAGGTGATAGAGAAATGTGCGGAATATAACCAACCATTATATATAGCATTCATTGATTACGAGAAAGCGTTTGATTCAGTCGAAACCTCAGCAGTCATGGAGGCATTGCGGAATCAGGTTGTAGACGAGCCGTATGTAAAAATACTGAAAGATATCTATAGCGGTTCCACAGCCACTGTACTCCTCCATAAAGAAAGCAACAAAATCCCAATAAAGAAAGGCGTCAGGCAGGGAGATACGATCTCTCCAATGCTATTCACAGCGTGTTTACAGGAGGTATTCAGAGACCTGGATTGGGAAGAATTGGGGATAAGAGTAAATGGAGAATACCTTAGTAACTTGCGCTTCGCTGATGATATTGCTTTGCTTAGTAACTCAGGGGACCAACTGCAATGCATGCTCACTGATCTGGAGAGGCAGAGCAGAAGGGTGGGACTAAAAATGAATCTGCAGAAAACTAAAGTAATGTTTAACAGTCTTGGAAGGGAACAGCAGTTTACGATAGGTAGCGAGGCACTGGAAGTGGTAAGAGAATACATCTACTTAGGACAGTTAGTGACTGCTGATCCAGATCATGAGAGTGAAATAATCAGAAGAATAAGAATGGGCTGGGGTGCGTTTGGCAGGCATTCGCAGATCATGAACAGCAGGTTGCCATTATCCCTCAAGAGAAAAGTGTATAACAGCTGTGTCTTACCAGTACTCACGTACGGGGCAGAAACCTGGAGGCTTACGAAAAGGGTTCTACTTAAATTGAGGACGACGCAACGAGCTATGGAAAGAAGAATGATAGGTGTAACGTTAAGGGATAAGAAAAGAGCAGATTGGGTGAGGGAACAAACGCGCGTTAATGACATCTTAGTTGAAATCAAGAAAAAGAAATGGGCATGGGCAGGACATGTAATGAGGAGGGAAGATAACCGATGGTCATTAAGGGTTACCGACTGGATTCCGAGGGAAGGGAAGCGTAGCAGGGGGCGACAGAAAGTTAGGTGGGCAGATGAGATTAGGAAGTTTGGAGGATCAACATGGCCACAATTAGTACATGACCGGGGTAGTTGGAGGAGTATGGGAGAGGCCTTTGCCCTGCAGTGGGCGTAATCAGGCTGATGATGATGATGATGATGATAGGGGAACTGTGATATTTTCAATATGTCCCATACTACCCATGAAACTGCGGTGTTAATTATGTCCTCGTGTTACTGCCGAGCGTTTTTCTGAAGAAATGCAAAAATTTCATATTATACCATGAACCACTCGTCGTGAGCAAACCTGTTTTAGCGGATTAAAACCAATGTAACTGTTGTAGATGTTGTGTAACTGTTGTGAAGTTGTGTTAATCAAAGTAACTGTTGTAGAAGTTGTAGTGCAGAAGTCGTTTGTGATATACTTGTTGCACCGCAGCAGGTATGTTATCATAACTGGATTCTTATGTACTACGTTTTGCGGTTGTGGATCCGCGCATGAAAAACCCGCTATGGGCTGGTCTGCGCTCCTTCGGCTGGCACTGTAGCGTTGCCTTTGAGAGATGCATTGTCGTCTATGAAATGAGCTCTTTAATTAAATTTTCGCGAATGAGGACGCCGTACAAATATATTGGAGACGGCCGCCATAAGTATACAGGCAGAGAGAACGACGGCGAACAAATGAAAACAGCGCAGAAAGCACCCGGACACCACCCGAACTATAGTCACTGTACCCGCACTGTAGCAGACGACAGGCGCGAGTCCGTGCCCTGACGTCACGCGAGCGGCGCTCTCAGCGCCCCTGTAGTTCGTTCTCGGAGCTAATAGGTACGCGCGATTCTACCACTCGGCCACGGCTTCCGAGGCTTCGCCAAGCGGTACGCTCAGGTTTATATAGATACTACGTGAATTTTCACGACAGTGTTACAAAAAAACGCTTTTGGGCACAGTGTTACGCCATGTGTGGAGAGTCGAGATAGGCATCAATAAAAAACTGAGTCTACGGACTACATACGCTGCACTGGGCATTACGATAGACGCCGTAGTTTTATCCCAGGCATCGTTCTTGCCTCGAAAATCGAGTACAAATTTTCGTCGTTTCCATAGGCTTCCACTGCTAAATCTTTAACCGCCGTGGGAACAAAATTCTTACGTGCCATAGAGTGATCACTGCATTTGGCTCGTGTGGATTGTCTTCCAGATGACGTCTGTCACCTGCCTTTTTCAATAATCGACCTGCAGCTTTTGGTATTTGCGAAAAACCCGCTCGTTCCATTGAAAACGCGCTAGCTTCGTGCCGGGCCCGCTTGGGGCTCTAATTGGTACGTGACCAGAAAAGCTGGATATGCCTAAACTCTTGTTCCCTCGCCCGGTTACTCATCATTATCTTTGTCATCCGCATATGAATTCTCGACCCCACTCTTACACTCTCCCTGGTAAGGTTCTCAATCTTGTTGTAACTCGTATTCAGTGTTGCTGGATAGAACAATGTCATCGGCAAACCGAAGGTTGCGGAGGTATTCACCGTCGATCCGTACTCATAAACATTCCCAGTTTAGTAGCTTGAATACTTCTTCCAAGTACGCAGTGAATAGCATTGGATATATTGTGTCTCTTCACATGTCTGACCCCTTTCTTATTAGGTATATTCCTACTAGGTGGCTGTGAAATCTCTGTAGATATTTTCCAGGGTATTTACGTAAGCGGTATGTACTCCTTGATTACGCAGTACCTCTATGACAGCTGGTATGTCTACTGAATAAAAGGTTTTTTCGTAATCTACGAAAGCCATATAGAGAGGCTTACTGTACTCTGAGAATTTCTCGATAACCTGATTAATGACATGGATGTGATCCATGTCACAGTATCCCATGTCGAGTATCCCTTCCTGAAGCCAGCCTGTTCCCTTGGTTGACTAAAGTCCAGTGTTGCCCTTATTCTATTGGAGGTTATTTCGTTAAATATTTTATATAATACTGGGAGTAAGCTAACGGGCCTATAATTTTTCAGTTCTTTAACGTCTATCTTTTTGTGGATTAATATAATGTTTGCATCCTTCCAGTTTTCTAGGACCCTTGCAGTCGATAGACACTTCATGTAGAGAGCCGCCAGTTTTTCTAGCAATATGTCTCCTCCATATTTGATTAAATCGACTGTTACTCCATCTTCTCCTGCTGCTTTCCCCAGTTTCATGTCTTGCAAGGCCCTTCTGACCTCATCTCTAGTTATAGAAAGAGTTTCTGTATTCTGTTCATTATTGTTTCGAATGGAGCACTCCTGAGTCTTTTGAGTACTGTACAGGTAAGTATAAAATTTTCCGCGGCTTTTATTATACTTTCGAGATTGCTGATGATATTACCCTGCATATCCTTCAGCGCATACATCTTGGTTTGTCCTATGCCAAGTTTCTTTCTCACTGATTTCAGGCTGCGTCCATTTTTTACGGCTTCTTCAGTCTTTTTCATGTTATAATTTCGAAAATCACTTATTTTCGCCTTGTTGACCAGTTTTGACAGTTCCGCGAATTTTATCGTATCTCTTAAGTTGGACACTTTCGAAGAAATAAATTCGCGAAGAAAAAGCACGCAGTAAACACGTGAAGAAATAACTTTTTTGAAATTTCTTGCATTTAGACCTGTTACTTATCAATTTTCGTGACTGTTTTAATGTCTCCAGCTGCTGCCATGGGACTGCCTCTCAGTCTCTCGCTTGGGGTTTGCATGCCAACTTTTGTATACTGATTTTGTATTCTCCTAAACATTATTAAACTCCACCTGGCAATGCTGCGACAGCGGTTAAAATTGGTGCATTATAAATACTGCTCTGAAATTTAACCTTAATCTGCAAGTGAGGCTTTGTCAAAACATTCTGAACTAAACATGGGAAGAATTTCACGTCCCACTTAAACAAAATGTCCCACATGTCCCCTTTAGACGCTGTAATGGCTGCCCTTTACAACGCTGCAATATCAGTTTTTCGGGGCATAGATATGGATTTTCGACAATTTTCGTAACATACTAGAGGCCTAAAATCAAAATTGCGCTTCCGACAGTGCGTCGAACTTTCCTTACTCCCTTCATGAAGCAAATTTCGTTCGAATCTGTTCAGCGATTCTCGAAGCGTTCCTGCACTTCTCTCGTATTCGTACAGGAAAGTGGAGTTGGTCCCGCGCTAAAGCCTCTTCATAACTCAATCCATTCATATTTTGATTTGCAACCTGTAGCTATACCCTTGTTAGGCAATCCTCCGAATGTCTTTAGACAGTATTTTTTCTGCTTTTCCTTGCCAAGTGCCGAGGAGGAAATGCGTCCAAAGAGTAAGATACGCTTCACATTCTTTCTTCGTTGCTTTGCCTTAGATGTTTTGTTTGCACATTCTTTTAGTGCGATTAGCATTGTTAGGATAGTCCACGCACTTGCCGACATCTGTACTGCGGTACCTAACGGTTTTTTTTTCACACCATATAAGGCCACTTGTGTAGGTGCCATTGAGTTCGTGGCACTAAGTATGTGCCACTCCTCGATGACAAAAGAAAGAAAAAAAAAACCTACGAAATCCCTTAAAATTGATATGGTGCTGAACAAAATTGAAACGACATCATATACATTCACATGCTCTTGTCTGAGTATATCCTGAGACATGCAACACACGAGAACTTCGCGGCTGGCGCCGGGTGACTTCTACATTACCGCATGCCTTTGACTTATAATCAGTTTCAGTTTCCTTTGAATATTCACTGTTTTTGTTCTCGTAATGACACCCGATTCTCGGCCTATCCCCGTGAGTTTGTACCATACTTTTGGGAGAGGCTCGCACGTGCACACTTCTTGCACATGTTCTTACCTGCCTCAGGAACTTTTGCGAGCACAGTCACCGCCTCCAGGAATTCCTTTCCGAGGTGAGAGGCGTACATGGGCGCGGTGTGCGGCCTCTGCGTCCGCCCTTGCCTGTCGACCATACCAGACGCTTTTCTGGTTAACATGCCTGCTTTCTCTCTTTCCTCTCTCTGGAAGGAAATCAGCATCGTCATCATCAATGCGCCGCAGTGGGAAAGTGCCATTAGGATGAAGAGAAAAAAGAGAGAGAACAGCCGCATCCCCAAGTACCGTTTAATTAGACAAATTGGAATGAAGTCTTCAATTCTTGATTATTATTTTTTTCTTTTGAATCTTCTTGGACGCTGTCACAGGTATGCTTGCTCAGCGGTTGAAGTATTTCAATATGTTTCCAAAAATTAATTTCTCGTCAAATTCCGGTAGTTTTAGTGTTATTTTTCATTCATTGGATTCTTACACAAATATTTCTGTTCTTTTTGGGCTATGATCAGTGTATTAAACGTCTTCTAAATTCCTTCAACTCTTCGTCAATTTTTATGGTAGGGTATGAGTCATCAGCAGAGGGAAAACAAACAAGCAAGCATGACTTTGCAACTGTTGAGAAGATTCTAAGTGAATCAAGACAATTTCCTAGGTGAATTCTTAAATATCTGTCTTATTTTACTTTTCTTTTGATCCATTCAAAAATTTTCATGAGTGTTTCCTTTTTTTTTAGGTTTGACTTACTATTTCGCAAACTCATTCGAGGCTTGGCCAACCACTTATATAGTGGGTATGAGTCATTCATAGAAGCCAGACCAACATTCCGTCTATGCAAGGCTCACTGCCTTATTACATACTAATTTTATTTATTATCGGTTTCTTTCGCATCCTCATTTATTTATTTATTTCGCCTTGTTTCTTTTTTATCATATTACCATCCGGTTCGAGGCCTATCACACACAGTGGGTGCGTGCCATAAAATAAGGCACCATCATTATCACCATAACGAACCAACAAACAAACAAACCAACCAACCAACCACTCATTCTCGCGAGCGGTCAAGAGCTCAAGACCATGGATGGCCCATGCCCAGGTGGCTTAGACGTTGGCGGACCATGCGGTGGAGGCGGTGGAGGCGGTGGCGGTGGCCCTGGCCCTGGCCCTGGTATATTTGTTCCGATCACCCATACCCATGGCTTCAAGTATGTGAAGTGGTCGTTGTAGTGGTTAGTTAAAGTACGAGGGCTGTAATGACCGTTCTGGTTAAGCCTAACGCACTGAGACGCATCGTGGAATGACACGACCCGCACGGGGAGAAGTGAAACAAAACACTTTACGGCGATAATGTCCGTTACTCTTTGCCTCGGACGCTACCATACACGGAAATGATGAAGTGCTTTGGCTTTGGGATCCACTGTTTTTTATTCGCTACGTTAACTTGAACGAAAGGATGAAACGTAATAAGAGCTGTTGCGAATTTTATTTTTGTCCATGTCTTGAATTTTTCTTTTAGCGGGGACTGCCGGTTATCGTAAAGCTGAGATAAGTAAGCATAAATTTTACAACTCCGCTGTGAAAAATGAGAAGTGTGTCATAAAATACTCTAGAAACTGCTTTAAAATAGGGACGATGGTATGATTTGTTTGCCTCGGGACTGCTTTCATTTATACATGTTAAGTTTACTCGGGTAATAATTAGACAAATAATGATAAATATCTGACTAGTTAACCTTATAATCGAACGAGTCGAACGATTTATTCTACTGTAAGATTCGGAGCCCCTCATCCGAGGTGTTCGTGACCGCTTTCACATATGCAAAAAGCTGACGCCACTAATTTCCTCAGAGTAATGAATTATACGGGTAATTTAATCTGAACTGCCGAAGACAGCAACTCACCCGCCGTGGTGGTGTAGTGGATTTGGTGTTGCGCTGCAAAGACCGTGGCCGCGGGTTCGAATCCTGGCCGCGGCGGCCGCGTCATGATGGGGGGCGAAATGCAAGAGCACCCGTGTACTGTGTATTATGCGCCCGCTAAAGAAACCTAGGTGGTAAAAATTAATTCAGAATCCCCAAATACGGCGTCCCTCGTAATCGTATCGTGGATCTGGCATCTAAAACCACAGAACTTAACTTTAAGAGCGCATCTGTCGCGTCCCTAGCAGATAGATGCCCAAGAGTGAATTCAACTGTTCACGCCTCACCGTTGGACAAGCGTGAAGCAAGCGAGATCGTGACTTGATGAAAAGGCGGTGTCTGCGAACCGGTAAAGGTCCAGTCACACTAGGCGAACCCGACACCGATTTCGGTCTGCCGATTGTCGGCAACAGTTTTTTTTTTTTTTTACCTTCATGTCGACGCCTGTGTCAGACTGTACCGACGCCGAGATTTCCGCCGACCGTCGGCAGATTGTCGGCGTCGGTACAGCGTGACAGAGGCGCCGACACGAAGGCAAAAACGCTGTTGCCGACAGTGTTGCCGACTGTTGCCGACCTAGTGTGAGTGAGCCTTAAAACCTCGGATGACGGACTTGCAAAGTCTTACATTAGGATAAACCGTCTATTTCATTTTAAAAAATCCATTATTCTTCCTCAATTTCACAAATTCTTATTTATAATACACATCGAATCGTCTCACAGTGTGTGGGTATGCGGTGAAAGCAATACCGAAAAACTGTCGCTGAACTATCGGATATTCCCGATATTCAGGAACTGTTTAACACATTTTGTCAAGCGCTCTGTATACATTTACTGTGATTAGATCGGTTACCACGTCCAATTCGGAGGATCTCGTGTACTGAGACGTTGCCGAACTAATATCTGTGGATAGGATTCATCCAAGTTTTTGCAAGGATTGTAGCCACTTCGCGTAGTGGTTGTGCGTAACCACTTCAAAACCGCTTCGCAACCAGTTCGTGACCACCAACTAATATATTACTGCTCTGCACGTACCGCACTTGCACATGAAAGTTGCGGTTGACTCCCATATAACGTTTCTGTTAGCTGTTAGCTTCGTAGCTGTTCGCATTTCTCATGTATATAGGGGTGCGCAAATGCTGATTTTTCAGACCGAATCCAATACGAATCGAATAGTGCGAGAAAATCGAATCGAATGTCGAAAAGTTTTCGAATAATGAACAGGGGTTAGTTAACGCAGCTAATATAAAACGATGTTCGCATCCTAGTATTCTTGACCTTAGCAAGTTTCTGTCACGTACTACATGGTTCGTTATGAAGCGCTGTTTATTAAAAGAACAAAAGAAACATCGGCAGCAGACGAGTGGTTTCTTCGCAGGCACAGGGCTCTTCGGAGAGCGTGAACGGTCGCTGCGCAGCTTGTGACGTGTGGCTACGCAAGTGACGTTGCCTGCTGCACCACGCGTGTTTTATATATACACCCATGCTCGCGGGGATTAAAACTTGAGGTATATATACCTCAAGTTTTAATCCCCGTACAACTGGAGCAAAAGTATACGTTTGCTCCGATTGTAGGCTTAAGTGGGCGAAGTCGACGTTTTGAGACATTCGAAATGTTATGGAAAACTATTTCGACTCGAAGCTCGAATCAAATAGGACGTCATTCGGTTCCTTATTAGCAAGTTTCGAACATTCGCACACGCCAACTTTCGTGTGAGGTGTCCCCCCCCCCCCCCCCCCCACCTAATATCCTGCCTGCGCAGCCCCACCGACGATAAGTGCGACCTTGCCATAATGATGTGCTGCTGCTGCTTCGGGTGCTGCATCCTATTGCCCGTTCTCTTCCTGTTCGTCACGTTCGCCTTGCTTGACTTGATCCACGCGGAGCCTAGGCCCGTCGACACCACGTTCCAGAAGTGGGCCGTCGTCTGCGACGCGCCGCATTGCGCCAACGTCGCCAAGTGAGATTTTTAAATAAATTAAATTATCGGGTTTTACGTGCCAAAATCACTTTCTGATTGTCAGGCACGCCGTAGCGGAGGACTCCGGAAATTTTGACCGCCTGGGGTTCTTTAACGTGCACCTAAACCTAAGTACACGGGTGCTTTCGCATTTCGCCCCCGTCGAAATGCGGCCGCCGTGGCCGGGATTCGATCCCGCGACCTCGTGCTCAGCAGCCCAACATCATAGCCACTGAGAAACCACGGCGGGTAGTGAGATTCCGAAGCGTCTACCGAACTCCCTAATGTCAAACTGCTGGCTAGCTCCCACTGACGTCTCGCGCAGAAGGGGAATCTCGCTGTGAATGCATTATTTTTTTTTTCCGGCAAGAATAACGCTGAAATAGGCATCACCTACTGCGATGCGACAAATGATTTTGCGCTTACTGCTCATCCGCTCTTAGATGAAGTAGCTGTTGGGCCAGTGGGTAACACATTATGATAAAACAAATTAAAAGTCCAAAAAAAAAAAATAACACCAGCACTCATGCACACGCCAGACACGTGGTCACTCCAGACAGAGCGCTTGCGACGGGAGAGTCTTGCAGTGATTGCGTGTGTGCGTGTATTCGAGTGCGTTTTTTGTCCTGCAATTTGTTTCACCGTCTGCATGCTTCTTGCTCAGATTTCGCAGCAAGATGACATCTTATGGTCCGGAGAGTTCAACACAACGCTTGACATTGTTACTTAGCTGGTCTTCAAGAAAAAAATGTGCCGTATTCATCATCATCATCATCATCATCAACCTAGTTACGCCCACTGCAGAACAAAGGCCTCTCCCATACTTCTCCAACTACCCCGGTCATGTACTAATTGTGGCCATGTTGTCCCTGCAAACGTCTTAATGTCATCTGCCCACCTAACTTTCTGCCGCCCCCTGCTACGCTTCCCTTCCCTTGGAATCCAGTCCGTAGCTCTTAGTGACCATCGGTTATCTTCCCTCCTCATTACATGTCCGGCCCATGCCCATTTCTTTTTCTTGATTTCAACTAAGATGTCGTTTACCCGCGTTTGTTGCCTCACCCAATCTGCTCTTTTCTTATCCCTTAGCGTTACACCCATCATTCTTCTTTCCATAGCTCGTTGCGTCGTCCTCAATTTCAGCAGAACCCTTTTCGTAAGCCTCCAGGTTTCTGCCCCATATGTGAGTACTGGTAACACACAGCTGTTGTACACTTTCCTTTTGAGGGATAGTGGCAACCTACTGTTCATGATTTGAGAATGCCTGCCAAACGCACCCCAACCCATTCTTATTCTTCTGGTTATTTCAGTCTCATGATCCGGATCCGTGGTCACTACCTGCCCTAAGTAGATGTATTCCCTTACCACTTCCAGTGTTTCGCTACCTATCGTAAACTGCTGTTCTCTTCCGAGACTGTTAAACAGTACTTTAGTTTTCTGCAGATTAATTTTCAGACCCACCCTTCTGCTTTGCCTCTCCAGGTCAGTGAGCATGCATTGCAATTGGTCTCCTGAGTTACTAAGCAAGGCAATATCATCAGCGAATCGCAAGTTGCTAAGGTATTCTCCATCAACTTTTATCCCCAATTCTTCCCACTCCAGGCCTCTGAATACCTCCTGTAAACATGCTGTGAATAGCATTGGAGATATCGTATCTCCCTGTCTGACGCCTTTCTTTATAGGGATTTTGTTGCTTTCTTTGTGGAGGACTACGGTGGCTGTGGAGCCGCTATAGATATCTTCCAGTATTTTTACATATGGCTCATCTACACCCTGATTCCGTAATGCCTCCATGACTGCTGAGGTTTCGACTGAATCAAACGCTTTCTCGTAATCAATGAAAGCTATATATAAGGGTTGGTTATATTCTGCACATTTCTCTATCACTTGATTGATAGTGTGAATATGGTCTATTGTTGAGTAGCCTTTACGGAATCCTGCCTGGTCCTTTGGTTGACAGAAGTCTAAGGTCTTCCTGATTCTATTTGCGATTACCTTAGTAAATACTTTGTAGGCAACGGATAGTAAGCTGATCGGTCTATAATTTTTCAAGTCTTTGGCGTCCCCTTTCTTATGGATTAGGATTATGTTAGCGTTCTTCCAAGATTCCGGTACGCTCGAGGTTATGAGGCATTGCGTATACAGGGTGGCCAGTTTCTCTAGAACAATCTGACCACCATCCTTCAACAAATCTGCTGTTACCTGATCCTCCCCAGCTGCCTTCCCCCTTTGCATAGCTCCTAAGGCTTTCTTTACTTCTTCTGGCGTTACCTGTGGGATTTCGAATTCCTCTAGGCTATTCTCTCTTCCACTATCGTCGTGGGTGCCACTGGTACTGTATAAATCTCTATAGAACTCCTCAGTCACTTGAACTATCTCATCCATATTAGTAACGATATTGCCGGCTTTGTCTCTTAACGCACACATCTGATTCTTGCCTATTCCTAGTTTGTTCTTCACTGTTTTTAGGCTTCCTCCGTTCCTGAGAGCCTGTTGAATTCTATCCATATTATAGTTCCTGATGTCCGCTGTCTTACGCTTGTTGATTAACTTAGAAAGTTCTGCCAGTTCTATTCTAGCTGTAGGATTAGAGGCTTTCATACATTGGCGTTTCTTGATCAGATCTTTCGTCTCCTGCGATAGCTTACTGGTTTCCTGTCTAACGGCGTTACCACCGACTTCTATTGCGCACTCTTTAATGATGCCCATGAGGTTGTCGTTCATTGCTTCAACACTAAGGTCCTCTTCCTGAGTTAAAGCCGAATACCTGTTCTGTAGTTTGATCCGGAATTCCTCTAGTTTCCCTCTTACCGCTAACTCATTGATTGGCTTCTTGTGTACCAGTTTCTTTCGTTCCCTCCTCAAGTCTAGGCTAATTCGAGTTCTTACCATCCTGTGGTCACTGCACCGTACCTTGCCGAGCACGTCTACATCTTGAATGATGCCAGGGTTCGCGCAGAGTATGAAGTCGATTTCATTTCTAGTCTCACCATTCGGGCTCCTCCACGTCCACTTTCGGCTAACCCGCTTGCGGAAAAAGGTATTCATTATCCGCATATTATTCTGTTCTGCAAACTCTACTAATAATTATCCTCTACTATTCCTAGAGCCTATGCCATATTCCCCCACTGACTTGTCTCCAGCCTGCTTCTTGCCTACCCTGGCATTGAAGTCGCCCATCAGTATAGTGTATTTTGTTTTGACTTTACTCATCGCCGATTCTACGTCTTCATAAAAGCTTTCGACTTCCTGGTCATCATGACTAGATGTAGGAGCGTAGACCTGTACAACCTTCATTTTGTACCTCTTATTAAGTTTCACAACAAGACATGCCACCCTCTCGTTAATGCTATAGAATTCCTGTATGTTACCAGCTATTTCCTTATTAATCAGGAATCCGACTCCTAGTTCTCGTCTCTCCGCTAAGCCCCGGTAACACAGTACATGCCCGCTTTTTAGCACTGTATATGCTTCTTTTGTCCTCCTAACCTCACTGAGCCCTATTATATCCCATTTACTACCCTCTAATTCCTCCAATAACACTGCTAGACTCGCCTCACTAGATAGCGTTCTAACGTTAAACGTTGCCAGGTTCAGATTCCAATGGCGGCCTGTCCGGAGCCAGGTATTCTTAGCACCCTCTGCAGCGTCACAGATCTGACCGCCGCCGTGGTCAGTTGCTTCGCGGCTGCTGGGGACTGAGGGCCGGGGTTCGATTGTTGTATTCATATAGGAGGTTGTGGCCAAGTACTGCACCAGGGTGGCCAATCCTGCTTTGGTGAGAGAGTGCGTTACCGGTTCTGGTCACCGGGATCAGGCCGCACTCCAGGCCTGTTTGTGCAATTTTCTCAACACACGGTTTTTTTTTTGTATTTTCCGGTGGAGAATAGCGCGGCACCGGGATTCGAATCACGGTCCTCTTGCACTGGAGACGGATACTCTACCGTCCCCGTAGGAGTTAAATTAAAAATTAATTTATGGGGTTGTACGTGACAAAACCACTTTCTGATTATGCACGCCGTAGTGGAGGACTCCGAAAATTTCGACCACCTGGGGTTCTTTAACGTGCACCTAATTCTAAGTACACGGGTGTTTTCGCATTTCGCCCCCATCGAAATGCGGCCGCCGTGGTCGGGGTCCGATCCCGCGACCTCGTGCTCAGCAGTCTAACACCATAACCACTGAGCAACCACGGCGGGTCCCGCAGGAGTTGTACGCCTCATTTAACCTACAGTGGTGCCCTATTTGGTCAGTGAAGGTGGACCAATCAGAGCTCGGTTATACCGCATGGATGGCACTCGGCTAGAGAACCTGGTATTTATGACCTGCATATGTGAGTGTGAGGCCATACGTATTTGAAGGTATATATCTTTCTTTTTTTTTTTTTTTAGGAGGGTTCCCGTACAGTGATAAAATAAAGGAAAAGACATTAAAAGAAAGAAAAAAAAGAAAGAAAAAGGGGCGAAAAAAAAAAAAAGGAACCTAACAGGTGAATTGAACTCGTGACCCTTCGATGTTGCCCGGAAAGATAGCTCAGTCGGTTGGTTCGTCAGGCCCCCAGGCTACTTTCAAGCGCCACAGCTCCTGCTCCGAGCCTCACACTTACGTGGAAAGAGACTGCAAGGACTGCTGCTGATGAGGGCGAAATACCTTCGTGTAATTATAATAACCCTAACAGGACTACTTTCGAAAAAAAAATGGAAACGGCCCAGAGGGCTATACTACGAGAGCTATGACTGATAGTTTTCTATATATATATATATATATATATATATATATATATATATATATATATATATATATATATATATATTCATCTCATCTATGGGATCGCATGCGCGCGCTGTTGCTTTGTCTCTGCGTGTAGTATAGTTAAGAGAGCCAGTGTAAGGGCGGAGAAGAAGAAAGAAAAGAAAAGCAAAAACTGCATCGCCGTGGTTTTAAAGCGCACCCGTGGTAGACAAACGGAATGCGATATAAGCGTGCGTAGCCATGATACGCACACGACAAACTGCCTTAAAATATTTAGACTTGAGGGAAAGCTTCGGTAACAAACGATAGCACAGCAATCAGCACTCGAATATAATTATAACCCTAATAATAATTGTAAATATTCATCTCATCTATGGGATCTAATGCGCGCGTTGTTGCTTTGTCTCTGCGTGTAGTAGTTGAGAGAGCCAGTTTAAGGGCGGAGAAGTGGGAAGGAAAGGATAGTCTCTGAAGCAAACTTGCAGCGTCGTGGTTTTAAAGCGCAACCGTGGTAGAGAAACGGAAGGCGATATAAGCGTGCGTGGCCATGATACGCACACGACAAACTGCCTTAAAATATTTAGACTTGAGGGAAAGCTTCGTTAGCAAACGATAGCACGGCAATCAGCACTCGAATATAATTATAACCCTAATAATAATTGTAAATATTCATCTCATCTATGGGATCTAATGCGCGCGTTGTTGCTTTGTCTCTGCGTGTAGTAGTTGAGAGAGCCAGTTTAAGGGCGGAGAAGTGGGAAGGAAAGGATAGTCTCTGAAGCAAACTTGCAGCGTCGTGGTTTTAAAGCGCACCCGTGGTAGAGAAACGGAAGGCGATATAAGCGTGCGTGGCCATGATACGCACACGACAAACTGCCTTAAAATATTTAGACTTGAGGGAAAACTTCGTTAGCAAACGATAGCACGGCAATCAGCACTCGAATATAATTATAACCCTAATAATAATTGTAAATATTCATCTCATCTATGGGATCTAATGCGCGCGTTGTTGCTTTGTCTCTGCGTGTAGTAGTTGAGAGAGCCAGTTTAAGGGCGGAGAAGTGGGAAGGAAAGGATAGTCTCTGAAGCAAACTTGCAGCGTCGTGGTTTTAAAGCGCAACCGTGGTAGAGAAACGGAAGGCGATATAAGCGTGCGTGGCCATGATACGCACACTACAAACTGCCTTAAAATATTTAGACTTGAGGGAAAGCTTCGTTAACAAACTATAACACGGCAATCGGCACTCGAATACGACGAGAGAAATTACTGAGACGTGGAAAATTCCCCTGAAAAAAAAAAAAAAAAATCTGGTTTGCGAGACAGATGCTTGTATGTATTGAACCTCTTAAAAGATGAGGGGGGGAAATATGCGCTCACCGAGAGGGCATCGTCAGCACGAGACATCCGCAAGGCACCTTACAGAGATGTGGAGAGCTTCGCAGCCGGAACGAAGCCTCCCCTCTCCGCCGGCCAAGAGGGGGAAACGCGCTTTCCGATCGCTCAAGGTTGCGCGGACAAAGCATAACTCTAGCGTCTAGGAAAAGCTTAACCAGGTGCGATGGCGGCACGCACAGCGTGGGAAGCTAGCCGCCAGAATAACTATACCAAGGACTGCTGCTGATGAGGGCGAAATACCTTCGTGTAATTATAATAACCCTAATAGGACTACTTTCGAAAAAAAAATGGAAACGGCCCAGAGGGCTATACTACGAGAGCTATGACTGATAGTTTTATATATATATATATATATATATATATATATATATATATATATATATATATATATATATATATATATATATATATATATATATATATTCATCTCATCTATGGGATCGCATGCGCGCGCTGTTCCTTTGTCTCTGCGTGTAGTATAGTTAAGAGAGCCAGTTTAAGGGCGGAGAAGAAGAAAGAAAAGAAAAGCAAAAACTGCATCGCCGTGGTTTTAAAGCGCACCCGTGGTAGACAAACGGAATGCGATATAAGCGTGCGTAGCCATGATACGCACACGACAAACTGCCTTAAAATATTTAGACTTGAGGGAAAGCTTCGGTAACAAACGATAGCACAGCAATCAGCACTCGAATATAATTATAACCCTAATACTAATTGTAAATATTCATCTCATCTATGGGATCTAATGCGCGCGCTGTTGCTTTGTTCTGTGTGTAGTAGTTAAGAGAGCCAGTTTAAGGGCGGAGAAGAATGGAGGGAAGGAAAGTCTCTGAAGCAAAATTACAGCGCCGTGGTTTTAAAGCGCATCCCGTGGTAGAGAAACGGAAGGCGATATAAGCGTGCGTGGCCATGATACGCACACGACAAACTGCCTTAAAATATTTAGACTTGTATTATCTTCGTCTAAATTTCTCGTGACAAAAATATGGCGTCACCTGGTCCCTTCCGTCCTTTGCTGTGCGGGAAAACATGTCCTTCGAGATGGATTACGACCAGTCGCTGGTGTGTGCAACGTGAATATCACCGAGGGATACAGACGAAAGCAACGTATCGCTACTTGTTTCTTGCGGCGCGAAATAAAAAAAAAAACACACACACACAAGAAAACGACAAAACATACAAAGAAAGAACAATACATGAAAGACACTCTTTTCTCTCCGGTACTTTTTTTTACATGTTTCTGCGTCTTTTGGACAGCTAAAAAGACGAAGGCAAATTCGCACTGAAAAAAAGAAGTGTTACATTGAACGGTCAGTACCATAGAATCCGATCTTAATACAAAATTCGAGTAATAACAGAGCACTGGAAAACACGAAATTGTTTAATTATCTGCAGAGAAAAACCCAGGTCTCTGTTCATAACTCCTGTGGTAATACGGTAGCTCGTTCGCACGGTAATTTCAGTCGGAGGTGGCTGGTGTTTCAGATGTCAGGCTTGTTGTCGTTTGCAGATAAATGTTTTATCTGTAAAAGAAAAGTAACTAGATTACATACTAAAGGAACCTACGACTTAAACTGACCGTGTAGAAAAATAAATAAGTGGAACTGTCCTGTGTAGCCAGTTTTTACTGCGAGAGCAGGCTTGATAAGCAAGAAAAGACGTAACAACGATGCCGCTAACAATGCCCGGCGTCACCACATTGAAGTTCCCGCGCCAGCTCTCCATGAAGTTATTGATTTTGATCATCTCTGCTAGGGTTCTGGTAATTGCTCATCTGTAGGAATGGACTACCTTGTAACAACCAAAAACTGCACTCGGCAAGTTTCTAGAACTTTGACTCGTCATACCGGCACAAATAGGACAGCATACTTTGGAATCCACTGACGTGACCTTCACGCTAAGATTTTCAAGCAGGAAATTTAAGACCTAAAGGCATTCGGCCTTACTTTCCTCCAGTTATATAAAGCTCTCTCCCCCCGCCCCCCTCCGTCCTTCCTTTTCTGGCCCAATGAATGAGGTGTGAAAAAATGCTTCACCGCTCGAAACTAATTATTCATATTTAGTGTCCGTTTAAAGCAGTACTGTGTGACATATCATCATCATCATCAGCATCATCATGTTTTATGTCCACCGCAAGACGAAGGCCTCTCCCTGCGATATCCAATTACCCATCTCCTGCGCCAACCGACTCCAACTATAGCGCCCGCGAATTTCCTAATTTCATCGCTCCACCTATAGTCGGGTAAAACTTTAGAAAAAAGGGGCGTTTACTCCTCCAAGGCGGATGCATACGAGCCTCCACCAATGGGCGCGCACTCAAGACTGACGTCACGAGCTGGACGGCTGGGACCCAGCCGATGGAAAAGATGGCTGCCCGCGCTTCGAACTGGGCCGAATCGCGTCAGTCGTGTGCGCCTGACCCTCGCCAGAGTGCATTCCCAAACTGTTTGTGGTGGTCTATCACGCCGGTAATATTACTGCGAGTTTACGATGCACCATTTGTGCCGCGTGCGCCTATTCTGAGCCGTGATTGTTCCGGCGACAAAAGATTGCAGCGAGCATCGCTGACGCTACGCTACACGAGCTGGCGAGAGTGCCGGCTTGCAAAAAGAAAAAAAAAAGAAAGTGAAAAGGAACGAAAAAGAAAACATCACATTCTTGAAAATCACTGTGTAAAAACTCAAAACAAAAATATATATAAACCTAATGCTATGTAAAACCAAGAGTATTTATTTAGAAAGACGGATGAAGCATTTTTGTACCTTTCCTGCTTCGATCGTCTTCTCGCCCCAGGTTTGCAATGCTTTCGATAAATGCATTGTTTTTTAAGCACTTGTTAAATAGCGACTATTCATTTTAAGCTCGGAAAACGCGTAGTAAATGTGCCGTGTACGTGTAAACCAGCGCAGGAGTCATGCGGAGCTGCTATATCTTTTGTCCCTTGCAAGAAGCTGAAAAGCGTACGACGCGCAGCATTATAGAAGACACGGGGTTGTTTTTCTCTCGCGCTCCGGCACGTGCACATACTGTAGCATTCTAATCACGAGAGGTCTACCAAACGGGTCATCAAAATACAAAAGTCTTTATTTATACCGAAAATTACGCGTTTTTCTTCTGAGCGGGACTATATTATATGTCATGGAGGCAATCGGCTGTCGCGCATCAGTCATCTGGGCGTGGCCTCCTCTTTTTCTTTAAGTTGTACCCAACTATAGTCTTCTGCCGTCTTCGACTGCGTTTCCCTTCTCTTGGTACCCATTCTGTAACCCTAATGGTACAACGGTTACCCCAACCGGCGCATTTCCATTTTCCATTAAAATTTTTTTGTGTTGGTAAAGAAGCCAAAACCTCAAAATTACAGAAAAAAAAGGTATCGATAAGCATCAGAGTGCCAAAAATATTTTACAATAATTCTTGTTCCTCGTGAGGTATGTGTCATGACCTTATGATAGGGTTGCTCGCTTCGTTCCTTCGATCGCTGTCACACCTAAGCACAACCTCAGGAAACGCGCTCTTATGTTCCTGCGTTCCTTCAGAGACGTACCAACTAGTCATACAGGGGGGGGGGGGGGGGGGGAAGCAAGCTGGAATCCTTCCGGCCTTCTGACTAGCTCTCTTTCCATATGTACTTATATATGTATCGAACTGCCTTAGCTACTTTGCGGGGCGGGGTTCGAGGCAGCCCTCACGAAGGAGACGCAGCAGTTATTGACGAGAACGAAACGCTATTTAGTAAGTACACTAAAACTGGAGCTGCTCGCACAAGGAATGAATGCAGCATGATTAAACCAACTTCTCCGGCCACACAGCAATCGTCGCTGCTTGCTATGCGATTAACCTTGGCTCCGGCACGTGCCCCACGCACGCCCGAAGCAGTCTCCCCGCTGGTTCTTCTTGGCGTTGATTCATGGAGTCATCACCATGCTTGATCAGATAAGCGCAGACCATCACGTAACCAGTCTGACATCGCCATTGCATCGTCATCATGCAGCGCAAGATCGTCACGTGGCGGCTGCTGCTGATTCACCCTTCCTATCAAATATCGATGGCACGTCGGCGATCCAGATACGTACATCAGAGCGACAGATACGAATATCCCAGAATCACGGATCATCCATTGCATTAAACGGAAGAATATCAAAATGTGTCAATGACAAGTGTTTCCGAAAAAGAAAAAAAAAATGGGCGAGACACCTGTGGGAATGCTAAAGCATTATGGTCGCTGTGAAACGTTTTGATTGATAGTTTCGACATGCATTAAAGTCATTGAATTCATTTTCTGTACACTCATGACGTGGCGTCGAGAGTCCATAACTGTAAATCGATTAAATCTAAGGAGCAAGTGACGCGCTGGAGGCAGCGCGCTCGCTTTATACACACATGACGTGGCGCCACCTCCTCCCCATTGGCTGCGCCGTCACATGCCCAATGACGCATGAACTAGGCCCCACTTTCAGCCAGCCAGATGACTGCGACGTGACGTGTGCAACGACGCGCGCACAAGGCTTACCTTTAGTCTGTCAGAACCGTGGAACCGCCGTGGTGTCGGCAAATTGACTCTCGTCATGCGCAAAACTTGAAGCACGTATCAAAGTTTCGAAACAACAAAACAATTGCACAACTTTGACCGAGCGAACATTGATAGTTCACATGCACTCCAGCTAAACTTTCTCACGCTAAAGTAGTTCCTCTATTCCAGTACTCAGTAGTACTGATCCAGATGAGTACTTGTACTGATCCAGAAGTATGCCTAGATATTTTACTGTATTGTACTGTACTGTACTGTTGTATTGTGCAGTATTGTTTTCAGTCCACTGTATGTTTTGAAACAAAGGCGGTTTGGTTTCCTAGCTCCCGTGCCAAAAACCAAAGCATGTTCCCTAATTAACGGCGCCTCAAGACAGTCGACAAAATTTGATAATGCTAACTGTTTCTGTGACGTCCTCCCTCTCTCTGCAGAAAACACCTACGTCGTCTGCGTACGCTAAGATTTTAATTTCACTCAACATTAAGCCGAATCCGCTCGCGTGTTGACTCCGAGCAACCTTTAAACAAAACGGTTCTAACTATATATTGAATAACGTTGGAGATAGCGGGCATCCTTGCTGCACTGATGTCAGCACTTGAAACGATGTTGTCACACTCTTATTTACAAGACTCGCGGAACACTTTGCATATGCCCAGCTTAACACCTTCTAATACATAAATAATTTGTTTAGCGCAATACAACGGACACAAGATAGAGCGCCTTGTCCTGTCGCCTTTCTTGTGTCCGTTGTATTGCGCTAAACAAAGTATTTATGGATCCGCACCAACTAGCCCGCCAACGCATTGTGCTGAACCTTCTAATCCTACTGAGCTGACATTAACAAGTTCTAAGATTTTGAACAGAATTTTGTGTACCACCGGGCCAAAGGCCTTCTCCAAATCTAGTTGTACCATAGCGACACGCTCTCCCGATGTGTGGCAACACTCTAAGACACTTCTGGCTACATGGATGTTTGTAAAAATTGATGGGCCTTTAATCCCGCACGTCTGATGCAGTCCCACGATTTGTTTCATCGCTCTTTGTAATCTCGCTAAAACGTTGGCGAAAATTTTGTAATCAACGTTCGTCAGACTGATTGGTCGATACGATGCTACCGACAGTTGTTTAACAGGACCTTCTGTTTTGCGGAGAAGTACAACATGCGTTATCCCAAAAGAGAGTTTTCGCAGTCTTTGTATGAGGATCTACTTGGGAGCGAACAAGCCGAACCAATCTGTTTTACTCTGCGAGACAGGGAGATCTGGGACTAGTCCATTTGTTTCTTCGACAGGTGGGATCTAGGTTTCTTTTTTTTTTTACGCGATCAAATTGATCCGTTTTTGCAAGCTCTAGTACAAGTAAGGCTAAGTGATGTGTTACCTGATTTTGTTGTGTCGACGGACAATGTAAGACGAACAAGTGTTCGCGGTTTCTTACGTGAGGTTGTTTCAGCTTTCCAGCTTTTGAAAGCTCCTTTTTCTTTGGAGTACCTATCTAGAATTAACAGAAGAAAACTGTATAAAGATGTATGTGATGTGATGCTACCAGTGCCTTTGTACCAGTCCATATATGGAGCAGGACCAGGAGGTGATGTTCTGAAAAGAGTTTAAGAAATGCCATTTCGTTCCTCAGCAAACACCTCCCTTTTCCAGCTTCACAGCAAGGCGTTGCCAATGAAGCCCTCACTTGAAGAAAAACGCTGATTTGTTCTGTGGTCTGTTGACTGCATGTACTCTGTGCAAAAAGGCCGAGACCATTGAACATACCTTCCTCGAATGCTGGGATGCCACATTCCGGTGGGACATCCACCAACGAACCTTAAAGAAGGACCTTCCGTTGTCACATAGAGGCATCCAGCTTTTACCTGTCCCAAACTCTGGAAGCATACCCCTGGATATAGTCATGTTGTTGGGTCTGCACACTCTGTGGAAAGTACGTATGGCAGTCCGGAATGCTGATATAGATGCTCGCCTGGCGGGGCAGTGCTTCATTGAGAGCATTTTATATATTAGAAATGGACTCAAGAGTCAAATTGATCCTCCAGAGTGTGTCAGTACGATGGATGAACTTTCTAATTTGAAGCGTTTTTGGTGGGCGCTCCACTCAATGGCGGTGGCTGCCTTTTTAAACATTTCATGTACCGTGTTCTCTCTTGTTCGTTCGCCAAACCGGCAATAAAGAAAAAAACACCCCGCCGTATTGTCGGGGAAGCGTGATAATCTCGCACCTCGGGGGCCGAGGTTTGATTCCCACCAAGACCGAAAAGCGCGAAATTTTCTTTTGAAATAAATGTTTTCTTTGTTTGCAGGAACCTCCCTGAGAAAACTGACGTCAGTCCGAGCATTTTAAAAGTGTTTTAACTCTTTGCGCCATCGGCCATTTGGTACCATCGCTCAGTAACGTAGCCGCCGGATTTGCGCGTAATGGAGCATACAGTGCTTCCGCATTAAAACATATCTGATTATATACGTACATGGTAACCCGCCGCGGTAACCTGTAGTGGCTGAGCTCGAAGTCGCGCGTTCGATCCCGATCGCATTGGCCTCGCTTCGAGGGGTCGCGAAATAGAGTCTCGTCCGAAGAGCCAATCACTGACGCTGATAACAAGGCCTAGCGTTTCGCTTGAAACCCTGAACTCATCAGATTGTGTTCTACACTGCATACGCGGGTGCGACGTGTTGGTGCGACGCACCGCACCAGGCAGCTCTTGCCAGGCAGAAAGAACAGTGCCCGGACAACTACGTGCCACGGAGGAGGCGTCTCAAAATGCTGGCGCGACGGGCGCCGCAAGTGATGTCTCAGTCGTCGAACTCGGTCACACCTCGAAGATGCAACGAGGCGAGACCAACGGTGAATCGTCAGCGTTAGGCAGCGCTCAGTGAAATATTAGTCGACGTCAGCTTGACGTTCACATACTCCAACCGCAGCACACACACAGCAGCTCAGCAGTACGTAACGCCAGTGTGGTTGTACATAATGTGCCTGCGCACAACGCACATGCCAGCAGCGGAAGGCAGAGCACTACTCTTGCTCCGTTGCCGAGGTGATTGTGCGTAGCGCTGACGGTGAAGCCCACCTCGGCTCGTCGTTCTTTGCAGCCAAACACACTTAGCGTTTCTAAACCTGGGCGCATGCACCGTCAGCCGGACAGCATAACGGTGGCTTTCCAGCCACCGTTGTGGCTTCACAAACGTTTTATTGCTACCGCAAGAAAACGCTTGTCTACTCAGATTTGGGAGCACGTTTAAGAGACCCAGGTGGTCAAAATTAACCCGGAGTTCCACACTATGTACGGCATGCTTGACTACCAGAACGTCATGGTCTTTGCATCTAGGATGCAGTAATTCTTTTTTCGTTTTAGTTACAGACGATGAACCATTTTAAACCGATGACTTATGAGGCTCATTTGAGCCCTTCCCCTTACGTTAAATATAGCAAAGCTGTTTTTGTCTGCAGCTCTATGCTTCCATCTCCTTCCCTTTCCCGGAAAAATGCTTACGCTTTCTTTCTTTTTGAGCAACACCGTCATGCCTAGCATTCTATTTATACTAACTCTATGGTTATTGCCACTGGATGTCAGCGAATTTAGGCGTGTCATATGACGTCGCGATAGTGTCGACAACGCTAGCTCTGTCGTTATACCGACGTTATATAGCGTCAAATGAAAATACCTTATGTTGTGCAGCCTTCACGCTAGCCCGGTGGCATCCTTCTACACCCCAAAGACGTGTTCTGTATAATTTCTACAGCTTCGTAAGCACGTATCAGTGATCAACTAACTTGTAGCTGACTTCTTTTTACTGCTATCCGTATAGAGAGATGTTCGACAAGGGCGGCGCCATCGGGGACGCCGCCGTGGCCGCGTTGCTGTGCATGGGCGTCACCGCCCCACATGTCACCGGTATCGGCGGAGGTCTGATGGCCGTCCTTTACGACAAGTGAGCCGGATTCTACGCATATTTGCGTGACAGCTTGCGGTGACACCCGCCGCAAGGACTCAGTTATTACGTGATTTCAGACAAAACTCACTATAGGGAACTCTGGCGCTAGATCAACGACCATTCACACTGGAGAAAAAAAAAAAAACATACTTGGTTCTTGGCCAGCAGCGAGGCTGCGGAGAAAAGCGCTTGTCGCTTTTCATAGAAAATACGAATACGTTGAGCGTATTGTAACGTAGATGTAAGACGGAGTCTTACGAAATAGACGCTTCTCTTTAATAGCGGGCCAGGAGAAAAACGTGCAGCTCACGCGCTTCATCGTCTTTCATGGCGCCGACCTTTGGGCCCGGCGTCCCGCGGTGCGAAGCCTCACATCATTGTGTTAATTGCACCCCCTCGCCCCCCCCCCCCCCCCCCATGCGAAAAGCGACCGTCTCGGTGGCGTGAAAAAGTTATTTCGGCGACAGGAAATGGAGCTCCCAAGGTGCATCTCGGCGTTCACCTAACCGCATAGTAGGGTTTCATACGCACTACATGAACAACTTTCGCGCGAGGACGACGACGGAGCGAACCGGGGTCAAAAATGCAAGGGACGACTTCGTAGGTCAGGTCACTGAGGCGGCGTGTAACCTTGTAGGGACCAAAATGCCGGTGGAGCAACTTTTCCGAGAGTCCACGGCGACGGATGGGCGTCTAGAACCACACGAAGGCGCCGGTATTGCAATGGACGTCGCGTCGACCCTGGTTGTAGCGAAGGGTGTCGGTATGCTGTTGGCTCCGGATACGATGCCGAGCAAGCTGGCGTGCTTCTTCGGCTCTTTGTAAGAATTCTTCCGCGTGTTTGCTGGGCGGGCTATTATCAACCAGAGGTAGCATGGCGTCAAGTGCTGACGTGACGTGCCGCCCGTATACAAGTTCGAACGGCGTAAACTGTGTAGTCTCCTGTACAGCAGTTTTATACGCGAAGGTTACATAGGGTAAAATCTCATCCCACATCTTGTGCTCTACGTCGATATACATGGAGAGCATATCAGCCAGCGTTCTGTTCAGACGTTCAGTTAATCCATTGGTTTGAGGGTGATACGCAGTGCTCTTGCGGTGAGAGCAATGCGTCAGCTGGAGAACGTCCTCCATAAGTTCGGCTGTAAATGCTGCACCGCGGTCGGTGATCAGAACACACGGTGCACCATGTCGTAGGACGATGTGGCGTACAAAGAACTTGGCCACTTCATACGAGTTTTCTTGCGGAATAGCTTTGGTTTCGGCGTACCGAGTTAAGTATTCGGTAGCGATGACTATCCATTTGTTGCGCGAAGAGGTCACTGGGAATGGCCCAAGTAGATCCATTCCTATTTGTTGGAACGGTGCTTGAGGAGGGTCCACAGGGTGGAGAAAGCCAGCTGGTTTAACTAGTGGTTTCTGGCGGCGCTGACAATCACGGCACGTCTTGACGTACCGTTGCACAGAAGAAAAAAAGCCGGGGCCAGTAACACTTCTGGCGTATCCTTGCTAATATCTTAGCGAATCCCAGTTGTCCCGCACATGGCTCACCATGGCAGGCGGTACGTATTTGGATCGCTTCCGCAGTTTTTCTTGTAAAGGACGTCGTTGTGCAAAGAGTACGATGATAAGCCGCGCACGAGCGACCGAGGTAAGACACCTTCAGCTCCTTCAAAGTGCACGATCAGCGGCAGCAGCTCAGGGTCAGCGCACTGGTGCTCAGCCATCTTTATGGCATCGATAACGCCGACAAATGGCAAGTCATGGTCAGGGTCCGAGGACGACATCGTAGGGAGTGGTGCGCGTGACAAACAGTCCGCGTCGCTGTGCTTCCTTCCAGATCGGTAGACAACTCTAATGTCGTATTCTTGTAAGCGGAGGCTCCAACTGGCTAGTCTGCCTGAAGGATCTTTGAGGTTGACAAGCCAGCACAGGGCATGGTTGATCGCTGACAGCCTTAAAGGGTCGACCGTACAAGTAGGGTCGGAATTTACCAATTGCCCCCACAACCGCTAAGCATTCTTTTTCAGCTGTTAAGTAGTTTTTCTCAGCCTCGGTGAGACTGCGGCTTGCATAAGCAATGGGGCGTTCCGCACCAGCTTGCCACTGCACAAGAACTGCGCCGAGACCCGTATTGCTGGCGTCAGTATGAATTTAAGTGTCAGTGTCTTCGTCGAAATGAGCAAGTGTTGGGGCCGCTTGCAAGCGCTTGCGCAATTCATTGAACGACTGCTGCTGCTCGTCCGACCAAATGAAAGGCACATCGCGCGTGTGAGCCGTGTCAGAGGCTCAGCAATTCTCGAGAATTGACCAAGAAAGCGTTGGACAGCCTTCTTGTCTGTTGGTGGCGAAAACTCTGCTACGGCAGCTAATTTGTCGGGGTCTGATCGGACGCCTTTAGGACCAGCGACGTGGCCAAGAAATTTGAGCTCTTGGAACCCGAAGTAGCACTTTTCAGGCTTGATGGTGAAGCCGGCAGTACAGGTCGCCACGAGGGCACTCTCGAGTCGTGCGAGATGTTCGTCAAACGTGCTCGAGAACACAACGACGTCGTCCAAGTATACGAGGCAGGTTTGCCATTTCAGTTCAGCAAGCGCGGTATTCATCATCCGCTGGAAGGCGGCAGGTGCGGAACAGAGACCGAAGGGTAGAACTTCGAACTCATAAAGCCCTTCAGGTGTCACAAACGCTGTTTTTTCCCGATCCTGTTCATCGACTTCGATTTGCCAATACCATGATTTAAGATCCAACGAAGAAAAACAAATTGGCATGTTGTCGACGATCCAATACGTCGCCGATGCGTGGCAATGGATAAACATCGCGCTTGGTGACACGGTTCAACCTTCTATAATCTACACAAAAGCGTAGTGTGTTGTCTTTCTTTCTGAGTAACACTACAGGCGAGGCCCACGGGCTTGTGGACGGCTGGATCACGTCGTCTTGGAGCATCTCTTTCACCTAATGCTTGATCGCTTCCCTTTCCACTGGAGACACTCTGTGAGGATGCTAACGAACAGGACGTGCGGAGCCGTCCGTAATGATACGAAGCTTTGTGATGGACGTGCGCCGTACTTTGGACGACGTTGAAAGACAGTCCGCAAATTCATTCACGAGACTCAGTAGACGGTCTTTCTGATGGTCTGGCAGAGCAGCGTTAAATTGCATCCGTTCTTTTAGGCTGGGTAACTTAAATTACTGAGACGATGCGATTTCCAATGTGGCAATGTCAGTACCATCAATGATTTCGCGAAGAAATGCAACTGTCATTCCTCGTGGTACATGCCGATATTCATTGCTAAAGTGTGTTAGCAAGACGACTGAACATTTGTTGCGTACCTGAAGAAGCCCTCTGGCTATGCAAATGCGGCGCTCAAGAAGCAGAGGGATGTTTGCCTCCGCGATTCCTTCGGCGTCGTCCTCCATGTCGCATCGGACAAGGGTAAGCACGCTGCTTTTGGGTGGTAACGTGACGTGATAATCAGCTACGCGAAGCACGATGTCACGGTCGTTGCCATTGCTGTTCGCTATGGCTTGCGTAGTAGCGAAGCTGACTCTAGACTCTTGCAAGTCGATGATGGCACCGTTCGCCTGAAGGAAATCCATGCCGAGTATAAGGTCCTTCGAACATTCAGAAAGAATGACGAAGTCACCCATGTACGTGAAGCCCCGAATGTTGACTCGTGTCGTGCACCGGCCCATTGGAGTTATGAGGTGCCCTCCGGCAGTACGAATCTGAGTCCCGGTCCATTGCGTCAAAACTTTGTTCAGGATAGGCGCGAGATTCTGGCTCATTACAGACGTGCCCGCACCCACGTCGATTAACGCCGTGACTTCGTGATCATCTATGGTAACTGGTACGTCGCAAGATACTGACACCGAACTACACTGCTTTCTCTGCGTCTCAATTATGTCATCTTGCGGTCGTCTTAGTGGAGGATCTTCAGCGTTCGCAACGTCAGCGACCTCACCTCTGCAGGTCGCTGGACTCAGTTTTTCCGGGAGGCAGGGCTGGGTGAGCGACGCCTTGTTGCGCTCGGCGTGAAGATGGGGCTGGACGACACGCCCTGTAGAGGTGATAGGCTTCACCGCAGTGAAAACACAAGGGCCTCCGGTCTGCAGTGCGCCATACGTTGCTATTGCGGGGTGGTCGTGTTTCAGCCATGAATGGCGTGCGGCGAGTCCTGAAGTCGGCAGTTTCAACGGCGCGCACACCATGAAAGTCCGGGACGTCGCGCACATCGTCAAAAGTCCGGGACAACGAACTTCTCGCAGCTTCCGCATGCTACATGCGAGGCTGTGGCGGCCGTACCTCGTGCTGTGGTATCTCGCTTCGTTCCGGGATTTGTACTGCCTGCCTGATTTCCTCCCGGACGACCTCAGCCAGAGCGAGCCGTGGTACCGTTACCGGAGCCACCTGAAGCTTTTGAAGCTCTTCTCGGACGACAAGCCTAATGAGCTTCCGCAAGGCGTCGGTATTGTCCAAGGGTATAGCGAGAGGGTCACGCGATAGGGTCGACACGTCGCGGTTGTACTGCCTTGTTCGCTGCTGCAGTGCCTTTTCCATGGATATGGCTTCCGCGAGAAACTCTGCAACGGTCTTTGGTGGGTTGCGTATTAGGCCACCGAATAACTCTTGCTTGACGCCGCGCATCAAGTTCCTGAGCTTCTTTTCTTCCGGCATGGATGGATCCGCGCGTCGGGAAAGTCGGCACATACCTTCCACAAACATTGCGACGCTTTCGTTCGGCCGCTGCACTCTCGCCTGAATTGCAGATTCAGCTCGCTCCATGCGATCGAGGCTGGCGTATGTGCTGATTAGCTGCCGTCGGAATTCGTCCCATGTCGATAGGGCCACCTCATGGTTCTCAAACCATGTCCGCCCATAGTCCTCGAGGGCAAAGTAGGCGTTGCGTAGCTTGCGCTCTGGAGTCCAGCCGTTGAATTCCACGACACGCTCAAAGTGATCGAGCCAGTCCTCAGCAACTTCGAAGGTGTCCCCATGAAAGGATGTGGGGATTCGCGGCTGGTTAAGGACGACCTCGGTCGGTCCGGTTGAGGAAGAAGACGGAACTGAGGTACTCATCCTTATGACTCGATTGGGTAGAGGCCCGTGCTCAGGTGGCAGTCCTTGAAGTCAACGGCTTGTCCGTACGTGAACTGGAGTCAGCTCGACCGGACTTCGTACTGGGCTTGTAGGCGGTGTCCGATCTGGGAGTGGTAGCATGTACCCAGCACCTCCACCAGAAAAATGTAACGTAGATTGAAGACGGAGTCTTACAGTATCTAACGTTTAAGTTGCAAATGAGAGGTTATGGGTGATGTCAGTCTAAGCTAGTTAGGTAGAAAAGCAGCTATGGAGTACCCTATATGTGTAATGAAATGTCAAATGAAACGAGAACAGCGGTGCGCTTGGTATAGTTTGCGCCGCCATCTCTTCTCGCTTCCAATAAAAGAGAACTAAAACAGCTAAAACAGAAACGAAAATATCGCTGTATAGGGGAAGCATCATCTCGCAGTGCGAGATGATGTCTGTCATCTGTCAATAGATGATGACATCTGTCAATTGACAGATGATGACATCTGTCAATAGCGATGAGTGAACGGCACGCTCTATGCCTTTATTTATGCTTCGGCCACGCGCTCCGCTGTTCGCGTTTCGTTTCACGCCCATAGTACTAAAGTTTTGCACACTCGGTCTGCAAAACTGTGAACTGCTGTGCGAGTCCTCGGACAATGCAAAGTGCATGCTTGTGTTTGCATATGCAGCTGTGTACGTGTTGGTCTTCTGTGGATATCTGTAGTCATGTTCAGATCTTTGTTTCATGCTGTCTAACTTTGCTATGCATGCAGTCGAACGCCTTCATACCGAAATGCTTGGGGCCCCCGAAATCATTCGTTGTACAGGACACTTCGTTTCAAAAGTCACGCAACGCACAGCTCACAATCCCTTCGTTTTACAGGTCATTTCACTGTAAAGGCGCTCGACCTTATTAGCGACACATTTTGTGACATATTTTGGGACGTATTTTGTGATAGCATTTTTCTTTGGCAAGTGACGAGCAGTTACTGCTGCCACATAAGTGCCAACCTCTATGTCACCATGTAAGTAATAATAATTAAAGAAAGTGGCTGTACGAGCTGCAGATATGACGGTTCAAGAGTCGCAGGAAAGATAAGCAGTACGTGGGTTTGCCTGAAGTTTGTTCTCCTGCGCTTCAAACAGGTTTGTGACTTTGCGAGCTGGCATGTCCTAGAACAATCAGGCATTTGTGCAGGCATGTATTGCGGCTGTGTTTATAAAAATTCGTTCCAAATGGATACGACTTGCGAACTCGCCGGTTAGAATTCGTAGATTGCAATATGTGCAGTAAATTTAATTAGCGATGTTTTGGTAATTAGTCAATTAAGCAGCTTGATTTCTTGTGAAAAGTATATCTGTCTCTTCGAGCAATCCACTTCAAGAAGTAGAGTTGTAATACATGCCACGGGAGCTTTTAATACATGCCGTGGTCATCAGCATAGCGTGTCGTGGTAAGGAAAGCACACAGGGACAGAGAAGACTAAAGAACACAGGACGCCCTGTGTTCTTCAGTCGTCGTTGCCCCTACGCGCATGGATGCAAACTATCTCGCTCATTTCTATAGTGCGTCGGCGGTCTACTTTGTCGTCATATTTCTCACGGGACGGCAGTTAGTTCAACCAGCAGTTACGGTCTAAAACGAAAGGAAGCTGAGCAAGTTGGTAAGAGAGAGGGAGAGAGAAAGAGAAAAGGGCAGGGGAGTTAACTAGAAAAAAGTTCGGTTTGCCATCCCGTTTGGGGGAAAGGAGATCTAAATATTTAGGGAGGGAGAAAGATTCAAACGGAGCACAAAATTATGAGGTGGCAGGCGTCACCATCACAGTCTATCTGGCAGGCCAGTAGACCGCACGAAGCGTACGATAGCACTCTGGCTTCCTTGATCACTCACGACCTATGTGACCACTGTCCGAGTATCTTTTGCTATGACCGTGGCCGCCTGTCCAGTGTCTCTAACGAGGTACACAGCACTTGATATTAACCTAACGCGTGCCGTAACGGTGGTAGATGCACAGAAATTGTTAGATTTCTTTTTGACATCCGCAAGTGTCACAGGCAGGAAGGCAGGCGTGCTGTGTACAGAGCCACAAGCAGGGATAAAAACACAAAACGCTAGCTATTAACCGAAGGGCCGCAGAGTAGCGGAAAGCTGGGAGGACACAAAACTCACCAGCTCGTGTTTATGGGTCGGCACATGGCACAAGGATTTTTCTTTGTGCACCATAATCGAGGGCTGACTTACGCATGTGCTGCCAGAATGAATAATATGCAAAGCTTTAATGCACAAGAAAAGCTTATTCATTTTTATAACAACGGAGAAGCGTGCGTTTGAGCATGCGCAGATGAGCTTTTCTTTATTGGGGTGTACCTTTTTCTCCGGCACTGTGGAACTTTCTAGTGACACTCGGCTTTCTTGTTTCCCTTTTCGCCCCTATACTAGTGCCGATGTTTGCACGCCTGCCTTTAGTAACATTGTTAACACGAGCAAAATTGATTTTGGTGGCGCTCAAAATAATATACCAAGTCCAAATACCGTTTTCCCCCCAACCTTGGCCGCAAAGAGTCATGCGTGAACTAAATTTCTGATAACGGATGCAAAGCGACCTGCAGACAGGAATCGTCTCGAAGGAGCAATAAATCATGTTCTCTGTCGGTTTCAGGTCCACGATGAAGGTTCAAGCCTTGGACGCCCTGGGACTGTCTCCGGCAAGCGTCACACCGGATATGTTTTCAACCAACGCGTCGGCGTTGAAACTCGGTACATTATAATGTTGACCAGACGGTCACCGGGTTTCCCCTTACCATGACTTGGAAACCTGTAGGATCCTTCGCGATGGTTGAGTGCTTTCTGCAAGGTTCATGAGTTCGAATCCTGGCTACAGCGGCCATATACATTCTGGTTGGGAAGGTTTGCAAAAGCGCGGATTGCTTTGGGGCGTTGAACTTGATTTTTAAACCTGAACGATAGTAAAAATCGACTAGGAGCACTATACAGTAACGGATGTTCTTATACTGGCAACTTAATGTAAGAAAACATGTGGAAGCGTGCAAAGGAAATTGAAAGTAAACAAATGACCACACACGATGCAAAGTATAATGTTAGGCATAACGTTAAGAAATGTAGAAAGGAAACATCATAGATTAGAGGTGAAACGCTGGCAGATAATTTTTTTTTGGGGGGGGGGTGACTTGATATTAAGGAAAATGGGGGGAATGTGCTTGTACAGCTTCTGTAACGTGTAAAAGCAATAAACCAGTGGTTTAATACAAAAAGTCCAGTTCGGTACAAGTACTTTAGCCCGCATGCCATAAATTGTGGCGAAAAAGTGGATGTTGGTCTGCGGTTCTTTCTTATAAGCCGTTACAGTTTTGAAAGCGCAGGGCTCAGGAAAACGAACACTTTGAAGTTTCGCATCCACTTGTGCGCTACACTTGCAAGCTTGCACCAGCCGGAGCCCGTGTGGCTGAAGCGCAGTTCTGGGGAGAAATTGACCTGCGGCAAATGCTCCTAAATAATAATAATAATAATAATAATAATAATAATAATAATAATAATAATAATAATAATAATAATAATAATAATAATAATAATAATACTGGATCTGTGTGCGCAAGGCAGCTTCTGTTGCCCGCCAAGCGCTGCATGCTAAACAATTGCCTTTGATGCTCCTATGTGCTATGCTCCTCAAACATAGGCTAGCAGACTCACCGACAGAGCTACTCAAACAAGCCGGGATGCTAACCTTCCAAAACAGCGCAAAACTAGCGCGCCTTAAAACCATTTACCAACGCATAAATAATCAATTAAATCTGGATACCTCACGATACATAACGAAATCTCAAACGAGGAAAACACGTCATAACTCCCCCCCCCCCCCCCCACACACACACACACACTAAACGAGTATTCATTCCGCACTGACACTTTCAGGTACTCATTTTTCCCACAGACTATACGCGATTGGAACGCTTTGAACGTGGGCTCTGTTAATAGTTCATCACTAACTGCTTTTATCACGCTTGTTGAAAACGATCTACTTACATCTCAGTAATTATATTGCTTACTGTCAGTATCACTTGGTTACTACCTTTGTTTTGCATTTTAACACATTTATCTGTCCAATCCAAATCTTGCAGCGTGAACCTGATTGTATATTTTTTTCTGCTACTGATGTATAAGTTTATTCTGTGTATTAATGTGTATTTCCAAACCGTTATTATTGTCATGTTTGTATGTCAGTGTACTTTTTTGAATGCCCTTTCTGTTACGATCCCTGACGGGATTGACAGTATTGAATAAATAAATAAATAAATAAATGTGGTGCTTCGACATATTTAAACCATGTTTTATACATACGGGATGTGCTCATTATTCTTTATTATTATTATTATTATTATTATTATTATTATTATTATCATTATTATTATTATTATTATTATAAGTGGCAGCAGCAGCAGTAGTAAGTAGTTGTAGTAGTAGTATTTTTCATTTTTCGTCATTGTCTCCTATACGCTAGCGTGCTGCTGCCATCAAAATGATCGGTCGTTCTGAGCGACAGATGGTAAGATATGACTGGATCGTGCAATACACAATCGTCCGAGCGAGGCTGTGGCGACGGCGGACGCCGCTACATGTGTGGTACAACTTGCGGGCCACTCTGAATGTGCCATGCGGATTTAGCATTTTTCGCTTTCGAGCCAATTGGTTTAAAATTGATATTGCGAAATATAACGCGTCGGGCAGGTTTAGCTCAGTCTCCTATGACTACACTGTAAAATAATTTACACCCTAAAAATGAAAAAGGGTGTAAATGTCTCTAACTCACACCCTTAGGGTGTTATTTATATAACGGACACCCTGAGGGTGTGAGTTATAGACACATTTACACCCTTTTTCACTTTTTGGCGTGTAAATTATTTTACAGTGATAGCGGGCTATGAAACGGTCGATAAAAAAGTGCTGCAGTCTAAATGATGTCCCGAAAAGCGAAGCCGGAGCACCGCCATCTTAGGAAGGGCACAATAGTACATTAGCTCAGAGAGAACGAAAATAAGCGCTTTCATCACAATCCCCACGGACGTGGATTAATTTGCTGTACAGAGGCTGGTGGGCGTTTGTCTTTGTGTTACTGGTTTTAAAATGACGCCTGAACGCCTTGATATGCTTTAGTGGCGATAACATTATCAAAACTCAGTCGAAGGAATTATTCTTGTTGGGCGGGACCAGATATTATTTTCTAATTAACCTAGCATTTACAATAAGACAGCCAAATCACCTAACTGTAAGCGGACGCCACCCGCCAAGGCTCTATCCATTTCAAAGGTGATGTTGGGGCAAAAGCTGCAGGAGCTTCCATTCCAGCATGTTCTTTAAAAGCTTCTTGGCCGCGACTGACCGACCGTGTAGAAGAAACGTCGACAAGGACCCGACTACGCGTGATCGTCTTATTCTTCTCGAGTCCATTGCGTTTGAGCATACATGTTTTTCTTCCTGTGACCTGTGTTTCTTTAACTTGAAATTTACCAAACACGGTAGCATCCATATAAAGGTACATTGTCGCGTTTCTGTTTTAAACCGGCAAACTATTTGTCCTTAATAATGGCTATTCTGTCCTAAATCATCACAATTCGCCGAACGTAATGATAGTGATAGGCACCAAGTAAGGTGAGGCCTAAAGTTCGGTTCAGTTTGAGTTAAATTCACTGCGGCCAACAACATACAACAGCGACGCAAGATATATTGCCATGGCATTTATATAACGTTTTTATTTCTTTTCCTAGTTTGAACAAATATTTCAGAAATCGCACGGAACACTCGTATAGCGCAAATCGGCATATTCACATGACCTGCACGAGGAGACGGAAGTTATTTGTACGATAAATCATGATGTTCGAGTGAATAACTAAATACAAACTAATAAGCTCTTTAACTATTCACTTTACGGAACATCGTCCAATTGGCAAATTGAGGCGGGCACTTAGTGACAGGCAGGCAGTAGGCGGTCGTCCATATTTAGTCTACGGGGAGCGTCGGCAATTCATTCATGACTCGTCGTACATTCCGGCGTAATCACGGGTGCTCGCGTGCGTTCCCGGATGTGAGCCGTTGCAACATTAAACACTTGTGAGAGGTTGAGAATGGTCACCGGAAGAATACCAGTGCATGCTCGTGCCAGTGCGTGCGTTCCGTCCTCTCAGGTGCCAACGCTCCAATCGTGCCGGGCGCGCTGGCAGGACTCAAGGCTCTGCACACCAAGGTGGGCAAGCTTCCCTGGAAGGACGTGTTCCAGCCGGCCATCCGCTTGGCCAAGAAGGGCTTCACCGTCGGATCCCACCTTGCCGCCGCCCTGGCGAAACATGAGAAAGTACTTAGCGTGTCGGCTTCCCTCAGGTATATGATCCCTTCAGCCGGAGAAAGTTATCAGATGAGCTCAATAGTAAGATTGCCGGAGAAGCGTGTGACGCTGCAATCGTTCTGTAACCGTTGCACGCGAGAAAAAAAACGATTCGGCGCTAATTGTGTGAGAAAGAACGTTGCATATCTTTTATTGCTTGTGCAGCGTAATAGCGTCGCGGTGTTACCTTATAGGGCAACGAAATATTTTTGTTCACGACTTATTTCTTTGCTAACGTTGGTTTCCGATCGTAAATTGTAAAGAAGCCTTCGAAGCCACGAGGACGCATCTGTGTAATCCATGCAAGTTCCCGCACATCTATGAAATGCCTATCGCTTCCTCCCCGGCTTAGTCGTTTTATTACTCGTGCATGTGGGCATCGCCATCAGTTTCCCTCTACTACACTTATCATGGAACTCTATGCCTTATGACAGTTGTGGTTAAAACGCAAGCAGGGCTACCTCCATCGCTCTGGAGTTGTGCAAACTGTAGCTGTGCGTTTGTCGTCCTAAGAAGCGGTTACTCACGGCGTCGACATTCCAAGATAGTTTGGCCTTTCCGTATGGTTTGTATATAGTTCGGTGCGCTGCACGTCGTCATACCGGAACAGAATATTTGTTACTATGACGTGGTTCATACAAGGTCACCTGCGCAAGACAAGAGAACACCACCGCTATGCTCTGACTCTGACACCGTAGCGGATGGATGAAACGCAGGCTAGCTTCTGAGCAGCGCCGCACTGGGATCTCGATGGCACTGAAGGAGGCTGAAAGTAGGCGTCGCGTCCATAAAGTTGGCTTCACCTCAGGGCGACGGAACATTTCCCGTCACTTTGGGCCACGTGATAGCTCTCGGCGAGTAGCGGCGCGAGCGGGTGCTGGGAAAACAGCCGCGCAATTCTACTCCATTTGAGTCTGTTTTTTCTCAGCTTGTTTCAGTCGCTTGTGGAAATATTCAGTAAAAAAAGTAAAAAAAAAAAACATTGGCACTACTCACCTCAGAATGACTGCCGACATTGATGCGTGAGCATTGAATCGGTTTAGCCACACAACGCATTGCCACCGTCGGAACGAGTTATGTATGAGCCGCGTACTGAAGCGGGAACTCCTCTCTCGGTCTTCTTTATGGATATACGGCGCCATCTAGTGGCACGGCCAAGAAGGTCGCGCGTGGCCTCCGAGACGAGAAGCGTGGCGCGCCGGTGCCTGTGAATGCTCAGAATTGTTCCCTCGCTTACCGCACACTAGGTGGCACATATTCCGTGACCCAAGAAGAACTTCAGTTTGGCCTAGTTGGCGTTTACAGCATACCATATTGACCTCAATTAAAGACGGGAACAGCGGAAGAGAACGGAAAAACGACACGGGCGGTACCCAAGTTGGCGAGACGTTCATTGACAACGAGCGCGTATATCCAGTGCACTTATGGCTCCGCTCGCTAAAGCGTTGGCCTGAAAAGTATTCATTTGAAAGCGGCACGTACCCGGTACGTTTGTGGTGCAGCCGTCTAACGCGTCGGGTTGCCGTCCTCGACGAACCGTGGTGACGTGGGCTCGATTCCGCTCAGCATCGGCGAAATTTAAAGGGCCTTTTTCGTCGTTGTAGAGTGGCACGTTCCTTGTGGCGCATACCTAGTTACTCAAGTTGTCATCAGAGAGGTTCATTGAAGACCAGCGCAGTGATCCAAGTCGGCGTCAAATAGTTTCTTCGAACAGCCGTGCCTACTCAGTCCCGCATCTACAGCGACTTATGTCGGCCCCAGAGTGGTTCCTCGAAGGGCGGCACATATTTGCACATTGCCACACACTCAGTGACCCAAGGTGGTTCAATAGTTGGTTTCGAACCCTGTTGCCTCAGTATAGCAGTCGAATGCGTTGTAATCATTCGACCACGGTATATACCCAGCGGCCCAGGGAGGCGGCAAATCAGTTTGATACAAACATGCACAGATAGGTACCTTCCAGAAAGTGCGTGAAGTACCCTAAGAGTGCTAACGCATTGGTAGCTTTATTTGGCTCTTTCGCGGAGGTTGGCGGTGGTCGCACCCTCACCGCTGATACAAAGGCGCCGATGTAAATAAAAGGCACGTGCTCGCGCCCAACCGAGTCCCGGGGTGCGTTCGCCTCCGAAAGCGAACGATTGCAGCTCGTTGTAACGCACCTGCTGTCGCGCGAGAGATTTGTAGATTGTGTGGTTCTTGTTGAGGTTAGTCGGTCGAATGTGGCACCGAAACGCGGGACGTGAGTGACACATCTCCGAGTTCCAGCAGCACGCCCTCTTCTTGCAGACCTCTGTGCCGGTTAGATATGCCCCGCACCGTCTGTTGAACTTGCTATCCCTGTCTCAGCAAGGCACCGTGGGGTGGCTTCAGAGCTGCTGAAGGGCAGTCGTCCTCTTCCCCCTTCTGCTGGAGGCGGCGGGAGAGGGCCTCGATTGCGGGAGAGGAGGATGGCTGTCGCCTTGCACGCCGGCGCCCTTGCAGCTGCAGACGAGGCACGTCACATGTGACGAATAAGCTTTCCTGTACTACACCTACAACTGTGTGTATTCGCGGCTCTGTTCTTCGCGGAAGTACGCAGGGAAACAACAAACGTTATCTATATATCCTCACTGCAACAAATACCCGCCTTCTAGCGCATCGTTCCTTTTTACGTAGAGCGAGTAACTGTCTAGAAGCGTTCGGATATTCGCTTGCGTAGACAATAATCGTGGATGGTTCCTGCGCATCAAAAAAAAAAAAGAGAGAGAGAGAGAGAGAAAAATTTCCCCGTTAAAAACATAACGATCCCTAGTTGGAACAGCGTGGTCCCTATTTTTCTTTTTTTTTTGATGCAGGCAGCGATTCTCCAACAGCACCACCGGCGCTTTGTTGCGCAAGGGGGACAAGCTCGTCCAGGCGCAACTCGCCGAGCTGCTGGCGAAGCTGGCCGAACGCGGCCCGGAGCACCTTTACCAATGGGAGCTCGCCGACGAGATCGAAAAGAACATTGCGGACGCCGGTAGTGTACTTATATAGACAGGATTCAGCGTATTCACGCCGTCCGTATAATGGTGGCTGACGTGCTATAGATGTCTCATTGCTATGGGTAATGGGAAAAAAAATAGTTTTCCATCCTTTTCCATCCTAATTACAACTTACGTTTACTATAGGCAAGCATATTGTTTTTACGTACTTGTTTATTCGCTTGTAACATCGGTAAATTTTATACTGCAGTTTCATAGAAAGTGTCAACGTTTGCTCTAGCATGCGTGCGATATATATATCTGTGTGGTGATTCTCAGTGAGTATTCGTATTATATCCGAGCCCGAACTGTACAGGAAGTGCTGCTTCGTATTTTTACTATCTATACGTGCAATATGTGGAAACGGTTATTGCACGCACATGTATATAAACCTGATGAATTCTTCATCGTATAAATCATGCAATCGTATGAAATGAGACTGGTAGTATTGGAAATAAATGAAATCAATACGTTTGAGTGTGTTCCTTATACTTAAGATGTGGGAGGAAGGTAGGAGTTTAAAAATTTTACCAAAATTATTGAAGCATTTTAATATGTCGCAACGTCAAAAAAAAAAAAAAAAACACAGGGGTCGTAGAGCACTATTCAGGAGGCACAGCGGCAGGTCGCCTTTTTAATGCTGAGCGCAACCGCGACTTATTCATTACGCTTTGATAAAAACGCTCATGCATACTCACATTCTCTTCTTCGTCGGAGAACAGGCGCGGCATCTGCGTGCCTCCGAACTATAGGCATCGTCCCGAAGCGCAATATGAGTGTATGAAGGCGGTCTACAACGGCACAGAGTAACGCAGGCAAAAAAAAGACAAAAAAGTAGAAATAAACGAAAGTTAGTTCGACAGGTACGGCTTCTTCCTTACCCCATGCACCACTTAGGGTGAGGGCTTGCGGCGACTGGAGCTATTAGGGAGCTTTAGTTTAGGGGACGCAAGCGGCTTGCGCACGCAAGAACTAGGGGCGCCGGTGCTGCGCATGCGCAGACCCAGACGTAGGGGCCTGCGCATGCGCAATACCGTCGCCCCTAGCTCTTGCGTACGCAAGCCGCTTGCGTCCCCTAATCTAAAGCTCTCTATTGTCACTGTCAGGAACGGCCTCGTAATTCATGCACGTCGCTTAGGCGGCGGATCCCTCTGTACGGCCCAAAGTACCGTCTTAGCAGATTTTCGGAAAGGCCACGACAGCATATGGGTATCCAGATTCTGTGTCGAAGATCGTATCGTTTTGCATCTTGGTCTTGCTGAAGGCAGATAAGTACGCGGGCAAGTTGACTGGCTTATCCGGCGCGCTGTGTAAATTCAACGTCGGTAGGTACGACTAACCGTCCGTTGGTCTGGAGAGAAATGCAGTTATCTTCCGGTGGCTTCTACCACTGAGTCTGAGAACGGAGTCAAGGAGTTCGGCAGTGAAGGCAGTTCCCCTGTTTGTGATGACTACTTTTGGGGCGCCGTGCCTAAGGACGACGTTTTCGATTAAGAAAGTGAGCTGCTTCGGCTGGTGTGCCCCGCTGTGTAGCTTTCGTCTCCTCGTAGAGCGTCAGGTAATTGGTGGCAACAATGATCCATCTGTTGCCTACTGTAGAAGTTGGAAATGGGCCCAGGAAATCCATTCCAACTTGGCCGAATGGCTGGCCTGGTACCGGGGCTGGATGTTAGAGACCTGCACGCTTGCCGCGAGGTGCTTTACGTCTTTAGCAGTGGGCACATCTTTGCACGTGATGTTTTACAGCAGCGGGTAGCTTTGTGCAGTAGTAGTTGCGTTGGAGTCGGGACGATGTTCTCGCGTAGCCTAGGTGACCTGCGGTGGTTTCACCGTGGCATGCGTTTAGTGTTTCTTTTCGAAGTGGTGCCCGTACGGCAAGCAGGTACGTGCTGCCACTGGTAGAAAAGTTCTCACGGAGGACATCGTTCTGCGGACAAAACGAGTGCAGTCCCCTTGCATAGAGTCGCGGAACGTCATTACTTCGGCCTAGGTCTGGGTCGTGGCGCTGCTCCTGTCAAATTGTGACGGCGTCGACGACGCCAAAAAATATAGCGTCCGCGTCCACGGCATCGGTACCTACGGAATCGACGGGTGACAGCGATAGGCAGTCGGCATCGATGTGCCTCTTCCATGATTTGTAAATTATGGTCATGTTGAACTCCTGAAGCCTGAGACTCCAGAGCGCCAGACGGCCAGATGGGTATTTAAGTTAGTCAGCCAACAAAGAGAATGACGATCGCTGACAACATTGAATAAACGGCCGTACAACTACGAGCGAAATTTGATAACTGCCCGCACCGCGGCGAGGCATTCCTTCACGGTAGTCGAGTAGTTTTCCCCCGCACGAGAGAGAGAGAGTTCGGCTGGCGTGGGCGATTAGTTTTTCGGAGCCACCTTGCCACTGCACCAGTACGGAACCCAGGACAACATTGTTCGCATCAGTGTGGATGGCTGGCTGACGCAGAGAGAATTTTCTTTCTTTTTCCCGTGCGATACGCTTCAAAGATTTCACGTGTTATCTTGCCGAGCCGGCGATGCGCAATGTAGAGTTATCTAAACAGGGCGCACATCCACGGTAGGACGTCGCGATGTTCTGGCAGTCGCCCCGGCTCGTTCGATTGTCTTCTGCGCTACTACTCACTGCGCTGGCCGATGTAGCAGCGTAGCAGGCTATCGAATCAGCCGGAGCTCGTTCGGCGGGTTTGAGCATTTCGCAAGATACAAATGTTTCCGGGCAGCTAGTTTAAGGTGAGGTTCCTCCGGGAGTGCCTCAATTCAAACACTAGTATACTCGCGAACACGAACACGTGGGCCGCGAGAAGACGGTGATGCAATTTGGAAACGTCGTACAAGGTCAGCCGGCGCCACGCAGTGGTTAGGCAGGGTATCTTCATTTCGTGATCATAATCTGGAGTTGTTTTGATCCTGCGACGGGTTGCTCGTGAGAAGTGGCCGCACCGACAGTACGCCATTCGCGGGCGACGTTTTTCGCTCCATCTTCGCACTCTCTCCGCAGGTGGGTCCCTCAGGAAAAGCGACTTGTCGCTATACCATCCCGTCTGGCAGGATCCGCTGTCTTCCAGGATAGGGTGCAGTCAGCAGATACACTCGGCTCCCATTCCGGGCGCCGGCGTTGTGCTAGCCGTGGCCGTCCACCAGATAAACGTGGCGTGAGTTTCGTCATTCTGTCTCACGTGCTCGCCTGCTTTTTGGGTCGCCTTGTCGCACTGCGGGCATATCCGACGGGAGGCCGAGGAGGCTGCCTTGAGACGTGGCGAAAACGGCAAGCCAATATATGCACTTACCTTAAGCGGCACTGATCACCCTTTCCATTAGGGAGCTTTAGGCAAAGCGAGGAGCCCGTTGAGTGAGCTTGGGTAGCGAGAACCGCCGGCGCGAAAGAGCATCGGTTCGGCTGTGCATTTGCCGCTTGCATGACACTGCAGTTGAAATGTTAAAGTATTACAGCACCAGGCGGGAGGCAGAACTGAATACATGGACGCAGGTGAAGGCACATTGAAAAAGACACGTTGCCCAACGTGTCGTCTTTCATGTGCCTTCATCTGTGTTCTTGTCTTTATCGCTGTTCCCGCCTTACTATGGATAACCAACTAGCCGATGCTTTCACGTTATTACAGCGCCGGCTGTTGAGAGCGTTTGAAGCAGGAACCTGTCCGAGCACACACACGCGCGCACGTCAATGCGTCAGTTGTCGAACCCAAAGACAAAGATGAGTAATACGTTAAGCTGTATCAGTAAATTATACATTCTTGTAATACGACAGCGGTCTACAGCGGACCGAATCGGTCGACAGCGGACAGATTCATATTGGGTGGTCACGGTGAATGAGGCAGTTCAAGGTGACATTGACTGGGTGTCAAAGAAGTAAGAGAATCGCATAGCAAAGTTAGTTATGAAGAAGGGCTCCGCAGCATGGATGAAAAGCAACGGACAGCGAAAATGCACATATATTTGCACCACAAAGACACACAAGGGAGAAAGACGACAAGGAAGTTGGAGATCAAGTACAAGGTAAGTGGAAGTACCAATAAATAAGGCGCACTGGTGAAAAAGAAAGTCAGCGAAACAACTAGGGACGGTAAAATAGACGCAAAGGATGGAAACAAGAAAGACCACGAATTTATACGGAGACGGGCGAAGAACAAAGAAAAAAAAAAGGCTTTCGTTTTTGAGGTCCGGGTTAGTTGTCAGGGAAAAAAAAAACAGGAACAAAGACTCGCAACAAGGTAAAGCGTGTGCCTGCTGCAGAAAACATTCGAAGACAACTATGCACGTGTTTTCTTGCACAAAATTTGTACGCATTATACCTTTGTGCGAAGTTTTGTAGTATTCGATATTCGGCTTTCTTTTTCTTGATCTGATTTAATATTTGCCTCGAAACCTACTTTACGGTATTCTCACGCTTCTTGTTATAACAGCATTCCAAGATGTTTGGCCAGCCAGAATAGCAGGGAACGTCTACATTTCAGAAGCGCAGGGGTTCGACCTGAGCATTAACTGGTCAGAGGTCGACGTAATACGAGTATTGGTGAAAAAAAATAAGCAATAATAAAAAAAAGAAAGCTGAAGACGGGTGCACGATTGTCACACAAATACGTAACTTAACGAGATGAAGCAGATATAAAATGGTAGGGTGATAGGTTACAATACGGTAATAGGAAAGTAGCTGAAGCAGGCAATAGGGGACCATCAAGGAGGCTCCTTGAATCAAAGGGGATGCCATTAGAAGGTCCCCAACATCATCACACGCAAACATGCCGTGACGTTTTGCATTTTGCCAGCCTCTAGATTATACTTAATTCTGTATTGATAAATGCTGTGTCGGCAGCGGCAGGCAAGTGGGGGCCCCCGGCCAGCCAACGCGCGGCGAACGCCGACGCAGTGAAGGAGACTCGGAGCTAACTGCTCCCGATGAAAACCGGAACGAAGACTCAGCCGACCCGCGGCCGTTTATTATTAAAAAGGACTTCACATGCCAGATGACACCTGATTGGTACCAGCTCGTCACATGACAGAAGGGGGTGCGCCATCTAGCTACACTACTATGAAACATAAATGTATGATACCACAGAGATCTGACAGGGGGCGACACTATACTACATCATCCCCCCTGGAAACAGAGCAAGCATACAGTGAAACGCGCACAAAAGACGCGCACTTAGTCCAAAGGCGATTTCAGTTCGTTCCCCCCCACGTTCACATACGCGCACCAGTCGCACACAAAGCACGCACTTAAGTATACAACAAATTCAGTCCGTCCCTGCCCAAGTTCACATACACGTGCACCAGTCTTGGGCACCAAAACACAGGCAATCACTCAAACAAAGTCTGACAAGGAACACGGCACAAAACTCGCTGCACTGCAACAAGGAGCACATTTTATACCTGTGTTAATGAAACATGTGAACTGTCTCCCAAATGTCACAACGAGGCTCCTAGCCGTGGCATTTCGAAGACGGAAATACGCTCTACACTACAGAAACGAAATCATCGAGCCACGGAGGCCGTTTTCTGTCACGATGACGACGCGTGCGTACCTCAGAAGAACTTTGGGGGTTGCGACGCGTATCGGTCGACTTTAAAGACCCAGTCGTCCCACTACTATTTCCCTCCCCCTGGTTGGACAATTGAATGTGGTTATCGCTCAAAGCTGGAGAGGGTTGCCCAGGAGGCTCCTTTCGAAGTCCCAACAAGTCCTGGGAGGCTACCGATTCCCCCACGGAATCACAGACGACTGCTGACTGTGCAGACTCGGAAGTGATACAGTCAGACGCACTACTTAACTGATGCCTATGAAAGGACGATGTCACTACAGACGAGTCATCGGAATGACTATCCAAGTTTGAATATGAGTACAAAAAGTTTCTATCACTGGTACACAATGTACTACCTGCTGGATCCTTCATCACTACGGTTAACTTAGACACATGCCACGTCTTCCCATCACCGAGTACAAAAATAGATGGTCCTATCTGGGCCTTGACTTTACGAGGTTTACTGTACTTAAAGAATCCTTTCCTGTTAAATCTTCTTCTGACGATGTCTCCCACCTTGATACGAGTTGCCTGAGCACCTCTACGTTTGTCTACGTACTGTAGTCTGCGACTGTTTCTGCAAGACCCTTTCTTGAACTTGAGACACAAGACTGTCCTGTTCCCGTAGATCTACACAGAGCCGCATGGTTCCATCCTTCTTGCGCACCACCACGAGTGGAGACACCCACTCAGTAGCCTCGACGCGCTCGATGACGTCGCAATTCATCTGCGACCTGGTCACGGAGAGCCAGGGGCAGTCGGCGCAACTTTGAAGATACTGGTTTCGCATCTTGCTGCCGATGAATTCGGTGCACAAAGTTGTTGACGAGACCCAACTCGTCACTGGAAAGGTGATCAAAACCCGGAGGCACACCTGTGGGGCTCTGTACTGAAGGAAGCGATGGTAGACGACATGTCAGCGACGTACCGTCGATCTGTATGCCCAAGCGTTGGATGGCGTCTAAACCCAGCAGTGATGTTCCTGTAGTCGTTACATAGAACGTGACGGAGCATGACCTTTGGAAAAACTGAACAGTGGCTTGAAGCAGGCCTTGAATGTCGATGCGTTGCTTGGGGAGATTTCTCAAGTCCACTGTTTGTGACAGCCTGTGCTGTCGACCAAAGTGATTTCTAAGATCTTCGGCCGTCATGAATGACACAGACGCTCCCGTATCCACCGGCAGTCGCATGGAGACGCCGTTCACTACGACCGGAACTTGTAAATCATTTTTAGTTTCCAAAGTGCTCACCGTCAAGACAGACGGGGACGGCTGTCCTGCGGAAGTTGACAAAGACCGCGTCTCTGCGGAAGAGACGTGCTGAACAGTACGGGTTTTTCGGCACACTGATGCAAAATGGCCCAACGTGTGGCAGGCGTTGCACCGCCGGTTTCTTGCTGGACAATTCCTGTACGTTGCAATATGTTTCGTGCTGCCACACCGATCGCATGCACCACGGTTCCCGGAGGAGCCATGTGCGACATGTCGGCCCTCTTGGCGGCCTCTCGGAAAAAGTCGGTCGTCTTGGCGGCTTCTCGGAAGAAGTCGGTCATCTTCATGGCCTCCCGGACTACGTCGGCCATCTTGGCGGCTCCCCAGAAGAAGTCGGCCATCTTGGCCCGTCGACGGAAGGCCAAGTTGAGATGCCTCGATTCTTCGTACATTTTCGGAGCCGAACGCGCGGTTCGCTCGATGCAAGGCTTCTAACGAGCGTCCAATTTCTTCTGCCTTGTCCAGGGACAGGGTTTCGCCATGAGCCAGCAACTTTTCGCGAACGCTGACGTTCGCTACCCCATGTATAATTTGGTCTCGGACGCGCTCGTTGTAGGCTGTGCCGAAGTTGCACTGTACCGCCTTCTCCTTCAATGCGGTCACGAATGCTAGGAATCCTTCTCCCTCGAACTGCCTTCGACTGGTGAATTCGTGCCTCTCCGCCAGAACATTTGTCGACGCGGCGAACAGCCGGTCAAGCCGCTGCAAGAGTTTCTGGAACTCTGACGCTGGCGGGACCGCATCACTTGACGATGACGCTGCGCCGGTCGACTGCCTTGCTGCTTCGCTTGACGCTGACGCGGCGCCGGTTAACTGCCTTGCTGCTTCCTGCTCCTCGTCTGCAAAGTACTTCCGTTGTCCCTCACGCCCGAGAGCGCCGACGAGCGCGGACGCTCCTCGCGCGTCCGTCCAGTCGCCACCGCCGGCCGCTTCGAGGTGGGCCTGAAATTTTTTTCCATCGAGACCATGGAATTAACGGTGGCCCGGGCAATTCCTGAAAAACAGGAAGGTTCGCCGTGAAAGACGCCATGCCCGGTAGCGTGCAGGAGACAGTGCAGAGAACAAGCCGGAGCTCGCAGCAGGAATGGGGCAAGGAAGAACAAAGGGGTCGAGAAGGCCTAGGCTCGGAAGCCTTGCGACGCCAAGTGCGTCGGCGGCGTTTGCCTGCCGTGCGGACACGGGAAGGGTCGCTTCACTTACGAAGCTTGTTGGTTTCCCGGGGCTTCGGTCGGAACCGCTGCGGGAATCCCATCCTCGTCGCCAAAAGATGTTGTGTCGGCAGCGGCAGGCAAGTGGGGGCCCCGGCCAGCGAACGCGCGGCGACCACCGACGCAAAGAGGGAGACTCGGAACTAACTGCTCCCGATGAAAACCGGAACGAAGACTCAGCCGATCCGCGGCCGTTTATTATTAAAAAGGACTTCACATGCCAGATGACACCTCCTGATTGGTACCAGCTCGTCACATGACAGAAGGGGGGTGCGCCATCTAGCTACACTACCATGAAACATAAACGTATGATACCACAGAGATCTGACAGGGGGCGACACTATACTACAATAAACAAGACATGTCAATTATAAGTAACCCAAATATGTAACCTATGCCTGTTGGCCACTTTTTCCTGCACCAAGGCGAGTTAAATACGAAAAAGAAATACTCAGAAATGTGCCACGTAACATTGCCTTATTCTCCAATGGGATTTAGGCACTACATTCAAGAACGAGAACTCCTGCCTATAATTGCTGCGATAGTAGCAAATACTTTCTCGACAAATTAGCGAAAATGAAGTCTTGAGATATCACTCCACCAGCCCAAAGTGACTGATGTCTTTGTGTAATGCGCTGAAATGAGAGTGTCAAAGTAGGAAGAAAGGGTACGTGTTTGGAGCTTTCGAAGTGGGTCACGTGGTAGAGGTAGGGTGTTGAAAGAACATATATATATTTATATATATTTATATATATATATATATATATATATATATATATATATATATATATATATATATATATATATATATATATATATATATATATATATATATATATATATATATATATCTGCTCCGGACCACCATAAGGAGGTACGTTTCGCTCCTCTAAGATGTAGGACTTGTGTCGAGTGATCTCCTCAACAACACTTTTCAATGTGGCGAACGCGGTTTAGATTACGAATCCGGGACCTCAAGTTGGTGCGACGTAATGTCAGCGCGTTTCTCTCGCATATACCGCTAAATCGCCACTGGAACGTATTATTAACTGTATGCAATAAAAACTGCAAAAAATTAAACAATACTAAAGAAAGCTTGTTGCTGTTTAGCGTCCTTTTAAAAGGCTCATCGATGATCGTCCATGATCCATGATCGTCGTGATCCATGGTCCCGCAGCACTAGTCTGCAGGCGATTTCAAAAGATCGTCGCCACGACAGAACGAGAAGACGTGCCGAGATGAATGTTTGCAGGGACCGAGCTGACGACTGCCAGAATGAGTATTTACTGCAATCATAAAACTTGCAATTGACAGATTTGCAGGGATCATTGATGTATAGAGCGGGAAGGCGCCACTGCAACCGATTGCGTGTGCCTCGAAAAATTCGCAAGGGTCGTCATGTGAACGTGTGCAAATTGAGTAATCTCCGCGAGCACTCCATCATGAGATAATAATTGTGTTAGCTAATCTTTTGGGGGCTTCAACCGGTCTCTCTCAACTGGCCCTCTTCTTATAACGCATGGCTATGTTGATATTGCATAGAGCGACTATTTAACGAGAAGTATATTGCTGCTGCATTTCGGCTGCTCTGCTCTGGAAACTGTAAATGACCGTATGGAGCGCGTTGCGTTGTATGCGCAGTGCTCAGCGATTGAAAGGCACTACTCTGAGCGCAGCGCGGCCTGAAATTTTTTCACGCTATAACGTAAAGCTATTCCAAACTTTTCTATTCCAATTCTGCAATCAGCCCTTCACGACTGGTCAAAAAATTTTCGCCCCCCCACCCCCCAACTTCACCTGTCACAAAAATGCCACGAAAACCATGGAAACGCCCCGTCTGATATAATACGTGCACACGGATTATGTATGGCTAGGCCGAACAACAGAAGCGGTATTATTTCTGATTCGGCGCCTCTTTGCCATTAGCCATCTGCTTCCCGCCAAAAGTTATCGGGCTGCGCCTACTTCGCCTGTCTATCTCGCGACGTCCCAAAACCGTGAGAACTCAGCACGTCAAAGTGACGCGTACGCATTAAAGATGCATTAATACGCCGACCAAAAATGATTTTTGTTCTTAATAGCCAGAGACTGCCCTGTTCCGAAAAGAATCAAAAGTAGCCAGTGCCGATCAGGCACTGGCTACTCGCGTTTGCCAGAGAGCATGGGTTTATTTGCGTACAATAAAACTTTCTGCATGGCAGTATAACGTTTACGAGCCCTTTCGGCACCTTTACGACCTCGTTCTGTCAGCTCTTCCTTGCTCAGGATCCGTTCTAGCGGTATTATCAACCTTCCGTTGCGTGCCGCCCCAATTTCCGACCAGCCACCGCAAGCGAAGTAAGGTGTAGCTGACCAATGGCAGACGCCGACATCACCCTCCTCATTCGGTTATCTATTCTCACCTCGCTGGCTCGGCCCCATCGAAACCCTCTCCACTTGACCGTTCTCCTCGCCTCTTGTCTCGCCAATGAGGTGATAAACACCGCGCAATGCAGGTATTGTTGTTCGTTTTTAAAGCAAACAAAAGTGACCTCTTACAAACGAGGAGGACGCTTGACTGAGCTATTAAGACAACGCTGTGGGTCACCTCCCGGTGCTTACGCCGGCAGTTACATAAATTTGACATCAGGAGGGTGGAATAAAAAGAGATTGCAATAGTGTTACTTTATAGGGCCCCTGCTGAGGCATGAGTAATAGCTGAGGGGCCCAGTGAATGTGAAAATGTATCACAAACGATCTCGCTTTCAGGTGATAAAAAAAAATGCATCAGCTTGGTGTTCCCAGCAACCATCTGCACCGTAAAAAGTTCTGGGCAGCCACGCGCTCTGAGTATCGCGTTTCAATCGCTGAGCACTCTGAATAATAATAATAATAATAATAATAATAATAATAATAATAATAATAATAATAATAATAATAATAATAATAATAATAATAATAATAATCTTTATTAAGCACCCAAGAAAATCAGTACAGCAAAACCGGCCCGTCTAAGCCAATGGTGACTTGTGTGACGTGGCCCGGCATCGTCAGCTAAGCGATGTGGTTGCAGTATACATGCACAAATTTAAAACCAACAAAGAAAAAGGGAAACAAATGAGTGTGATAAACGTAAATCAGGTTTCCAAGGCATCGAAACAAAATCATAGAGTAATCACAACTGCGACAAACAAAACGAAAATAGGTACACACATCTGTATTACAACATGTGCAATAGACACTTCAATTTAGACCGAGAGTCCACAGAAAAATAGTCGTCTAACAAATTATTGAACATCTTGGGGACATACGCGCAGCGTCTTGCTGCTCCGTATCTAGTAGATACGCACGGTACAACGAAACGCTTTTCTTTGCGCAGAGGTCGCGGGGAGGCGTGCGGTTGCTTAATTTCATCGGTCCAGAAATGGCGCAGCACAGCCGTAGAAATGAATAGAGATTGAAAGGACGGGAAACCGAGATTGTGAAAAATATAATTGTTTGATGGTGTCACGCGATTATACGCCACACTTCTTAATGTATTTTTTAAGAGGTTATCAAATCTGTCCTGCCAACGTTGGGAGCAGAAAGCGAAAACCGTTATACCATACCTTAAGGTGCTGTATGCAAGGGAATGTACTATCATTTTTTTAGTCTGAAACGGCACCAAACCTTTACTGTTAAAGAGTAAACATGCAGCAGATCTTAGTTTGGAGCATACGTGAGCCCCGTGATTATGCCATGACAAGTCACTATCGAAATGAATGCCGAGATATTTAATTGAGTTTGTATTTTCGACAGGAGTACACTTACAGGATAAGTAGTTTTGGGTATGAAGATACACTAATAATAATAATAATAATAATAATAATAATAATAATAATAATAATAATAATAATAGCTTACCTAATCGATATTCATGTGGAATTAGTGTACCGCCACGCGTGATTTGACATCGCATATGTATGGCAGTGTACGCCCCAATCGGCGCATGCAAATTCCACCGCAAACGTTTGCGGACTGCAGGATATCAGAAAATACTGAATGCCACCGCAGCCTTGGAGCGTATTTACAGTTTAGTACCAGTGTGCTCGAGCCAACACAATGTTGTACGGTTTTACAGGTTATGCAGTCACATATACTGCTCGGAAATCCTGCGTTCTCTCAGATCGCGCGGTGCCTAAACATTTGCGGTAGAATGTACCATTACCGCTTTCTCTAGACAAGCATATGCTAGGCAGAGTGCAGCACGATCTAGCAACTGCCTAGTCTGGCAACTGTAAGCTTTTTACGCTCGCACGTTTACCCGTGGTACACTTCTTGTTCAATCGCAGCGTTAGGTCCCACGAAGAGACTGAGAGAAAGGACAGATATCCCACCATGACTCCTGCCAGGATACACCAGTAAGTGAATCGCGTTATATCGGGCACTTTTATTGTACGCCATGCATGTTACCGAATTAACAATTTCACTGATCAAGATTTTAGACTGCAGCTTCACCATAACAGTGGTGACGACGAGCCTGATACTGGCATCTCGGAGAGAACGCGCTCGGCGCGTTTTGGGCGATCGTCATATTGACACGTGTAGTAATCTTTATCGGGCGACCACGTTTCGCCGCCTAACAAGTGTAATCACAGCGCGGGACGCGCCTGCATGTATCCGAAGTTTCTGGAAAGTTATCGATGCTTCTATCCGCTTTCTGTTGTCGCCGAACCTTATGTTATCTGATTTCATCGCCTGACGCGAATGGTGTAGAACTTTGTGGAAGGCACGCGGGTCCCAACGATTAGTCTGGAACGTTCGACGATTGATGTATAAAAGCCGACGCGCTTGACCCGTTGATCAGATTTTCGACGATCGCCGACCGTGTTCGCCGCTATCATTGTACTATAAGTGCAGCCTGTCTTGTGGGCACAGGTTCGCCCAATAAAAGTTAGTTTTGTCGTTCACAGTATTGTTACTGTGTTCTTCAACGTCACCACCACGTGACAATATTAGATGCTCCTCAGGCGTCACCGACACACCCGTGCCCTTGGCCAGGCAGGCTCCCGTAGTAAATGTGGTGGCCCTTACTCAGCCGCTACGAAGTGGTTACTTCATGGCACGCCCTACTTTTGCGGAAGTACAGCGGCATGCTGTCAAAATTTTCTTCGGATTGTTTACGTCCTAGATATTACGACGCGTATGTAGTGAGCTTGAGGATGCAATTTACGTTTGCGTTACCGCTTTCCCTCCTGTGTGTGGCGAATTCGCGTCGTTCAGCATTTGCGGCACTCAATGGCTGTAGCAACATGTTGTCCAAGGACTTGAAAACAGCCTTGTTTTGTTTTTTTTCGGCGATGAAGGAACGTTAGGTCATTTTACGATTTGTAGGGGCTTCACGGGCGCCTTGCACCGGAAGATATATAAGCGATGACAGCAGCTTGAAAGGAAGAGAGGCCGGGGGAAGCAGCTACCTGTAGCCACTGGCGTAGCCAGGAAAATTTTTTGTGGGCATGGAGCCGCACTGGACCTGAGTAGGGGGGCGGGGCAGGCGGGTGTTGTCGCATGCCATTCTATGACGGGTATCCTCGGTACACAAAATTTTAGAGGGGTGCGGGGCGTTGGGGGGCGTGTTCGCAATGCTTCTCCCCCCCCCCCTCCCACCTTGCTACGCCTCGTGCTTCTAGCCAGCGTCAGCTCTGACAGCACCAGACAATGACCAGCCGTCAGCCGCACACGACAACAATGCAGGCGACTATATAGGGTGCGAAGCAAAACCAAAAAATCTTTTTGCGACCCCAAAGGGCAAAACACAAATGACAAGTGATTTCAGTATTTTTACCAGCCATAGGTCACCAGAAAACGTCGTGTCGGCAATTCGTTAATTATCTGGTCATCTTTAGTGAAAAATAAACAGCTCTGCGCAAGTTAAGCCAGGAACTGCCTCGGACTCACTTCTTTTTCTTCCAATAAGTGTGAAACATCGTTTGGCCTGTGTGCTCGATATGTTGAATTTCCGAAATACCCCCCAAAATCATATGAAGTTTGGTATTCGCACGAAATATCCACGGCATTCCATTACGAGGGGATAAGTCAAAATTGCTGAAAGAACTTCTTATACTGCGCCCTAATATTACTGGCATTAAAGGGCAAAGGCAGGTGGGTGCTCAAAGGAATGCGCGTAGGAACACTGATACAGGCGCATATATCGAGTGATAACGGCCGAATCGTGCTTAGAAATAGGCCGCTAACCAACGTAGTTCCTTCCCGAAGGGTTTTGACGAGGCTTGGCGGAGGTGTTTGGCGGCTGGCCACCCTGCCAGTGCTAGGAGCCCCCGGTGTGTAGCGCTGAGAGGTTGAAACGTGGTACTCACACCGCATGACGGCCCGCGCTTTTCGTGCTACTGCAGTGAGCGCCGGTTGATTGCTGGGGCGCGAATTTCAGCCACAATGCCTCATAGCGGCGTTAGCTTTCAACGCATATTGCAATGCATCAGTTCTCCAGCGCCCAAGGTGGCCGCAAGAAGACCGGCTGTCATATGCGCTCCGAGTACCGCGTTTCAATCGCCGAACACTCCTACGTGGAACAAAGGGACGAAATTCTTTTTAGTCTTATACCACGTCGGCGATTTACATAAAGAATGGTGCAGTAATCGATTGCCTCGCTAACACAAACACCAACAACTCAAATATAACCGCGACGACAACTAAACAGTTGTTTACGAGAACACAACAAAAGACAAAAGAGAAGAATGTGCAACCGAGCCAGATCTCAGGCGTTGTGAACAAAACCTGGTCCCATCTGATTCGGCACGGTTGGCAACCTTAGAGACAATTTCACATTGTGGTTCGTAGGGCATTCCCTCCTTTTCTGTGATAATCCATCTGAGGAGAAGGAACAGCGCTAAATGGCAGAGGCAAAAACAAGAGAGACCGCTGCTGGTAAAATGAAAGGAACTGTTCGGCGAAGCTATTAGCATCACAGCCATTGCAGTTGGAAAAATTTGGAGGACGTTTCGGAGAATTCGTTTATCTCGGCAACCACTGCAGCATATTTGGCGAGGTTTGTTGCATTTAAAAGAAAACTTAGAATCTAGTGACTGTTGGTTTCGAATATTTCATTTAGGTCGTAAATTTTTTTATTAAAAATTGGCAAATGTCGAAAATTTTAAGAAAACGAAACTATCATGTTTACAACTCTGTAACTCAGCAATTAAAGATGAAATCAGAGTTCTGTGAATTACATCTAATAGTGCATCTAAAGCGGGAAAAATCGATGTTACACATGAATCGAAAAACATTAGAAATATGAAAATACAGCTTTTGCAGAATCCTTTTACAATACGTAACAAATTCACGTAAGATATAAGATGACACATCAAATTTGTCCGCTTTCCATGCTCTAATGGGTGCCGTTTACAGAACCGCGATATCTGTTTTTGATGCAGAGTTATCACTTTTAAGCTTCGGGCTTCTATTTTTTTCAAGTTCCCAAATTTTGAAAATCTTTTAAGCAATATTCAGGCCCTAAACCGAAATTCCGTTTCAACGGAGACTAGAATTCACCTTCCCTTCTCACATGCAACAAATTTCATTAAAATCGGTCAAGGAGTTGTCTAAGACAAACGTTCTTGCGTTTTACATGTATTTGAATAGACCGCGTCGGAAATGGGCGCGTTTCACTCTTCAGAGTGGAATGCGATAGCATTCAAAGATCCCTGACTTCTCACACTTCCCAGCAACTAAAGCGTATGTAACCGTAATGTTTACGGGAAACGGTGGCCGCGAACGCTATGAACGAAGGCGGGCTATATGGTAGAAACGCGACTTCTTGCGTAGGCCACGATGCGGCGAAAGCGAGAAGCCATCTGGCGGTATTCCAAAGAACCGGGCGCGCCGCTCCGTGGCCTCCAAGATACTCGCGTGCTGGCGCGCGCAAATGGTGGACGCCGTGGCCGGTCTATGGTTGGTAGAAACGCTGAAAAAAGAGGTTTCTTTGAGTTTTTGCATACCAGAATTATGTTTTATCGTATAGTCAAATTACGATACAACGCTATCATGTCTGTAGCTTGTGTGTAAGTCGTACTTTACGATTTTATACGTATTTTAGCTTGAGAAATTAAATTATTTCAGTAACCTCCTTGCGCCACATGGGAGACCTGCGTATAGGTGGTTCGAAATGTTTCTACCGAAATGACGTCCGACACTGGACGTGTGACGCTGACGCCGGATTTTCTACAACACCGGGGCCCTTAACGCTGTCGCATTTATAAATATAAACGTTTAAGTTTGATACGTAAGCTGTTCGTTTTATTTGATTTGAAGCTGTGCTGAACGAATCTCGATTGAGACGCTGTACCGCGCTTTCCCTTTCTTTCTCAAAGTTTCGTGGAGGCCTTGAAGTTTGCCTTGGCAAAGCGGCCGGAGCTTGGAGACGATCAAAACATCAAAGACGTGAGTACATTTCAAGGAACCGGTGGCAAATGTAAATTCACGGAATTAATTGTCGTCGCTATCGACGAAACATTTAGGTGTGCGTGCGCGCGCGCACACACACACACACACGCACGCACACACACTATCTATCTATCTATCTATCTATCTATCTATCTATCTATCTATCTATCTATCTATCTATCTATCTATCTATCTATCTATCTATCTATCTATCTATCTATCTATCTATCTATCTATCTATCTATCTATCTATCTATCTATCTATCTATCTATCTAGTCTCTCAGCTCATCTCGAAAACACTATGCGGCCACTTACTATGCTTCTTCAAGGTTAGTCAACCAACTTGTCCCGACTAACTACGTTTCTGCGCGAACGAACCGACTATCCACGAACAGTATAGCGCCAAGAAGGGCTGATTTGTCTCTGTATTACAGAGGCAGACCAGCATTGTGACCGATGTAATCGGATTCGCTGCGCAAAATTACGACAGAACGAAGCCCCTGGCATCACCACAAAATTACGGCATCAAGTACGTCCCCGACGAGGACTTTGGCGGCGCGCAGCTGACTATCGTGGCGCCTACCGGCGACGCTCTGTCTGTCACGTCCGGGCTCAACGGAATGTGAGTTTCTTTACCTAACAACGCGAAAAGACACCGGAAACGGAAGGGAGATGTTTGCGACTCGTTCGCAGTCCTGAGCCACATCAGGTGAAACTTGGCGTTAACGCACGGTAATCAAAGCTATTGCTTTTGAACGTTTGATACGTGCTTGTCTATGTGTTGCATATGTCTTAGGATTGTGTGCTGATAACTAATAGCGCTGCATAAGTGTCCTGCCTTTTTGTGAATGGTTAATGAGAACTGCACGAATTCATTTGCAAAGAACGAAAGAAAGAGAAAAAAACAACAACAACATAGCGACAAACTAGCGCAACCTTGCTGAATCTCAACTCGTATTCCAGGGAAGCAAACTTTGCAGAGACAACGAGGCTACTGTGAACGGTGCGCTTATTGGTTGTAGCGCCAGGGCATTTTTGCGGTCCGTCAGTTTCGGTTACAATAAAACCGGAGCTGGTAGGACGGGAGCCTTAACTGTTTTTTTGCGTGGTTGATTGGTGCGGGTGTTTCTTTTCGTTGTCTTATGCCGCGTATAGTCGCACGAACATCTTTACTGGTAAGAAAATTGCCGGCAGAAATGCATTTACACATCACTCTTACGCGATACCAGCCGCGTCCCTTTGACCAACCACGGAGTATTGGTACGACAGATGACGTTCCGAGAGGTGGATTGCAGGACGCGTCACCACCTTGAAGTGCCCGAACCACCCAGTGAGTGTAGTGTCAGCGTTTGTGTCAGTGTCTTTTACATTGCCCCTGAATACGCAGCGTTCAATTCGTCAGGTGAATGAAGATACCTTGAAATTTCTGTGGCCTTTCCCAGCAACAAAAGAGCGAGATACGCTAGAATAATGCGAAATTCATAAAGAAACGTGTTCGGAATACTTATAATGTTACCTAGAGTACCTAAACATGTCCTCTTACACGTATGTGCTCGGCGAAGTAGCGCTAACTTTAAATCTTTACAACAATTACTTTACAAAAACTGCTGCTACAGTTCAGCTGCAGTATATAGAGTGCTCCAGCTAACGTTAGCCAACCTGTTACACCCTCCCCCCCCCCCCCCCCCGCCTACGCGCACACACACACTAAAGAAAGATTTTGAAAAAGTCGCACAGATACTCCTCTGGTAATTGTCTAAGCGTAGGCATTGCGACACTTGCTCACGTCCACGCAGCGCGATATTATTATCAATGTTACGAAACTTGATCTGGCCAGTACAAACGACAGCACTGCGGCGAGACACAAACTGGTGCGGACGGCGTCGCGAGGAGCATTTATGGCGCAAGCAGCAAAGTACTACAGGCGGTGGCGCCAAGTGCGCTGATGACGTTCCGATCGTTATAAGCCGTTATCGCTATTTAACGCCTTATCCATCCGCGTTGAACCACTATGCGCCGCGTATATCATGTATCGTGATAGCGATCTGCGATGCAGACCGAGAGTGCCGACTGCTGATAACTTCGCGCACTGTGTTCTCGGCGCTAACGTTGAAGGGAGACGCCCGTTTCTTGAAAGCGATCTGCGAAAGGGCCGGAGTTTGGCACGTGCTGAGAGCTCCGTGAGCGCTCCGTTTTCGACACTTCCTGCGTTCAAGCGAGAGCCAGCGAGACGGTGAATTCGCTCGCTGCTGAGGGCGCTATCTTGAAAGCGATCGTCTTGCGGAACGGACGGACGGACGGTTTTTCTAGTTGGGCAAGCATAGATATGCTTACGCATTTAGAACGCGGCGCAACATCGTATTTCAAGGCTTACCGTGTCCGGTCATGGTCGATCCGAATATGTCGCGAAGCTTCCGGCACAAAGCGGTGCTGAGCCATTGATCACGGACATCAGCAAGGGTGACTGTGGGAGCAGCGATTGAAGCGCGACTTTGTGAGGAGGGGTCAAGCATTCAGAAACAAAAAAGCAACATTTTTTAATAAAAAGAGACACAGTTTGATTTCATTCAACAAAACTAAAATTCACAATCAATGCCTATGCATGTATGGGGAGGAAAGAAAGGACAACTCTCTTTTACGTTATGATTAAGAATAAATGCCTGCTTTTTAGCAGCCGCCTATAAAAGGGGGGCCGCCGCTATCAAATGTAACGCAATGCAGCTATTGAAGGCGCGCGCGTAAAGTTCACTTGCTACTTCGCACCCCATTGACATGATGGGCTGCTTTGCTTGTCAACGTTTGTATGAATTCTGGTGGCGCGGTATTTGCAAGGTGTGCTTCATCGTTGGTCGACGTGCTCAGCCAGAAGTAAGTTGCAACCACCAGTACATTGTTTACTTACGCTACCCTCGTGCGACTGTGCTGGCCCATGTGCCTGGAGTCCGAAGGCGCGACCACCACTCAAAGCCCAGAGCTTTCTTCGGCCTGCAATGAAACATGTTCTATGAATGCTTGAAATGCCCATAAGACGAATTGCACGGTCATGCGAAAATACAGCTTCAAAGGCAGGCCACAAAAACAAATTTCGCGCCTTTGAGAACAAAAATGACACCACTTTTGCTTTTAACGGGAATGCCGTCGCATTCCTTTTCTTGTTCCCGCGGAAGTGTTCCCTCGTCACACAGATGGCGCCACTAGGCCCCACGAACCGCCAATGAGCCGCCATGTTTTCAACGTATAGACTTCTATGGAAGCTTCGCTACCATATGTATTTATCTCGGTTCAGTCGTCACACCTCTGACGATCGAACACCGCAAATTTTACAATTGTATCTTGCACAGGTCCTTCTAAATCTGTTTTTTTTTTCGTTGAGCAGCTCTGTTAACACTAGCTGAAACACACGGTATAACAATGACGCATTAGTAATCCTTTTTTGTAGGGGAAATCCAATGCTAAGTCTCATATATTTACATCCAATTAAGATAGTGCTTGCGTCCTCTAACACTCAAACAGTTACGTGTTGCCAGGACAAAAAAGAATTGCCGGGACTCCGTTTCCTTCATATGGTAGGCTGATACTGTCATCACGTTTCCTTATATGCTTTTTGTTAAAACAAGGAAAAAAAAAACCTTTCTTTAGTGCGCAATTCTTTGGATGGAAGGAAGCAAGGAAGAAGGCGACCGGACAGAGCGCCATTTTCACCAACCAGCCCAAGCAGCCGCCCTTTTTCATTAAACGCCTTCAGAATTCACTTCATAATATTTATCATCATCATCAGTATAATCATCATCGGCCTATTTTTCTGTCCACTGCAGGACGAAGGCCTCTCCCAGCAATCTACAATTACCCCTGTCTTGCGCTAGCCGATTCCAACCTACACCTGCACATTTCCTAATTTTTCATTCAAGTCAGTTTTATTTGGTTTGTGGGGATGCGAGACTCTCACGCATCCCCTGATATGCTGTTTTCCCGCACGGCTCGCGTGGCCTGGCGCCCGCGGCGGTCGGCGTGGTACAAGCGCGGTGCGAGAGATGGCGCCACCATCGCGGCGGGGTTACTCGGGCGCCGAGGGACAGGTGCTTGGGCTTTTTCCCGGCGGGTCGGCGAACAGCGTGAACATTCCGCGCGCGCTGCGACCATGCTTCTGCGAGACCGCCCCGCGTGGCCGCCTTCGAACGCACGACCGTTAGCGTGACCGAACACGCGAACGACCAGGCGTTGGGATCCAGCATGGGGCGAACATATTCGCTCGCAATGCGGTCGCGGTAAGTCGGACTTTTAGATTTGTCGCGCGCCCATCGGCATGTTTTGGGGATAGCAACTCGGCTAGCAGGCATTGATCTATGAAAGGTGCAATAAATGCCCTTGTGATTGTTTGCACTACTGTGTTGTCGTTCCTTTGTCCCAAGAGTACGGAGGAGGAGAACCCCAAAATCTCCCACAGGTTAGAAGCGTACATCGAATTTCCATGGACTGTTCGGAGTCGTATCCAAAGGCTATTACTGGGTCCAATACTGAAGTGGAATAAGGCAAGCGGGTATAGGTTTCATACTCGCACTGAGAGCATGATAACAATAGATGAAGCTCACAATTTTCATCTTGTATAAAAAAAAGTAATAAGGACAAACAAAAAAACATACAAGCAAACGGAACCATAAAAAAGAACGCTAAACTATTATACATTCAATACTGATACATAGTATACAAATGGTGGACGAACAAGGTAGTTTGGATTTCTTGTTGACTCATCAGGTAATAGAAGTTTTCATTCAGAGAAATAAAAAAAAAATCATACATATATCAAGCTATTATACGGGGAAAGGAGAGGCGAAGACAATGTCATGACAAGATAATTATTTATGAGAAATATTTTTTCGCTATGGATATTGAAGTTATGAACTTTTAATTTCTTCACTCCACCTAATTTTCTGCCGTCTTCGATTGCGCTTCTCTTCCCTTGGAGCCCATTCTGTAACTCTTATTGTCCATCGGTTATCTGCTCTACGCATTATGTGGTCTGCGCAGCTTCATTTTTATCTCTCAATGTCAACTAGAATATCGACTATCCCTGTTTGCTCTCTGTCACTTCCTGTCTCTTAAGTTCACGTCTAGCAATGTTCATTCCATCGCTCTTTGCGTGGTCCTTAATTTGTTCTCGATTTTCTTTGTTAACCTTCAGTAGAATGCAATGATTGTACGCTTTTCTTTTCAAACGTAGTGATAAGCTCTTAATCAGGATTTGGTAATGCCTGCCGTATATACGGAAACCAATTTTTTTCTGTAAGTTTCATTCTCAAAATCATGGTCTCGTATGAGTAACTGACCTAGATAGACAAACTTCTGCATAGACTCTAGAGATTGACTGCAGATCATGAATTCTTGTTCCATTGCCAGGCTATTCAACATTACCTTTGTTTTCTGCATAATATTATCGTAATATTATAGTGCCATTTACACATCACACGTGATAATATGCTTTCATCGCTCCGATGCTGGATTAATTTAATACATGTCTTTAAGTCAAATTCTTGCGAGTGTAAGAGAGATGGAGTCGCGAAGCGGGCTTCGTCACCGCTGGTCTCTCCGTCTAAATTAACAACACAGGTTCGGGAGTGGCTTCGAGTCCTCGTCCGGACTGCTGCTCAATAATTACATGGACGCCTTTGCCAAGCCTAGAAAGCAGTTCAACCTGGATCCATCGCCGGCTAACCAGTTGGGTCCCGGCAAGAGGCCCATGACGTCCATGGTCCCCACCATCATCACCAAGTCTGCCACGCCTTCCGAGCTGGTGGGCGCCTTCGGTGGCAGCGGAGGCCTCCCGGCCATCTCTGCAGTGGCGCAGGTAAGAAGTAGGCCTAAGTGGTTGTTTATTAAAATGAACAAAACAAACAAAGGAAAAGGATTGGAAGGACATTACTGCTGAGCGCATTGTAACTGTGTAGCGCGGTATGCTGACACATAAACGGCGGTCAGCACAGATGTAGTATGGGAAGGTAGTAAAAAGACACAGAGAGGTTATAGTGGTGAGTCTAGAGGAGAGGATAGAGTAAAAGACAGCAGGGGGCGGTGAGTAGGGGGGGGGGGCTATTATGCAAGTGTCCACCTAGTGGACATGGCCATTTTGTCTGCTGCTGGAGTTCTGGTGGGCTGTGCTGGGGCACACGTCAGAAGAAGACAGGCGCTCCCAGGCAATCAGCACTTCAGCACCAGACGAAATGAACAGGCTCACTGGGTGGACACTTACAGAATAGCCCCCCAGCTATCGAATGACATAATCAACGCACTGCCTGCAGCCACTTTGTCTCGTTATATATAGCTGCACTAAAAATATATCATAAGAAGCCGACAAACATGGACACCAAGGACCACATGGGAGAAATTACTTCTACTTAATAAGTGAATTAAAGAAACGATAAATTAATGGAAATGAAAGTGGAGGAAAAAACAACTTGCCGCAGGTGGGGAACGATCTCACGTCTTCGCGTTACGCGTGCGATGCTCTACGCTTGCGATGCTCTGGCAGCATCGCAAGTCTAATGCAAAGGCGTGGGATCGTTTCCCACCTGCGGCAAGTTGTTTTTTTCGTCCACTTTCATTTCCATGAATTGATAATTTGTTTAATTCACTTATTAAGTACACGTAATTTCCCCTATGTTGTCCTTGGTATCAATGTTTGTTGGCTTCTTATGATTATAAAAATCGGGTCCCTCGGTTAACCCCCCATCTTCTCGTTTATTGCATTAAAAATACTTACTGATGTAGAACCATGGACTTTCCTACAATACTTACAAAAGAGAACGTTGGCGCTGCAATCGTTTAATTACCACGGGAATGATGGTTGGTACACGGACTTGTCAGCTCTTCGTGCTTGTGGATTCTGACGCTGTTATGGCTTTGTTTCTTATTCTTTACCTGCCTGCAATTTCTTAAATTTCAAAGCAACCTATACTTTTGTGAATGCAGAGGACTCTGCGAAGACGCATAGTCGCAGCGGTTCAGCCTGTCGAGCTGGCCAAATCGAAACGCGCCAAACGTCTCAACGCGCTGACTTGTCGTCGAGGAATTCATGAGGGCGTTCTGTGCCGCTTTCCGATGCATGCGTCCGTGGCGTAATGGTTTCCATATTGGGCTTCCAAGTGCGAGAGGTTCCGTGTTCGAACCCTACCGTCTGACACTCGTAACAATGCTTATCCAATAATTTAAAACGCAGTACTTTGTTGAAAATGGTGAGTTTATAAAGTAACGGAGCCGTTTGAAGCCAGAAGGACTAACCTAAGCCAAATCTATCTACTAACCGTCATTTTCACGCTGGCTTAAACGCTTCGCCTGGAGCTCCCGTAGACACTGGTGCTATTGAGTTCGCTTCAGTGATTATTGCATGAAACTGCACGCACATAACATGTTTTATCTTGGTGAATTGAATGGAAACACGTGGTTGACGAACCGAAACTGCTCAGTGGGTTACGTGAGACGCCGTAGGATCGGCTCGTTGCCCACCCGCGTCTCTCTTAACGAGCGCGCAAAGCACAGCATACGGTTTTTTTTGGCGCTTCGTTCCCATCGGAAATGCAGCAGCCGAGGTTGAGAATCGAACCCGGAACCTCGTACTCACCAGCCACTATGCAATAACCATTGGACCACCGCGGCGTCTGCTAAGGTCTTGAGCCGACTCTTGGGAAAACTTTCAAAGAACATCGAGTATAAATAGTAAAGAAAAAGACTACGAGCTACTCATGGCGTGACGACCACTGAGCAGTTTCCTGCTCTTAAACACAGTTCTGTTACAGCGTCCTGCATTTTTACCATGTCTGCCCAGTTGCTCCGCAAGGCAATGGAGCCATGGTCCTGTGCTGTGGTGGCGCAGGACCCTGGAACACACGTTTTGTATTTGTTGTTGGTGAAGCATGGACAATTTTCGCCCGGCAATGCTGCCGCTCTTCCGCATGACATGCGATGAAAGAAAGTTCGCGCGACCATAACCGAATCCCAATGGTCTGTAACCTGCTACTGGGAAACTGGCGCCCTCGAAGTGATCCCCAGATTTTGCGTCACTGGGCAGGCATTGAAAAAAGCCAGAAGTAAATCACTATTTCAGATATGTTATTTCGGAAACTCGCCTTCTAACTCCGGAAAAGCTCCGCGCGCCAATTTTCAGGAGATCACCGCCTGACGCGCCACGAGTAGGCTGCAAAACAAAACTCTGCTTCGATATTTACGGCCTGCTATACAAAGAAAGTGTTCGTAATGACCAATGCAGATGATAAATAAGGCAAGAAAGAAATGCTTACCGAAAATTATTATGTGAAAGAATGAAAGGTGCGCGAACCAAGCAGAAAACAGCGCTAAGCAACAGGACGAAGAGAGGGACACAGACCACGGCACTGACTAACAACTAAGTGTCTTTATTCTTTCGGTCAGCATATATATACTCCACCACTATCTCAAAGCGCAAGAACGACAAATTCAGCATGCGCAGGGGCAATAAATCGCAATCAATGAGATAGGAAGGCTATCTCCTTCGGAAGGAGAGAAATGGAGGGGAGGCTTACACATGCTTCGCCGCTATTATGAATGTGAAAGGCATCGGAAAAATCTCATTGATTGCAGTTTATTCCCCCGCGCATGCTGAGTTTCTCTTGCCCTCATGCTTTGAGATAGCGGTAGAGTACACGTATGCTGACTGAAAGAATAAGGACACTTGGTTGTTGCTCAATGCTGTGGTCTGTGTCCCTCTCTCCGTGCAGTTGTTTAGCGCTGTTTTCTGCTCGTAATCATGAACCAACCAGCCCAAATTCGTACTTCTTTGCAGTGCTTGAAACTTGTAAGTGAAACAAAAATTTTTTGATTTTTTAATGGTCGCTTCAAGAAAGATTACGAAGGTGGTTGGTTGCATAGTTCAAATCACAGATAGTAAAAAAAAATTGTGCAGGAACCATTGACGATAATTGTCAATGTGAGCGAAAAACACGAAGGAAAGAATGAACGAACGAACGAGTGACAACCCGCCCACTCCTCTCCGCCCCACCACGAGAGAGCTGCCCAAGAGCTTACGTGAAACTGTTCTTCCTTTGCCCACCCTACGAAAGACAAGGAAATACCGCGTGCCGACATCAAATCAGCAAAATCACGTGCGTCCTTTTAACTAATTCGATCTCCATACGTCCGACAAGCTTGGCCACGGCCAAACCGAACGCGCCGTGTCACCGTCGGACTTGCATCTATAAGTGTCGGGTTCTGTTGGGAGACATCGGTTTAGGAACTAACTTTTGGCAGGACTGATACGCACTTTCAAGGCAAGTTGAAAGCTGAGTTATTGCAGTTTGCAAAGCACTAGGAATATCCCATAAAAAAAATGCTTCCTCACTTTCTTTAGAACTTTTATAACCTTTCTGTCAACTTTAGTAACATCTTATAGACCTTTACTATTGAGTAACGTTTGTCAAAAGAAAGTTGGTAACTTTATTTCTAACTTCAGTATGTTAAAAAAGAGTCACTAGAACGTTAAGACACACTATTTTAACTTTTTAGAAACACCATTTAATAGGAATTTAATACAAATAATTATGCTTTTTAAGGTGCGCAACACAAGTTACAGAACATGCATGAACATTATTTGATAAGCTTATAATTATTCAGTGAACATGGGTTGTGCAAGAGAGTCTTGTTTCATGCACAGGTGTAAATTTGCTTCATTTTCAATCAGCTTTCTAATAACACTGGTTATTAGAAAATTTGTAAAAATGAATTATTGAGAAATGAACCGGTGACTTATGAATGAATTATGAATGAATATGCAAAGACTGACTGCCTTTAAAGATTTTTTTTGCACAGTAACTGTTTTCCTAATTTTAATCAACTTCCTAGTAAGACACGATAGTAGAATGTTCATAAAAAATTGCTTCTAATACCGGGCGCTAAGAGGAAACATGGTCTCACCAATTCAAGATGAGGGCACATATTCTCGAAAACACGACACCTAGCGCCATAGGAAGCGTGTATATGAGCGGTGATCATGAATTTGTTCTCAGTAGGTGTCAAAGAAGCCCGTAGGCCATCCACCATTGCAAGCAGACGAGCTGCACGGACGGCGCGCTGATTGGCTCGTGTTCGCCAACTAAAGCTCGCTCATGGTTCGGCTTAAGTTCCTGTATATGCTTTATAAATAAGGAAGCCTGCCTAGAGACTGTAAACCCAACAATTGGGACTTAAATGCCTGCCCTCCTCCCAGCTACGGTTTCCTTTGAGTGACAAATTCTGATATCGAAGGCCGTGCTTCTGCAAACTGCATGTGCCTGAAGCGGTTGCGAATCTTGAAGGCAACATCCGCTTCGTTTCTTTTTTATATACACTTCCTTAAACTTCGTATGACAAAGTACAAAGCATATATTTTTACAAAGTGCACACTTTTTGGACCCCACAAATTTGTTAAAGGGTCCCTACCGATTGTTATTATGAAAAAACACGCAATTTTCTCATTTAACATACATTTTTCTAAACACCGCAGAGTGGCGCTACTGCAGTATTTGTTTGGCGTACCAGGTTGGTTGTATTAAGGCTCCTTGCAGTAAGGTGGTAGTTGAATTATAATGTAGAAGTGCCTAGACAAAATGTGCTACTTGTTGTGTGCATTAACCACCGCAAACCCTCCGGACTCGTGTAACGCCATTAGTTCGTAGAGTATTTCGTGCGATCCACCAGTGTCGACAGTGAGTGTCCTACTACAGCGCCTGTCCGAGCTGCCTTTGTTTTGCCAAGCTGTCTGCCCGCGCTCTCGTGAACAGTCTGGTGCTGGGCCTTCGAATTGTAGTGTATGGAAGACTCTTGAAGGTTTTGCTTTTGTGGGAGCTGGAGTTCATCGGAAGTTCTACAGTGCTTGCGCCAGAAAAACGTCGGTGCCTCGCTTCCTGTGAGAAGAAGGATCGTTTGCTAAGTCTTGAAATGTAAGCAAGTTTGGCGCTTGCGAACATTCTTGAAGCTTACGATTTACGTAATGAGAGTTGTGCAACTAGCTAGAGCAGAGCGCTTTCTGATCGTAGGTTGGCCATGTTGCTGTGCACATTCAGCAAGCAATTTCATGAAAGCTTCCTATGATGTTACAGCGTACTTGTATTCTGCTGTGAAATATATGCTACCCGCCTTGATTGCTATGTCTGAATGGGCACACAATTACTAAACCACTGAAAGTTGCTGTTCGTTCGGTAGTTTCCTGGCAAGAAGTTATTCGTTATATAGGCTTTCCCGCAAGCACAGTACATTTGTAATGTACACGCCGATGTATCATGGGCTTTGCGCGTTGACACACGATTGCTATGTTTGACGCTCAAGCAGATAGAAGCTTGAATGACGATTTTTGTATGTATACAGTTCGCTTTGGAGGTCCGCGTCTCGAGAACCTGTGTGTATTGTTTATGTTCTTGAGTGTCTTCGCGTATTTGTCTTCCATGTTGCAGAGCGGATATAGGCCGTTATTACGATAACGAGGTTTATTTTTAATCGAGATAGTTCAATCAGACGCCGACCTTTAAGAAGGACATAGACCAACCAAATTTTAAGAACGGGATGCCAGCTCTGTGCTTTCACAAAGGTGCGTACAAAACTGGCGCTACCTTTCGAGTTGTAGGATGCATTTGTGTAATATGCAATCATTTTACTGTATTGCCATTTTCAGGATTACTAGTGGCTGATCACGAATTTTATGTTTTTGTGGAGTGCCCTTAGTTTAATGAATTTACTTAACGTAGCCTCCTCAGAGTTAAATATATTTGGGTGCTTGAGTAATTATGCCTGATATACTCCATATAGACTCTATATTAATCTAGCCTAATTGCCTTTTTAAGAACCACGAATTGAAGTTTAGTGCTGTGAATAATGTGCTCTAGAGCGTCTAGAAACATGTATTCTACCACCTAAAGACATAGTTTAGGCAAAAGGACCTTAAGCAATGCTTTCGCACAAAAATTCTATCATCTAGAGTTTCACGGAAGCCTGTGTGGTCGGTATGAAACATGACAAAGAAAGAGGCAAACCAACCAAATACAACATTAAAAGCAATACATTTCGGCTTTCATATGGAAGCCTTGTTCACAATGGGGCAGAAGAAGTAGAAGTGTATATTTAATACATTTTAGCATAAGACGGGGCTGGGCTCTTTGGTTTCAGATGAGAGCGCGTGTCCCGTTCATTGTATCTCTAGGTAATCCGGGTATAGGCATGGCCTCCAATTTCTTTCCTGGCCGAATGTTGTCACTATTGTGTTTAGTCATTGTTGCATGCTCTGCCAAAGCATTTGATGCCACTTTTTTCTTATCCACATCGTTCTGATGTTGGCGTAGCCATTGTTTAAAGTTGCCCATCGCCCTAATGTAGATAGCATTCCTATACACATGTTATTTTTCAAAGGTCAGAATCCGTGTCAGTAAAATTTTGGATACGGTTTGTTACTGGGATTGCTGTCTCGTTGGTTTAGCATGGCTTGTCACTGGGATTGCTCTCTTGTTTGTTTAGCTTCTTGTCGGGCTCTTATGGATTTGATTTTGTGCACAATTAGATGTTACACGCACACACACCTTGCATATACATGAAAAAAATGTTTGCAACAGAGTTAACATACATGCATGGGTACATGTATGTGTCAACAAAATACTCGAGCCTCATTTCTGCCTACAGAAAAAGAAGTTCTGTCTCCTCGAGGGCATGGCTGCTTGCAATAATGAACCTCCAAGCGAAGGCTTTCTCTAATCCCTATTTTTGATATCTAAATGCTTATGTGGCATGTACAAACTGCTTGCATCAATTTCTCATTGGGATGAGCTGTCTAAAATTTAATTTTCAGCAATAATTGCAATAATTACCTCATTTCACCTGTCTTCTAATGACTCTAAAATTCTATGCTTCTACCTTGACAAACCTTTGTGAAATTAGTTTGATGAGGCCCAACATACAGGGCTTTCTAAATTGAAGTTATCAGTACCTATTAATGACTGTGCTATGAAAATGCTGCTTTATTCACTTTGTCAGACAAAATCTTGACACCCAAGTGCAGTCAGTAAATTGAAAACCGCATGTCTGCAAGGGGAAGTCAGACAATTGTATTCGAAGACAATTGCATCTTGTTTGACAGTTCTCGAGCCCTTGTGCGTCACTAATCGAGCACAGCTTGACCCTTCGCCCAATACTCAATGAAGCTTGAAGCTTTCAATGTCTGCTAATCGCTAGAACAGCACCAGATCTCACTCTGGGTCAAGGGGTGGCACGCATTTGCTTAGATCTAGGCAGATGCATATCTTTCTTTTGTACTGAAGTTCTCAATCCTTTCTAGTCTTAAGTGAAAGTACACAGTTCACAGCACAATGCATGCATGGTATAGATAAGGCTGCTTTGTTCTTTAAACAGAATTAACAAGGAGCAGCTACTTCCGTTTTTGCAAACCTTGCCCTATTTCCTAACCAGTCATTGATCAAAAGTGTATAAAATGAATCTGTGCTTGTTCTATGGTTTCACAGGTAAAATATAAAAAAAATTAATTATGGGGTTTTACACGCCGAAAGCGCTTTCTGATTATGAGGCACGCCGTAGTGGAGGACTCCGTAAATTTCGACCACATGGGGTTCTTTAACGTGCACCTAAATCTAAGCACACGGGTGTTTGCGCATTTCGCCCCCATCGAAGTGCGGCCACCGTGGCCGGGATTTCATCCCGCGACCTTGTGCTCAGCAGCCTAACACTAGTTTTACAGGTAGACATTGGTGACGATGAATATGTTGAAAAGAGCCTGCTGAAGAGGCTTCGCCTGGATGCTAACAACTCAGGCTTTCAGTTGGGGGGGGGGGGGGGGGGGGGGGCTCCTTAAAGTTCCTTTTACAAAAGAAGAGGTTGAAGGGAAGTCCTTCTTTGGGCGGCCGTCAAATGCCTTTCACAGAAGGATCCGTTGGATTCGAAGAAGGTCAATGCCATACTCGGTACGTGTGTGACAAATAAGCATATTAATATTCTTTGTGCAGTTTTCAACAAAACTCCTTTCATGGCGATTTCAGTGCTATCTTAGGGTAGTGCTTTCTTCCCTGCTAAAATAGTCATTAACCTGATTATAATAGCGTATTATAATGCAAGCTTTGCCACTATAACTAGAACATTGTCATTACTGTTGGCATATGTATTTTTGTGATAGAGGCCCTGTTCATATGAATGCACTGATGATATATCCTGTCTTGTGGAAAGCTAACATGTTTAATAAGAAGCTCACTTTGACAATGTCTGCCTGCACAGCAACGGCATCTTATAATCTTGCTGTAGAACGTCCACAATGCCTGTTCAACTGCTTACGTGTTGCTTGTATCATTTCTTGGTTCTTAAGTGCCACACCTAAGTCAACTCGTCTATGTACCTGTGCCCAAGCAAAGCTGCCGCACAGTCTCGACTGGCACCTTGCCTTTCTTAAGATACGTCACACATGAAACTTCCATGTACTGGTCACGATACGAATATCGAAGTTCATTAAACTGAAGTTCATTTACAGCTTTTGTTTTAGATGACAATTGGTATGATAGAGGTTGTGTGTCGTGATCTGTTGGTGTTACGCGTATCCATCACGCTCCCAGCTCTAATGCACTAATTCAGCCATTTCATGCATTTTAGGACTTTGCACAAAACAGGTGGAGATGTTTAGAGCTCACAGGCTTGAAAACTTGTGTATTGTGCACTTCCTTTTTCAGAAACAGATGCATGGTGTGTTGCAATGTCACAGTAGTAAAACCAATATATTGCCTTTTTTCTTCTCTTTTCTAGACTATGCAACGCAACATTTCAGCGTACTTCCAGGGCAACTGAAGAACTCGTCCTCATTACTACCCTGGGGATATTAGGTGTATGTGCTCAAGCACACATGTAAACCTTTCTTCTGTTCCATGCCACACCTAGCCACCTGGAAACCACTATTCGCCACAGACAGATAGTTGACAGGATGTTACTAGCAAGTTGTTAGGATGTATAAAGATGGTTAATATATAGTCGCTTCACAGTTTTTAGGAAGTACATACAAATTTTATTCAGAGATAATAAAAGGTTATTTTTGCAATATATAATTGCAAACGTAATTATCTCTGAATAACATTTTCTATACTTCCTAGAAAGTGTGAAGCGACCACCTATTAACCACCTTTATACATTCTAACAACTTCCTAATAATATCCTGTCAACTACCTGCCTGTTTCGAATAGTAGACAGGATGTTACTAGCAAGTTAGGATGTATAAAGGTGGTTATTAAATAGTCGCTTCACAGTTGACACATTACACCAACATAATATAATAAGCAGTCGGTAAGAATTCTATCGACATATTATATCTATATTTTCAATTCAATATCGGTGGCCAATAGTCGGTAGGAGGTTACTAGGAAGTTGTTACGGTGTCTACACACGGTTTATTGAATGGCGATAGGTTCTAGTAACATTTGTCTAAAGAAAGTTTATTCAATGTTACTAAATATTTTTGTAAGGGATGCCAGTTGAATTGTAGTTTCTTCGCAAATATCAGTTGACTGCGCGAAATCACCTCCAAACGGCATTAAAAAAAATAGATTTCCATACTTTGAACATCATACGCAATTGAGTCTGTTCCCATCGGTTATTATTAAAAGATGGCTGTTCATCTTGTTACGTCTCTTAGGCGGGCAAAATGTCCTCACTAGAACACAGAATATTCGAAGCGCGTAGTCTCAACCAAACAAGTCTTGTACTCGCGAAGAAGTTAATTTTTGCGATAGAACTTTTCCTAGCAAGTGACGGTAGCCAATCGTTGTCAGGCATATATTTAAGCGAAGGCAGCCGGCCAATACCGAACGTCAGTTGCCATCGAAAAGCTTTGCATAAATAGCGCTAGGTCCTTTGGCTAGTATCCCGAGGCTGCTGCTTACAGTCCTATACCCTGCACGGCATGCACTCGGGCTATTGCCAAGTTATACTTCACGTTTTGGTCAACCGAACATTTCATCGCTTCTTCTCTTAGTAAGCGTCACCCGCCGTGGTTGCTCAGCGGCTATGGTGCTGGGCTGCTGAGCACGAGCTCGCGGGATCGGATCCCGGCCACGGCGGCCGCATTTCGATGGGGGCCAAATGCGAAAACACCCGTGTGCTTAGATTTAGGTGCACGTTAAAGAACCCCAGGTGGTCGAGATTTCCGGAGTCCTCCACTATGGCGTGCCTCATAATCAGAAAGTGGTTTTGGCACGTAAAACCCCATAATTTCATTTTTTTAGTAATCGTCTTTACGGGGTACTGAGTATGCTCGAAACGTTTGTTAATTGCAGCTTATCACCTGCGTTCGCAACTACACGTTGCCTCGCTGCGTGTGGAAGGATGCGCGTGTGCAGCCCACCTTTCGTTCTACTACGCCCAACTCGGTGTTTGCGGAGCGCAAGACCCCGTTCTTCGACCCGGTACGTATAAGCTATCGCTATGACGGGCGTGGCAAGTGTGTCATGCGTGTACCGTATTCACGGGCGCGCTTTTGTAAGCTTCACCGCAATACAAACGTGCTTGAGGCAGAGCATTTCGTACAAATTGTCTTGCGCTGAAGCACAGTGACACTACCTAATTGATGGAAAGCAGCGCGCACCGAGAACAAAATGATCTTAGGGTGATAATGAAACACATACGAGAAAGAAACACTAGACACGCAGAGCCGCCAGTGTGTCTGTGTTTCTCTCTTGTGTCTGTACCTTTTGAGCGCCCTAAAGCCATGTTGTCCAAATCGCACCGCCTTGCCCAGGAAGGAAGTTTTACCGAGAGCAGAGCGTCGCGGCGAAGTATCCGAATAGACGCAGAGCAAATCGATATGCACTAAGGTACCTTGTGTATTGCGCTCCGACATAATCATAGCGACAAGGGTGAACGTGGAACATACAATTATTGCGTTCATTAATTAAACATATTCAGGTACTGCCTATTTGTTCGGGCACGACTGAGCTGAAGAAGAAGAGGCTGCGCACGGTTGCACCGCACATGGGATCCGCCTTTACATCGCTAAACCCTACATAATTGACGTCAGCGCCGCCACAACCAGCCTCAATCGACTCCTTACGTCGAGCGGGACACGTGTACACCCAAAGCTATACTGTGAGTCGTTTGCTCCACGAATTACCGGACTCTGAACTTCGCAAGAGGCGCCCGCCCAGCTAAGCCTAACGAGGGGTAGGGTCTAGCCGAAGACCTTGACCCCGTTCGGCGCACCAATGGCCACCAATGATGGCACCGAGATGAATCTCGAGCACGCACAAATCCCACTTCCTGATGAACCTGCCGGCGGAGACTGGCTCTCTGTTAAGTAGGGTCGGAAGAAAACATCGACTCCCACCAATCCACCCCTCCAACCCCGACACCCATCGGTTCCCCGACAACCCCGACTCCCACCGCTGCCCCGAAATGACCTCAAGGTAATCATCCGTCCCCGAGAAGGACTTAACCTTGCCACCTGGACCACGCCACAGGTTGCTGAAGGAATCAAGCTGGCATGTCAGCACCCTACTACTGAGCATGCACGGACCCTTACTGTAAGAATTGACCCAGAACAAAACATCGCTATTGCTAGCACACCAAACGAAGAGCTAGCTATGAGCAGCCGTCACATCGCTACAATTCACCTGGGCGGTCGAGAATTTGCAGTCACGGCATACGTGGCGGCACCCGACAGCTCCGTCAAAGGGGTCATTCACGGCATTCCCGCAGGAACTCCCACAGAAGTCCTCCTTAACGGGCTCTATGCACCTGGCTGAGACACCTTACATGCCCGTATGCTCGGACAAACCGCTGCGGCAGTGATCACATTCACTGGCAAGGCTGTACCCTTCTACGTGCGATACTACAGTGGTGTACGATGCAAACCATACTGACCAACCACGAATTTCTGCCGCATCTGCCACCAAGTCGGCCACCGTACCGGTGTATTCCCAACTCCAGAAGCAAACGTATGCCCCCAGTGTGGTAGACGGAACCCCACTCAGGACCACTCCTATCACCCCCGGTGCGCTTTATGCCAGGGGCCTCATCCTACGGCTCCAAGGAGTGCCCTGATCGACTGAAGAAGCCATCCTCAGCATCCCAAAGGGCCAGCCTCCTGGAATACTCACGGTCGAAGTCTCGGTCACGTACAGACCAGCAACGGAAGCCTTCCCGCTCCAGGTCTCGCTCCTGCTCGCAGAACCAACAAGGAGCGACCCGGAACCTCAGCGGACCTGCTGTACCGGGATCACAAGCGGTGAGCTGGTCAGCACGGCTTTTCCCCTCTGACGCAATCCACCAAGACAACACCCTCTCATCACGTCTACACACAGCACCCACCCACACAATTCTTCACCCATACACAATACCAATGTTCAACTGCAAATTCTAACTGAACTAAAGGCCATCAGAGAAGAAAACAAACGCCTTGATGAAGAAAACAACAAACTTCGCTCGCAGATTGCAGAACTATACGCCACTCGCACTGCCACTCAGCATTCCGCACCAATAACCGCGCCCTCAATGCCATCATCTTCGAAGCATTCTGAACCCATGATTCTCGCGGAATCATCAAAACCGACGGAAATCGCACAAGTCGAGGAGAAAGTTGATGCACTGCAACGGCAGCTCCTAGGAATGCAACAAAGCATCCAGCAACTGACAAGTGTTATTGAAGAAACACGGCTCGCGAAAGATCAGCGACGCAAGAAAGTTAGAACACAAGTACAACAGGAAGTAGAGCAGGGACACCCTGCCGATCCACCCGTCAGCCAGGACGAATAGCAAAAGCAACCACAGGAACGAAAACACACTCATAATCGGGCAATGGAATTCCCGCAGCTACAAACGCAAGCAAGGATCACTGAGACAGTACATAAGTAACGCCAAAACGACACCAAGCGTAATCGCACTGCAAGAAACAGGCACACACCGAACTCAAACTGGCTACAACACACATACCACCACGCCTGAAAGCCGCGTGGCCACACTTACAGTTAAAACGCTCACAACCACACAACAAACAATAGACAGCAGTGACGTCGATCATAACCAAATTGAGATCCTGCCGCTCCAACGAGGCCGAAAGAGCCTTTTCATACCGAATATATGCTGCCCACCAAAGCAGAAGCAGGCCAAGTTCGACTACTTGATCACTAAAGTGATTGGCGTAGCCAAAAATAATAGTCTGCTGATTGTAGGCAACTTCAGCGTGGCTCACCAGGCATGGGGCTACACGGCAGCCACATCAAAAGGCACTGCATTCCAGTACACGATACAGCAGCACCGTCTCACCATCCTCACAGACCCCGCATACCCCACACGTATAGGAAACACGGTCTCCCGAGATACATGCCCTGACCTCACCCTCACTAAAGGGATACAACAAGCTGCCTGGCACAACACGGAGGAAATTCTGGGCAGTGACCACTGCATACTTGCCACCACATAGAACGTTACGCATGCACGCCAGCCGATAAAAAAGACAACACTCACAGATTGGACAGCTTATCGCAAAGAGCGAGCGGATGACTCATCAACGGGTATTACAGATCTCGAGCAGTGGGTACGACAGCTCCAACAAGACGCAGCCAGACATTCAAAACAGATCACACTCAAGACAGACATACCGGCCGTAGACCCGCACCTTCTTCGCCTCTGGGAAGCACGTCGAGGCCTTGTTAGGAAATGGAAGCGCCAAAAACATAATCGTAAATTGAAACTACGTATAGCGAAACTCCCGGCAATCGCGGAATTTTATGCTGGGGAGCTCACCCGTCACAACTGGCGACAACTATGCAACAAGTTGCAGGGTAATCTTAGCACGGCCAAAACATGGTCGCTGCTACGCCATCTTCCTGACCCCACACAAAGCAAGGAAATTAGCCAGCAAACAATCCAACGTATCCTCCACAACCATCCGGGTTCTGATGACGAAATTTTGGAGGAGTTGCGGGCGCGGTACATAGGCGATTTCGAACCCGCAAAAGGACAACCTCCAACCTACAGCGGGAGCGACAATTACGACCTCAGCAAGCCGATCACTATCACTGAGGTGCAACAAGCACTCCTTGCACTCACGCGAAACACCACCCCAGGCAAGGACAAAATAAATAACAAGCTCATGCGCAATCTGGATGATGGCACCAGTCAATCTCTTACCTTTTTAATCATCACTGGGAAGCGGGTATGCTACCAGCAGACTGGAAGCGCGCGGACATCATACTCATTCCGAAGCCAGGCAAGCTCTCCAGCTTAGAAAATGTGAGACCAATATCACTGACTTCATGCCTAATCAAGCTTCTGGAACATGTCATTCTGAACCAGCTTCAACCTTACCTAGAATCCAGCGACCTCTTTCCTGAAACAATGTTCGGATTCCGGCCCCATCTTTCTACCCACGACATCCTTCTTCAGCTGAAGGAACAAGTCCTTGAACACATCTCACCGCACAACACCGGAGCGATTTTAGCACTCGTTCTCAAAGGTGCTTTCGACAGTGTGGCTCACCATACCATCCTTAGAAACATAAGCCTCACGAACTGTGGTAGTAATACTTACAATTATACACGCGCCTTTCTTAGCAACCGCACGGCCACAATAGGCATTGGCTCACTCAGAACCCCGATATTACCTACCCGCAACAAAGGAACCCCACAAGTTGCTGTTCTATCACCCACCCTTTCCAATATTACTACGATGAAATTACCTGACAAACTCGACGCAATACCAGGAATCAGACATGCAATATACGCCGACCATCACCGGTTACGAAGGAGAGAAACAAGACGCCCTTCAACAAGCGACCGACGTCGCGACCGACGAACAAGCAATCCACCTGGCCCCCAGCTTCCGGGAGCACATCAAGGTAGCCCCTATCCTCAGAAGCATGCACCCGGAATATCATGCCAATCGTCGCCAAGCTCGCGCAAAACTCTACAGTCAAAATCTGGCAGTCTCCCCACCACACTATACATAGATTCCGCGCAGTGCCCCCAAAAAACAGCCATGACGGCCAGCGTTGTCGACTATAACCTACAAGAGGTGGTCTCGATGACGGTCCTCACTGCCAGTGCCTCGTAGCGGAGGAGACAGCCATCGCCTTGGCCATCATCTCCAGCTTGACCAACGAGTACGTCACAATTATTACTGACTCCCAGGCAGCTTGCCGTAGCTACGCGAGAGGCAGAATACCTTCACTCGCCCACCAACTCCTCAAACAAGCCTCCCAAATCCCGGACGTTTAAATAGTGTGGACTCCAGGACACGAGTCCCTCCATGGAAATCAGCGTGCGCATGCTGTAGCCCGAGCTCATGCCTCCCGGGGGCCACAAGAGACGGATACGGCCGCATCCATGGAGCCTGTACCTTTATAATACAACGCCATACTGCAACGCCACAGATTTAACAGACGACAATACCCACCTCCACACAAGACCTTTTCACGTGAAGACGCCGTAACATGGCGACAACTACAAACCAACACATACCCACATTTAAGCAGACTATACGCAATACACCCTACACTATATTCATACAAATGTCCCCTTTGTAATGATTACTCCTCCCTATATCATACCACATGGGCGTGCCCCAACGTGAAGGCGGCCCCGCAAATACCCAACCCCATACCCGAGCAGTGGGAGGCCGTGCTGACTAGTTCGGACCCTCGTAACCAGCAGCAACTGGTGCGGCGGGCCCGAGAGACAGCAAGAGCCGCAGGAGCCCTGGACTAAGGGCGCCTCCCGCACAAGCAGAGACACCTGCTTGTCCTTTTTTTTAAATAAATGTTTCTCCTCCTCCTCCTCGGGCACGATTCACCAAAGCTAGCGGGCCAGTTCAGCTCCGCATCTACTTACAAACATTTTAGCGCCACATTTCCCCTAGCAGGTGTGCTTTGGAAACACTGGGGTACATACTATCCTTATCATTCTGGTTGATGCACCGCTGCTTGTGTAAGGTCCCTGGGTAAGACTCAAGGTATCGCCATTCTCCCTTTCGCACTCCCTTCCTCCAGTAATCGTCCCCATACATGGAGCGCGTCTAGCGCCCCCTCAAAAGGTTTCAGACCTCTTTGCGCGCGTGCAAAAAACAAGTAGCTCCTAGGTTGTGTCACACTAATTTATTATCAACACTCGTTTTGAACCACTTTCTCAAGCGGTAAAGCTTGTTCGAGCATATGTGGGGGTAAATTATGCTAGGTGATAGAGCTTTGAAATCTTTTCTGGGCCATGTGACTGCACTGAGCCAATCACGCACGTTCAGTGGCGGGTGAGCTCAAGGTTGAGGATGATGGCCGCTAGATGAAAGAATGGTGCTACCTAGACGCCTTTTCGCTACGGGCTTTGGACCCGCGTGTACACCAGCGCCACATACATCAATCTAACATTACTATGTACCCATGCCACTTGAGCACGAAACGCCCTGTCGCAGGTATCCCTTCTTCGCAAGCTGGGTAACAGCGTTACACAGAAGACCATCATGTCTGCAGCCACGGGCATCATCGTCACAAAGAGCGGCTCTTTTCTGGCACCCAGTGACATGAGACATGTTGATGGCAGCCGCTCGGGAGCGTGACCAAAATTAAATCACTCCAACGACGACGGAAGAAAAAGAAGGAAAAAAAATGTCGTTTTCTTTCGTCTCGAAATATCTTACTTCCGAGCCATTCATTAAGACGAAGAACCTACGTCTCAATCATTACGCACCCTAATGAGGCAGAGAAGAGGCGCATGTGAAATTCTACTTCTCCATCGAAAGCTTAGTGCCAGTTGCTGCTACCCTATGCAAGGTAATTTCTAATTCACAGTTCGCGATGCTTCGAAATCAAACGCTTCATCTACGACTGTATCCAGTTAATACATGGCAGATTTGGCGCAGTGCTCGGTACTCACTACTTGCTGTAGTTCTGGAAATCTGAAACATTGTCAATGTCACGAGTAAGCTCCTTCTCGAATTATTGACCCGAACTCCCAGGCGGGAAAATTTGAGAGTGTTACGGTAATGAGTTCAATCCGACAAAGGGATACGCGGGCGAATGACAGCGTCGTCAAGAATGCTTAACCGTGTAGTTTACCCACGAAAGCTCGAGGAATAATTTGCTGACAATCAATACGTGCCTAGCACGATTGTCCAGAAAATGTGCAGTGCATACTGCGCACCATATACGACTTTAGGAAGCAAGTCTAATTCCATGCGTAGCGGCTCTGCCGGGCCTGAAGGACAGAGACAGAGGTGCATCCTTTAATGGGCGTTAGAGATGTTTGCATGGCCATACACTCCTATGCCACGCTACTCCAGTTGGCGTGGGTGAGGCATGAAATGGCTGACGCATTTATATTGCACATGCACAAAACATACACCAGCAACAAACACAAGGAAATGCTGTCAAAACTCACTAGGGTGTCTGGTTCAGGCCAGGGTATACCCGATGAAGATTGTGAGCACTCTCCTAGCGCGTAATGCACTAGGAACAGTTAAAAGCTATCGATTGTCGCCGTAGATTTACTTACTAAGTCGTCAGCTGTTTTTTACAGAACTGAAGCATCAAGCTTACCACCGCAAATCAACAATACAAACAAAAACGCGCAATCGCAATCGCAAGCGAATAAACTTCATGTATTGAACACAGCTGTGAAATTTAACTTAATTTTGTAAGTGGGACTTTAGTAAGACATGCATAAGGGTTGTAGCGATTCCACGTAAACCGGGAACAATTATGTCGCATGTGTCCGCCTCAGATACTGTAGTAACTTTTTCTTGAAATACAAAAGTGCGATATTAGTTCTTCAGGGCATAGGTGCGAATTTGTAAAGTTCGCTCTTTGGGTAACTTGTGGCTCAAAATCTAAATTGTGCTTCCTACAGTCACCTTAACTTGAAACAAATTTCGTTCAAATCCCTCCAACGGTTGTGTAAGCATTTCTGCGTTTCTCATGTATTCGAACGGGAAACTAAATTTAGACTCGATGTAATACCGCCTCATTAGCTCTATTAGTTTGCGTTTTGAATTGTAGCTTAGCTATTCGTATTTTTAAGTTATCCCTTGGAAGTCTTGCGCCTGCTTCCTCACCAATACGTCGAAAGGGTGCGATCCACTGTACCACACTCTGCCGTTGCTTTTCCCTATTCTTTTTCTTAATTAATTTTGCTACTTCTCTTATTTTTCACGGCAGGCTGACTTCTGCATTACGCATCGTTCTTTTTTTATTTGAGAAAAGTTTTCATTAGCACATTGTTTTGTTCCCATAATACCACCCGATTCTCGACCTATCCGTCAGGGTTCGTGCCTCTTTTGAAGATGGCGCGCACGGGCACATGTTCACCTCTCATTGCTTTTCCCCCGATTTCCTTTTCCCGCGCAGGGTAGCCAACTAGAAGCTCTCTGGGTTAGCAACACTGCTTGCTTTCGCTCTTCCTTCAATGTGCTGTGCGTGTATGACGCCTCTGAAGAGACCTACAACGTATAATGTGATGCTATACTGCCGCCACTTGTCGTGAAGCGAGTCTTTGAAGGAATAACTACACTGGTAGCGGGAATCGAGCTTGAAACTGCGGCATGTTCTCGGTCCGTGGCAATGTACCACCTTCGCGACACGTGGCCACGACAGCTCTGCTGATGTTCCTGTGCGTCTGTCTGTGCGCGTGTGTTTCCAAACATTCCGATGTTTGCTATAGCCCCAAGAAAATTTTAAACTCCGTTCGAATGATGTTCGGTCCCCCATAGTGGGTATGAACCATCAGCAGAGGGGAAAACAAACAATCATTCTTTAGAGTTACCAAACGGTTAACTAACTGTTACCAAAATGTTAACAAACTGAATAAAAGCCTACACCCATACATCTGTACACTAGAAGAGTGTCTTAATACGTGAATCAGAGAGCTGGGCTGGTTGGCGTTGTTGCTTTTGCTGCGATCTGATTCCCATCTGTCTTAACGCAAACGATCTTTTTCTGCTGGAAACTATGTCGCTTAATACTGTTCATCTGTTCCTCAACGAGAACGAGTGCACATTTCTCACATTTCCTCTGAAGGTACCTTCAAAAATTGAGCTAGTTTGTTCTGCATGAGTAAATGTATAACACACACACACACGCACACACACTACCGGCTGTACAGTATTTCACAAGTACCCGCCGTGGTTGCTCAGTGGCTATGCTGTTGGGCTGCTGAGCACGAGGTCACGGGAACTAATCCCGGCCACGGCGGCCGCATTTCCATGGGGGCGAAATGCGAAAGCACCCGTGTACTTAGATTTAGGTGCCCGTTAAAGAACCCCAGGTGGTCGACATTTCCGGAGTCCTCCACTACGGCGTGCCTCATAATCAGGAAGTGGTTTTTGGCACGTAAAACCCCACAATTATTTTTTTTTAATTTCACAAGTATATACTGTCAAGTATTTTCGTCCCATATATGTCAGCTCTCTTCCGTGGCGTCCGCACACTGTATCATCATTACGATAATTATCATCATCCTCAGCCTATTTTTCTGTCCACTGCAGGAAGGCCTCTCCCAGCGATCTCCACGTACCCCTGTCTTGCGCTAACTGATTCGAATTTGCACCTGCAAATTTTCTCATTTCTTCATCTCACCTAACTTTCTGCCGTACTCGACTGCGCTTTCCTTCCCTTGGCACCCATTCTGCAAAACTAAAGCCCAGACCACAGAGAAAGATATTCAACAAGAGCGGACACTCCAACAGAGCCTAGTGGCCGAGTAGACTGTAGCGCACCAAACGGATGGGATTAACACCTTCCGGTTTCGGTTATGGGTGCGCGCGTTTTGACGCCGGCTGGTGCACGCCACGCCGGCTCCGCTGATCGGTGCGACCTTGTTTTTTTTTTTTGTTCTACTGCTGAATTACGAGTGGCCTTGGCGCAGAATCATTTTGTTTAGTAAAAATGATTGCGAACGATATTTACAAGCTGCCACCGAATATGTGCCACGAGCAATTTCATAAAGTAAACGCAAGACATCATCTGAAATGATGAAATGTTTATTTTGCTCTATATAAATGCTCGTTCCGGGCTTTTTGTGCATTCATCCAAAGTTGTGGCACCAGGTAAGCAGCAGTCGGTGCCGTACGATGCTCCACCAGATGTCATCAGCTGAAAAAAAGTAAATTACAAGCACGTATCATTTTGGTATGTTGACCTAACTCCTAGGACTGCGTGTAGAGGCGAAACGTGTTTAACTGGTGAATGGGCGGCATTACAGATAAATTTACTTTTACATATACATTTCGCAGCAAATCAATGCCATAAAATATGAAGAAAACATCTGATTTTCAAGCATCCCTCCCTTCCGGGGCATTACTTCCTGCACTTCAAGAGCACATATACAAGGGGACTGCGCGTTTCCAGAACAACTTGGCCTCGGTCGACGCGATGGTACGCCAAATACACAGAGGTGGCCAAGACACTGGTGCTCAGCCAGACCATGTTACACGCTCGCAGAATGCCTTCTAGTCCCACTCAAGACAAATTAGTGGGTGCAAAGCCTTTCTTCAGTCGCGCAGAAGACAGATTATGTAGTTCTTGGTTTTTGAGCTCCTCGGCGTTATCTTTTACGCGTCCTGCCGGCACAAGCAACACACTCCCGTGTTATCACACAATCACTCGTCGCGTTTTCGACAAGCGCGAGCATCGAAAGAAGGTACACATATGCTGTTGCAGGGCCATAAAAAGCGTCACGAGCTTCTCCCACTAAAATTCAGTACACGCCGAACTAACTGTCGCCACGGCCGGCTTGCTTTTTTGCTAACTGCTTCACAACCCCAGGCTCGGCGAGCATGACTCGAAAGTAGTTCAAAAGGTTACGAAATTAAATGCAATGATTTTGTGGGTCAGAGAATGCGTTACGAACTTGTCCCGGTAAGACTCAGCACACGCGAAACTGCGGCACACAGCTGAGCTTGTTTTCGCTAACTGCGGCACAACGCCAGGCGCGGCGCGCGTACCTGAGAGGTATCCCAAGAAGTAACGTAAAAATTGGAGGACGTTTAAGCTTCGCCTTCAAGAGTGGAACGCGATAGCGTTATCGCACCCCGTTCGCACCGCCTACTCAAACGCGCTACGCGAGCCAAACGTCGCGATCGGCACAGATAGCCGGGCCCCGACGCGCCATGAAGGCGGACGCGTTCATGGGGCGAGTGGCGCGCCACGTGTCGGGGCAGCGCCGTACATTGCAAGGAGGGGGTCTTCTGTGTTTGCCGCAAGATGGCTCTGCGTGTGCGCAGAGCGCAGAAGAAATGTAGCGGAAACGTACTTCGTTACTCGTGAAACCGCGACTTTTGTAAGTTACATGGTCATAATTACCGATATGCACCGCAGTACAACTTTCTACGGCACGTTTATAAGGCAACACCGCATTCACTAGAGGCGATTTTGTCCCGTTTTGAAGGAACGAACTCGTGGCTGAGTGGTAGCGTCTCCGTCTCACACTCCGGAGACCCTGGTTCAATTCCCACCAGCCCATCTTGCAAGATGTTTGTTTTGTTTATGAAGTGCCTTCTGGGATTTATCGCTCACGGCCAACGCCGCTGACGCCGACACCGACGACACCGGCTTTTCTGCGACACCAGCTCCTTGAAGCTGTCGCGTTTATACAGTAATGTTGGGTGTCAGGGAAAGCGTCATGAACTTTTCCCAGTAAGATCCGGTACACGCGAATCCGTCACAACGGTCGAGCTGCATTTCACAATCTGCGTCACATAGCCGGGTGTGGCAAGCGTGCCCAAAAACTACCAAAGTAAGTAACGATAATGTTGGGGCTCACAGAAAGCCTCGCAAACATTTCCCAGTACAAATCATTAACTCAAATTAACTGCGCCAAAAAGACCGAGCTGTTCTTCGCTAACTGCGTCACTAGTCTCGGTCTTGTGCCGTAAGCCTAAATTTGCTTGAAATACGTCGCCGACTGTCGAACACAATTTCTCACCTTGCCGTAGTGCATTAGAGCAGTGGCGCCATGTCGAAATGCAGAAGGAACGCAAGAAAACGGCGGGAACCCAACAAACGGGCTACGTTTGTCGGGCTTCACATGCTTCACGAACTGCACAGGCGCAGCCAGCCTCGCTCGCTTCGGTGGCACGTCTGGCGCATGGCGCATCATATGGCGCATCTGGCGTGCCGCTGGCTTGTTGCTAGGTGACGCAAGGAAAACAGGTCGCGAAGTATAAGTTCATTCTATCTATTCTATTCTATCTACGCGGATGACATTACTGTATGGAGTGTCGGTGGTAGTGATGGAGAGCTTGAGGCTAGGCTGCAGAAGGTGGCAACGCTTACGGAGGAGTATTTGGGTCTCATGGGGCTCAAGTGCTCCACTAAAAAGTCGGAGTTGTTGATCTTCAAATCTCAGAAGCTAGGTCGTAAGTCGAAGGGTTGGGTACCGGAAGTTGAGCCTTGCATTAGAATTCATACTAGGGAAGGGTCGGTGATACCCAAAGTTGAAACAATCAGGGTCCTGGGCTTTGTACTTGAAGTGAACGGATCGAACATTAGAACCATTCAGCGTATTGTCAAGAAGACGGAGGAGGCCATAAGACTTAAAAGAAGGATCTCTAATAGGCATTGGGGCTTAGGAGAATGTGCGATGCGCTTAGTTCAGGCATCTATTATGTGTCATTTCTCGTATATGGCATCTATGCTAAATTGGAATAGGGGGGAGAAAAATAAATTGGAAGCATTAATCAGAAAAGCCGTTAAGGCTGCGCTTGGTCTGCCTATGACTACTTCAAACGATATGTTGTTACGACTGGGTTTGCATAAAACTTTAGATGAAATTGCCGAGGTTCAACGTATTGCACAGAGGGAGAGCTTGCTAGGTACACCAGCGGGTAGGTATATTTTCCAGCATATTGAAGAATCGGGGGCTGTGTCGCACGATAGGGCTCCCCTACATGAGTTGAACGTAAACCTTAGAGCTAATATCATCGTTCGTCCGTTTCCGCGGAATGTGTGCCCCGTGCACAATGTAGGGAAGTGGGTCGCGAGAGCTAGGGCTTTGTTGCGAGAGGCAAATTATCAGGAGGAGGAGTCTGCGTGTGTTGACGCCGCATGGATTGATGGTAAAAATGCTTATTCGCTGGTGGTGGTAGATGGCAAAGGGAGCGTTAGAAATGCCGCTTCCATTTATACCAAAGTCCGGGGGTTGCCGAACAGGTGGCTATTGCTCTAGCACTAATTGATTCAAGAAGAGTTTTGGTGTTTAGTGACTCGCGATCTGCGATTAAAGCCTTCTCGAGAGGACTTGTTGCGGAACCAGCTAACAGACTGCTGCAGTTACTTGGTTCCCGGCGCATATGGGGACAGTGGAGGGAGCCCCGCGTAACCTCAACGAGGTGGCGCACAGGGAGGCACGAGGATTAGTATGCCGTGTACTCCTTGAAGGGGCTGGATCTCCCACTCCTAAGTACAGGGGACTTACTATTAACCTACAACAACATCACCAAGCACTATTGCTTAGGGCGCAGGGCATTCCCGCTGCCACATTCTAAATTAAATAGGCCACAGGCGGTTACATTAAGGCTTCTGCAGACACGAACGTACCCTAACCCGGTCATCATGAATAAAATTAATCCGGACTGCGGGGTTTCAGTATATTGTAAGTATGGGGGTTTGCTCGATTTAGAACACATGCTTTGGCGCTGCTTGGCGTTGGCCGGTGATGGTTCTCGAGGTGAACAGTGGTGGCAGTGGATGCTGCAGAGTGAAGTGCTGGCGGACCAGCTCGGGGCTGTCCAGAGGGCCCGTGTGACGGCAGAGGGGCTCTGCCTCTCTGCACCGACGTGGGAGCGGCCCGCATCAGTACCAGACTGATCCCTCAGGACCTAAATAAAGTTCTTCGTACCATACCATATAAGTTCATTTATACGCAAAACTTTTTAGTTTTAGCGGGAAAGAATAAAAATAAATGAAACGTTGGCTGTAAGTTCATTTCACATTCCTTTTTTTTTTCCGATGCTCGCGTCAACTAGCGGATGGGATTAACACTAGGCGTGACGTGTTTCCTGTTCCCCGTTTTCGCCGAGTGTCCCCTCTTGTTGAATTTCCTTCTCTATGCCCAGACCGGAATCCAGCGTCGGAAATCGCTTCGGCAAAAAGAATTTCGAACCACGCATATCCAACCACACAGGTCTTCCATATGGCGCAAGGAAATTACTGAACTAATGGAATCTCTCAAGGGAAAACACGTAGAAAAATCGTAAATATGACTTACGCACAACCTGCAAACTTGATAGCGTTGGATTGTAATTTGAATATACGGGAAAACATAATTCTGCTACGCGGAAACTCAAGCACAAACCCCTTTTATTGCGACAGCGCCTTCCAGCTGCCTGCCGTTTGAGGTCTGTCTTAGCAGGAGCGGAGCGGCCCCCTCGGTTCCTTGCACACTATCAAAAAAGAACCACAAAGCTCGCCTTCCTGCATAGCGTTCGCCGCCAGCCTTTTCCGGTGAACATAACGGTTACCTAAGTTGCAGTTGCCGGGAAGCGTGAGAAGTAGTCAGGCATCTTTGAATGCTACTGCGTTCCACTTTTAAAGACGAAGCTTAAGCGTCCTCTAATTATTTCTGTAGTAATACAAGACACGTGTCTCACCGAATGTTAAAGGAGACTTTGCAGTATGACTTTATGAAAATAAAAACTGTTGTCGTAGCGACTTACGCCTCGTAAAAGGAAGAATAGTGTAGTATAGGTACAGTGAGCTCTATTTTCGACTACGCATTTTTTCTTCGTCTTCCAGACCTCGTACCCGTCTTTCTTGCAGAATGTTACCGGCAAATCTGGCCCTTCGTAATTTAAACCCATCATTAGAATGCGCAGTGGAAGTAACTCATTCTGTGTATCTGTGTACTTTGCTCACGGCATCTAGCGACTCACGGGTATTGAGTCTTTAAATGATTAGTACCCCATTGCTTAAGTGATATTCGATTGGTTCAAGTACCTGGACCTACAAGCCTATTTCTAATTCAAAACTACAGATGCTTTGGTGAAGGGCTGCGGCCATTCAAGTTCTTGCTTCATCAGTTTTAACTATAGCTGCAAGATTTTGGAAGCAAATTAAGTGGCGAAATTGCTCTGTGCAGTCTAGAACAAATTTTCGTGTTGTAACTACGTATTCAGCCCCTGGAAATATAATCTATGCCAAACATGAAGGCGAAGTGGCCACCAGTAGGTTACGTAGTCTGATATCACCCGAAATATTTATTTAGGCAGGACTGACACTCTCACCAATTTGTATTTTTTTATGAAGAAGATGGCACCATACAATTTCCGGAAAATTTTCTTGTCGACGATTGGTTTATATACCCTAAAAGATCTGACAATCGAATTTGAAGGACCTGGTTTTTCATGGCGCGACGCAAAGCTCACCCTCGGTCGTGGTTACATTTGCAGCGGTTTGATCCAACCTCTAAGCAGCCTCTAAAAAAAGAAATGATCCCTCCTCCAGCAACGCTGATGTGCGAGCGATGCCTATATAACCCACCTCGTAAATTATGAAAGCCGCCCATCGTTCTGCTGTCACAGGAGTGAGTACTACTATGATATACCCACCTACATTTGGGCCTTTTTAACCACGTTTGAAAATAAAAAGCTAGTACAATAAGGTTGCGTTGTTGTGCAGACCTTTCTTATATCTGTGTCGCGTTTTCCACCAAGTAAAGGTCTGCGTCATGGCTGGCTGGTCCCCGTCATCATTATTCAGTCGATAGACAAGCCAAGCCAAGTAACCGAAAACAAAGGCGAAGGCCGCGCCACTTTTCTACTCACTACAAACGAAGGCCTATCTGCACTTAGTAAGCTAGAAAAAAAAAACCTATAACAGAAAACCTTGTACTGCATTTCAATACAAATAGAAAGACCACGAACCATGTACGCTAACACAAGGTCCCACAATAGGCGTCTTATGCTTCTTTATCTTTTTTTTTTTTTTGGCGCGTGGGGCGCCAAGGGTCATTTTTTCGCGACTTTAGTGAAGAGTAAAAAATATAAATGTTCATTTAATAAAAAAAAACACGTGGCTCATTTTAGCCAATACGATGGGCAATCTTTCCATCAGCGGGGTTATCTTGCTTCATGTTCTGAGCGGTTGTCCGTCCTTTTAAGCAAACGAGACCTACAAACCCCGATCGCCCCTTTTTTGGATTAGATTTAGCTGTTCAAACGTTACTACCCTCGTTGTTTGTTCAGTAGCTCTTGAGTGCCTCGACCCTCGGGCATAGCGACAGGAAAGTTTCTGCTGCCGTCCAGGTTGTTTTTGTGAGGTCCATTGACATTTCAACTCTAACTACGGCATGTAAATGTCATTGCTACGGCGTTGCTGCATTTCAATGGAGAAGAAATGCAAGAACCTTGGCGTGCTTATAGATTTAGGTGCTCGGTAAAGTATCCAAGGTGGTCAAACTTAATACGGAGTCCCCCATTGCGGCGTGCCTCATAATCATATCCTGGTTTTGGCTCGTGAAATTAGAAAAGTAAACTCTAAATTTACATTTTTCCTTTCTTATCCCCGCGGGAAGGCAGATATTATTTTGTTTCATTCTTATTTTTCACAATTCATTTATTTTCTCCGTTTTCATAATATACTTTTCTCCGATTGATATTTATTGATTCTAGACGAGCTATAGTAAAATTCTCTCTTTTGATTTCTTATATTGCGAAGGTTGTGGAATTGTTCCCCAGCTGCGGCAAGTTGTTGCTTCATCCCCTTTGAATTCCATTGATTTATAATTTCTTTATTTCAATTAGTAAGTGCCAGTAATTTCCCCTGTGTTGTCCTTGGTGTATTTGCTTGTTGGCTTCTTATGATATTTATTTATTTATTTATTTCGTGTACCCTCAGGGCCAGAGGCATTAAAGAGGGGAGTGGTTACACCAAATACGAAAAAAAGAAAAAAGTACAGTGCAGCAAAATAGTTAATAGTACAGAAATAGATGGTTCTCGGTTATACAATGTTATTTGAGTGTTCCTGGAGTGCTGGTCAATAAAATTAAATACGGTGCATGCAGTGCAGTAATACAGTGTTCCGGTAATACAAAACAAAAACAGTGATACAATTGGTAGTACAAAAACACAAATGAAATTCTCCTGTTTATACAATGTTATCTAATACTGCCGTGAAGTGCTGATGGTCAACAATAGTAGCGGTTGAGGCTGGTAGGCGATTCCACTCGGCAGATGTACGCGGAAGGAATGATTGAGACATGACATTGGTTTGGCATAATGAAATTCCAACTTTGTTATTGTGATCTAACCTTGATGAAATGTATTGAGGAGGGGAGATAAGTTCGTCGCGAAGTGAAGGATGATGAAATATCTTATGAAAAAGTGAAAGTCTAAGGCCTTTACGGCGAGAGGCTAAAGATGGCAAATCAAGGTTTAATTTCATTACAGAAGTGCTGGCAGTTCGGTTATAATTAGAAAAAACGAAACGAGCAGAGTTATTTTGTACCATTTCTAAAGAGTGAATCAGGTTTTTCTGAAAGGGATCCCAAACTGCTCCGGCGTACTCTAGTTTTGAGCGGACTAGTGACTTGTATAACATTAATTTTAGGGAAGACGGTGCCTTAGTGAAATTGCGTTTTAGGTATCCCAGCATGCGGTTAGCATTTTTAATTACGTAAGAAACGTGCATGGACCACGAGAGGTTTCTAGTAATATGGACACCAAGATATTTGTAGGAGGAAACAGGGTCTAAGGGGAGATTATTAACGTAGTAAGAAGGAAGCTGGTTAGAAGTTCTGGACACGCGCATAAATTTACATTTTTTAATATTTAATTCCATTGACCATGATTGGCACCAAGTAGAAATAGCGTTAAGGTCGGATTGAAGAGAAGATATGTCAGTGTCACATATTATTTCCCTGAAGATTACGCAATCATCGGCGAATAAGTGAATGTTAGAGGAAACACAAGAGGGTAGATCATTTATGTAAATTAAAAAAAGGAGGGGACCAAGTACCGACCCTTGAGGTACGCCGGACTGTACTCTGCTCGGTTGAGATGTTGAGACATTAGCAAAGACAAACTGTGAACGGTTAGAAAGAAAGCACTCAAGCCATGCTAGCAGTCTGGGATCAATGTTAATTCGATGCAGCTTAAACATTAGAAGGTTATGGCACACTTTGTCAAACGCTTTCGAAAAGTCTAAAAATATACAGTCGGCAGTTGAAGAGCGGTCAAGAATGACGTTTAGCTTATGCGTAAATAAAACTAGTTGTGTTTCACATGAATATGTCTTGCGGAAGCCATGTTGCGATGGTGAAAAAAATGAGTTAGTTTCAAGAAAGCTAGCAAGATTAGAGGCAAGTATATGTTCTAACATCTTACATGGAATGGAAGTGAGCGAGATATGGCGGTAGTTATATGGAGAATGTTTGTCACCCGACTTATGGAGTGGGATCACCTTCCCAATCTTCCATTCATCAGGCAAAGAACCCTTATCTAGCGACTGTTGGAAGATCATTCCTAGGAAAATTGAAGAGTAACAGCTAGTGCTCTTCAAAAATTTCGCGTTTATTAAATCGTGTCCAGGAGCCGAAGATAGTTTTAAAGATGAGATAATTGGTATGATGCCTGCTGGTTCAATGATTATGGGAAACATTGCTTGGTAATCGTAGTCGTGCGTGGATGGAAGAGTAATGTGTGTAGTTGATGAAAAGTTGTGCATGAAAACATCATTAAGCGCGGACGCACATTGATTAGTTGGAATAACATTTCCAGAGCTGTCGATTAAGGTTATCATGTCGTCCGCCTTGGGGTTAATGACGCGCCAGAATTTCTTGGTGTCGGTTTTAAGCATTAAAGGCAAGGTATTGCCAAGGAAGTGATCTTTGGCTTGTTTAAGTGCGGCTACATACTCATCTGCCGCCAGTTTGTATTTGGTCCAGTGGTTTACGCTAGGTGAACGTTTGGCTAATTTGTGCAGGCGTTTCTTTTTATTAGACAGGCGCTTGAGACGGATGTTGTACCATGGGGCGTTTAGATTACATGCAATGGTGCGCAGTGGGATGTATTTGTTTGTTAGTTCCGCAATTTTTGCCGCAAACATATTCCAGTTGGTCTGAACGGTACGGCTGTCGAAGTTGTTTATAAATACGTCTAGAAAAGCAGATAATTCGGCGTTGATTGCTTCAAAATTTCCTTTTGCGTAGTCCCGAAAAGATTTGAATTTTTTACCGGTTTTTGGCCGCAAAATATTTAAGTCAAACGAAAGTGCTGAATAAAGATCGGGCCCCTCGGTTAACCCCCTTTCTTCTTTTTCATTTCTTGCATAAGTCATTTCATTTTGTGCTACATGGTTCTAAGTCATTATCCCAGGGGGTATTTGGCATTAAATTCAGATGTCATTGTGATATTCCATTCTTATGGCACATACACAATAAGCAGGATGGACCAGAAATTGGGCGACGCAGGGTGGCGCATCACCGTCATCATCCACATCAGCATCATCATCACCACCACCACCAGAACCGTCATCAGGGTCGTCCTCATCGTCATCATCATCATCAAATGCAGGGCTGTATATCTACACCTAGCGAGTGGTCAAAGGCTCAAGAAGATGAGCAACCAAGCCTTCGACGAGTATTGAAGCATGTGACACATTGTCAAACGCTTTAGTCACGTCCAGCCCTAGAATTGTTCGGGTGGCTCTTATAGGGCCCGGGTGTAGGATATCTTGCTGAATTTGCCCAAATGAATGTCGGGAAGCGCACTTATAGCTATATTGCAAGCTTTCTCAAGGCACCGACGACACACCACGAGATAACAAACTACTACAAGCAAAAAAGGCGAATCTACCCGCCTCCAAACGCAAGCCTCACGCGAGCGCAAGCCTCAATCCTGCGTCGAATCCAAACTAAGTCGTTCCCCAGCCCACATTGGCTGGCCATATTTACCAACGGGAAATGGAACCCAATATGTCAAAATTGCACAAATCAAACATTGGTTACCCAAAATCACATTCTTTGGGGGTGCGAGGGCTTACCCCCTCGCAGGTCGCTCCTGCCAGCTCCCTCACAACAGACGTGAGAGGAGCTGCTCAGAACGCCGGATGAAAAACGACGAAAAGCCCTCGTTGCCTGGGCCGAAAGGGTCGCTCCTCGTGAGGGGCCATCTTAGGACTCGGGCCTGCCAGATAACTGAGCAGAATCTCAATAATGTTGTTACCACCAAGCCTGCGACGAATGTGGACGAGCAGCCTTTGATGCAGTCACAGAAGTGATGACGTATGTGACGCCACCGTCGTAACGTTTGAAGAGTATTGCCTTAATTAAACGTTTTGGCTAAGCCTAATGCAGTGGGACGCATCATGGAATAACGTGGCCCGTACGGTACATAAAAACAGAACGGGAGCTGCTGATAATAAAAGAATATTTGTTGAAAGAGCTTCCACGCGCGGGAACGGAGGAATGGTTTTCCTTGGCGTGCACTGTAGTGATTTCGCTTAGGTGTGTCAATTTAAACAAAACGTTGCAACGCACTGGCTTCTGCGAGGTTTTTGGTCCGTGTTTTATGACGGTGTTGCACGGTCGCTTTCGATCGCGATCAAGCCGGATCCGGATCGAAAATGTCGAACGTCATTGGCTTTCACGCGCAGCTTGCGCAACGTAGCCACTCGTGACCGGCAAATTCAATGCCGGTCGCGATCACAGGCACGATGGGTGACACCAGCAATAATTATTTTTTTGCGGTGATAGCTGGGTTGGAAAAGCTAAGATAAAGAATAATGTGTTGTGCTATTGTTATCCCCGTTCGCAGAATACGATAAGCGTTTCTTAAAATACCCTAGAATTTGATTTAATGTAGGGAATGTGGATTGATTAATTTGATCGAAATTGCTTTCATCACGGATGCCTAAAATGAATATAACTCGAATAGTCATAGGGCAAGGAGGAGGAGGAGGAGGAAATAACTTTATTGAGTCCTGAGGAACCCCTCCCCACCCACTCTTGGTTTAGTGGTCGGCAGGGGTCGCGGGCCGCACCCATGTTGTGACGGGAAGCTCGTGAGCCTCCGCCCTTTCGTGAGCCCTCTGGACGGCCCGGAGCTGTGTCTGGTGGTCGTCGCTTCGTAGGGCATCCACCCAGTCTTCTTTTTTACTGAACACAGTGCCGCTTAACGCGGAGCATTGCCAGAGCATGTGCGCTTGCGAGCAGTACGATTCGCCACAATCCGGACATTGCGGCTCTACTTCTGGTGAATAAAGGCTCAGTCTGCCTCTCGAGGGGAGCGACCCTGTCTGAAGCATGCTGAATATCGATGACTGTAGTCTAGTGAGTTTAGCGTGGGGGAGCGGGAAGGCCCTCCTCGACAGCTGATAGTGCGTTGTTATTTCGTTGAAGGTGAGCAGCGGGTCTCGATGCTCCCCTCCCTCTTCGCCACTTCGCTCGCCACGATCGCCGCGGTGCGTGAGTCCGTGCGCCAGCTCGTTGGCGTAGGGAAAGTCGGGATGCACGTCGGCCCCCATGTGGGCTGGAAACCATTTCACGATGTGATGACCTGCGGCTCCCTCGCTGCCGAGTACGGCCGCCGCTTCCCGCGATGTCGAGGTGAATGCTCTGGCCGCCGATAGCTAATCTGTGTACACGTAAGGACGTTCGGGGCCCCTCATTGCCATGGCTATTGCCGCCTGTTCGGCCACCTCGAACGTTACCCCCCTCACCGATGCCGCGTTAACGATCGTACCATCCCAGCGTACTGAGAAGGCCGCGTACCGTTAGCTGCGCCCGTACTGGGCCACGTCTACAAGTGCCGCCAGACCCGGGCAGTTGGCGATCGATTTCAGCAGTGTTCGGGCCCTCGCCTTTCGGCGCCCCTCGTTGAATTGCGGGTGGACGTTTCTCGGAAGCGGTTCTACCTTGAAAGTGCCCCTGACCGCCGCGATGAGCGCGACCTTGCGTGCGTTGCACTCTGCGTCTCCATTTATACCTGCTTCTTCTCGGATGCGTCTGCCGGCCCTGGTGGTCGACAGCCGCAAGACCTGTGCCTTGATCTCTGCTTCGATGATTTCTGCTAGTGAATTGTGGACCCCTAACCGATCGAGCCGCTCCGTGCTTGTAGTGATCAGAAGACCCAGCACCCTTTTGATGCTCTTGCGCATCAGTGTATCTATCTTGGCCGATGAGATTGCTCTCGCTGAGCCCTCCCCTGCGGTTCGTCACCTTGAGGATCAGCCGGAGCATGTTCTCCGTTTTGCACATGAGTTTCATGAGTTTGCGTGTTATCGCTTTTAGCCTCAATTAGCAGCCCAAGGATTCTTAGTGTCCACTCTGGGGATCGGCTAGCCGGCACTCGTGTGTAATTTGATCGGTATTTGATCGATCGGCGTCAAATTCCTCATGCCTTGCTTCGAGGACCTGTACAGCAACAGTTCCGATTTTCTGGGTGACAGGCGGAGTCCCGTTTCCTTCAGGTACTCTTCCGTTGTGTCCAGCGCCTCTTAAAGAGCCTGCTCGACTTCTGCGTCGGACCCTCCCCGGCAGCACACTGTAATGTCGTCTGCGTACAGGGCGTGATTGACGTTGGTCACTCTCGTCAGCCGGTGCGAGAGCCCTTTCGTTGCTAGATTGAATAATAGTGGGGAGAGCACCGCCCCTTGTGGGGTGCCCCTCGCACCCAGCGTATACCAATCGGACGTGGCCTGTCCTATTTTAATCGTGGCTTTCCTGCCTCTGAGGAAGGAAGTTATGTAAGAGTGGAATTGCCGGCCGAGCCCCATCACCGATATCGTTTCCATCAGAAATCTGTGTTTGACCGTGTCGAACGCTTTTGTTAGGTCCAGGGCCAGCATGCCCCTGGTGTCTCTGGTCGTGGCATCCATTATATGCTTCTTGACAATTCCACTCCACATTACGACCTGTGTGGAGAGGCCCGGTCTGAAGCCCACCATGTTATGTGGGAAGAGGCCCTCTCTCTCTATGTACCGCGATATTCGGTTAAGCATGGCATGTTCCGCCGTCTTGCTTACGCACGAGGTTAGCGATATTGGCCGCATCTTCTCCGCCGTAAGTGGTTTACCGGGTTTCGGTCCGTCACCAGCTCTAGCGAGCATATAGTGACTACCTCCAATAGCCGCTCTCCCTTAGGCATTGGCCCTGCGTAACCCCAGGCTCCGTAGGGCGTGTTAAAATCTCCTGACACTATTAGCGGCGCCCCCCTGGCCATTGAGGCCGCCTTCGTTATTATCGATGTGAACGACTGTCTCTGGTCAGAGGGCGGGCTGTACACATTCACTAAGAATACCCTGTTTTTCAGCCAACTGTTCGGTGTGATTTAGATCGCGGTTACCACCGCTTTCGCGTTGCCCAACTTCATATCTCGTTCCTGGAAAGAGCATTTGTTCGCGACGAGGGTCGCCACTCCGCGCTTACCCTGTTCGAATTTCGACGAGGCGACCCGGTAGTCGGGCAGGGTCCCCTCGCTACCCAATGTTTCTTGTAAGATCATGACGTGCGGTTTGTACGCCTGTGAGGCAACGAACTGTAGCAGGGGAGCGATCTTTAGCTGACTAACCTATAACGGCACTAGTCAAGAGATTGATTCTACGGCAACACTTGAAGCACGTCAGCCGAGGTGTTTAGGATCAGTTCCAGACGTGGAAAATGCTGACGCTGCTATTTTGGGCGAATTATAAGTTATGGGGAATTTCGCCAAGAAAACTAAAGTGGAACTGCAGAAGTACGCAACTGTCGTTGTCATGTCTTCGAATGCACGCGCCGACTGCATGGGACGCCCCAGAGCGACAACTTCAGAGTGGCGCGTAAGCGCCACATATTAACCCGCCGTTGTATGCGGCTCCAAAGATGGCCGACTGTGCAACGAACGCAGAGTCCACGGACGCGTAAAAAGAGGCCCTGCAGGTGCTTGAAACGAACTTCGGGACGCCAGCCAAGGAAGTGTTATGACATCACAAATCTACAAGATGGGAAACCGCTGCGGGTTCAAAACAACAGCCAGCGCAACAATAATGGACCAGTTGCTCCGCGGGGCGTCGCATCGCCGCACGTTGGTTTAAGAATGCCTGAACTGTAACCTACACTGACGTTGCGTCGGGCCGTAAGCGTAGCGAACAAGGATGAGAGAACGGACCAAGAAATGAGACGGAAATTATGAAGACGCAGATTAAGGAAATCGACCACCGCCGTGGACCAGGAGAGACAAAGTGGCGGTCGACGTCGCGTGTGACTTGACCGACTGCAACCGGCGGGAAGACAAGATGGCGGACGCCTTCCCCAGCCATCAGCTTCCTGTTGCCGGTGCATAGAAAACCTTGCCGATTCCCTATTGTGTCCGGCTCGAGAGACAGAGAGATACACTTTATTACAACGAGTCACCGGTAGCGCTCACGTTCCCAGCGAGCAGCTGCTTACAATGGGATTGTATGACGCCGGTGCGGCTTAGCGAAACTCTGTTTCTGGAAATATCGTAGGCGGTGACTGGGTAGACGAAACAAAGGTTCGGCCACAGCTTCAGAAAACATGCAAAAACGCTTTGGGAGCTGATTAAGCCATGTTCAAACGGCGCGAGCAGCGCATATAGTGCTTGTTCGAAAAGAGGGGTCAAATATGTATTCCATGCTGTCCAAACTTTCCGCTCATGAATTGAATCAGGATTATTGTGTGTTGCTATTCGTTATTCGCAAACACATTGGAGCAGCGGCTTGTTCCACTTTTACTCGGTGCGGTCACTACCTGATTATTTTCTGCCAAATCGCTCGCGGGTGTGCTCAGTTCCGATAGATTTGTTATTGCTGCGCACAAGTCTTTAAATATAGCTGTTTTGTAAATTGCAATACCGTGTAGGAAAGATGAATCATCGCTAGTAGCTTGCTTACTCTTGTGGATCGTCACGAAACATTCAGCTTCGACCATTCGTACGCTATCGGTGTAGTCCGCCACTCATTGTACGTGTATATATGGTGTGCATATATTCAAGTGTGCGCCCATTCACTTGTTGATACGTTGGCGATAGAGTGGGCGTAACATTCCATGCTAGTTTGGGTAGATGTGTATAGATAGTGTGCGTGAAACGTACTATGACACGAAGTGGCGCTACTCCCTTTGCGATTGTTTAACGAGCGGTACTCACTCTTGCTCTTGCTCGTTCGGGGCTGAAGCACTGCCTTTGAAGGTTAGCGACAGGACGCTGGCAGACGAGAAAATCTCCGTATTCTCGAAGAAAGCCGTATATCTCGAAGTGCCGGTAACACGCACGGACAGTTGCAGCGGCAGTCCGCGGACTAGGCCACAGAGATTCATTCCATTCCTTAATATGCCACTCAGTATTTTTGCAGCCAACTTCTGCACACGTCTTCAATCCACATGATTCAATCCAGCATGATCGTAGCGCAGTGCGTTAGCGAAAACTTGGGCTCATTTTCGACAGCTCATCGCATAGAACTGAATACATCAAGGAGCCCAATATAGGGGCTGAAGTGGAATTAAGGACTTACGTTAGGAAGAAGATCAGAACCAACCCTCTCCCCAGAAACATGCATCCAGAATGTAATGTCGAAAGGAGAAAGGCAAGAGCTAAAGCACTCGTGCAGGAAATAGAGCAGCAGAACCAACTGGCAGCTACAGTTGATGCTGCCTGGTTGAAAGGTAAAGAAGTATATACGGCCATTGTCTCAAATTATCAAGGGAAGGTGTAAGACGCTATCACTATTTTTACCAAGGACCGGTGGCGGAACAAACGGCAATTGCTCTAGCCATCAGAAGTAATAAGTGGGCCTGCATTTACAGTGATTCGAAATCCGCTATGAAGTGTTTTGATAAAGGCTACGTAGCTGGAGTGGCAGCTAAACTGTTTGAAAACATTGGGATTATGAGAACTGAAATCCGATGGTTTCCTGCGCATATGGGGAAAGTGGACGAGACTCGGATAAACCTCAATGAGGTTGCTCATGATTTGTCACGAGGACTTGCTAACCGTGACAGTCACAACCGAGCCGTTTACCATCAAGCCAGGGAATCTAGAGATCATTTAATGACATACAATGACATCACCAAACATTACTATTTTGGACTCGGGCAATTCCCATTGCCACATTCAAAACTGAACAGGGCTCAGGCAGTCTCTCTGCGCTTATTGCAAACAGGTAAATATCCCACACCGTACACCATTAATAAAATATATCCAGAGAGGGAGATTAAGATGGACTGCAACGATTGTAATGGCATCATTGGAATCAGACATATGCTGGAGTGGAGTCCCGCGACTCTCCCCAACCTCGTTGGAGAATGGACACAGTGCGAGAAAAGGATTCAAAGCCCATTGTTTCAGGACCAGCTAAGGGCCGTCCTGAGGGCTCATTATGTCGCTGAAAGGCTTGGCCTGCCAGTGCCCACGTGGGAGCGGTCCGCCTTGGCTTAAGAAGTCGAGCCTCCGGACCTCATTACAATAAACGTTTTCGCACACACACACAGAGAAGCAAGGTAGAAGCGGTGATGGTTTCGTATTCGTGCGCTGTCGCCGAGGCGACGTGCGGCGCGCTGCCGAATGCGCCATCACGTTTCTCTAGGACAAACTGCTCCGCGAAAATGGTCAGGAGCACTGACGCAGTGGTTACGGCGCACAATTAAAAAGGGAAAACTTAGCCTTCCATTTTCTGCGATAATAACCCACCCTTAACTGTAAAGTAAACGCATATAAAGAGAGACATGTGCCAGTGTAAAGTAACCGTATCGCTTAATTTGTATTTTATTTATTTACCATGCTGGAAGTCCTTACAGGCTGCAGGCTGGGAAACAAAAACAAAACACAACTTACGCAAAATGCAATTCAAAGTTGCGTTCGAAAGTTGTTCATTTTCCATCAGCCAAAAATTCCAAAACGAGGTCATTCCAGTCAGCTATTGTTCGTACAAGAAAAGAGCATACTGACATGCCAATCCGTGAACTGTGAGGAATAGTAGGAGGACAATTTAGTATGAGGTTAGTTGGTGCTAGGAGAGCTTTTTTCGCGTTGACGCAAATATGACGGACAATTTAGTAAAAATTCACGTTTGAATCAGTGACAAAGGAGCTTTAAATTGTCTATTTTACTCCGCGCAGAAAGCGACTGTATGACAGCTTTTGCCAGCAGCTTTGCCACCGACTGAGTTTGACGGGAGGCAGAGTAGATCAAACCTTCATGCTAATCTTCGGACGCTTCCATGCTGTTTTCCTCTTTGTTCATACTTCCCACACCAAGCCTGTACATATTATCTAAGGCTGGATCGTACGCTATTTTGTTAAGCGCAAAGTTTAATACAAGGCGTGTCAACAAACAGTTATCAAAAAAGAAAGCTAGCGTTGGGACGCCCCGCAGATGTTTTCTACATAATCGTGTTGTCCCTTTAAATAAAGCCGTAGACAGTTGGAACTCAGGAAGAGAACTGCTCAGAGCTTTTGCTTGTCGTTTAGGGACCCGCGTCGCGAAGAATCCTATGTCGGAGTCGGATGTCGCTTGACGAAAAATCATTCTGAGCAACCACGCAGGCCATCCGCGTGGCACTGATGCGTTACTGAAATAACTGAATTCCTCAACGTAAAATATGCCAGCAAAATCGTAAAGTACAACCTAAAGAGAACGTACAAACATGATAGCGTCTGAGTTTAATTTGTGTACACTAAAAAATGTAGCTCTCTTTCGTGGAAACTCCAACACAAACCTACTTTTCCGAGCGGCGCGACCCGCTCGGCTTCTTGCAACACCACCATCACGCTCGCCTCCGCACATCCGCAAGAAAGCTGCGGTTGCCGGGAAGCGTGACAAGCAGTCGGAGATCTTTGAAATATATCGCGTTCAAAAAAAGAAAGCCAAGCTGAAGCGTCCTCCATTTTTTGTTGTTGCGGTTGTAGCATCCGCAGCTATATCGGGAGTGTTTCGGAAGAACAGCGAACAAGCGAGGCATTCACTGATAAAAGATATATGCCTCTCATCAAAGCGCACATGTGCCGCTGGAACTTTGACAGCTGCAGATAAGTGTTTGCGTCTTTTGGCGGCCATGCCGTTTCTCCCCAGTGGCGCAATTGGTTAGCGCACGGTACTTATACGACAGTGCTCGTGAGCTATGCCGGGGTTGTGAGTTCGAGCCTCACCTGGGGAATGTAATTTTTTTATTTTACAGCTAGTTCCCCCAGGATCGTGTTCACGTGTAGACACAAAACTAGAATCATCATCAGGATGACTCCAGCGTCGTCTTCTTGCACAGCTAGCTCTTTGGCGCTAACGTGCTCGTGCCGCTGCACCCGCATTCGTTGTCGTCATTAATTAATTTAAAAGCACAAGGACGTAAGCAATTTTACGGCGTAGCTGTTCAGCTGTTCCCCCAGGATCGTGTCCGTGTCGAGACAGAGCCGATCCCGAAGATAGTGCAATACCGGGCTGACCCGCGGCGGAGATGCACTTCGCCATTAAGGGGCCCACATACGCGATTTCGCCGGTCGCCCTTCCTCACAGAGTGGAAGGGAACTGAGTTTTTTTTTTTCATTCGAATATTATATTACACTCAACACCATTGACCGTTTTCGTTTCTCTAGAGCGATCTGCTCCGCGAAAAGGGTCAATGGTGTTGAGTGTAATCTAATATGCGAATGAAAAAAACTCAGTTCCCTTCCACTCTGTGAGGAAGGGCGACCGGCGAAGTCGCGTATGTGGGCCCCTTAATGGCGAAGTGCATCTCCGCCGCGGGTCAGCCCGGTATTGCACTATCTTCGGGATAGGCCCTGTCTCGACACGCACACGATCCTGGGGGAACAGCTGAACTGCTACGCGGTAAAATTGCTTACGTCCTTGTGCTTTTAAATTAATTAATGACGACAACGAATGCGGGTGCAGCGGCACGAGCACGTTAGCGCCAACGAGCTAGCTGTGCAAGAAGACGACGCTGGAGTCATCCTGATGATGATGCTAGTTTTGTGTCTACACATGAACACGATCCTGGGGGAACTGGCTGTAAAATAAAAATAACATTCCCCAGGTGAGGCTCGAACTCACAACCCCGGCATAGCTCACGAGCACTGTCGTATAAGTACCGTGCGCTAACCAATTGCGCCACTGGGGAGGAACGGCATGGCCGCCAAAAGACGCAAACACTTATCTGCAGCTGTCAAAGTTCCAGCGGCACATGTGCGCTTTGATGAGAGGCATATATATTTTATCAGTGAATGCCTCGCTTGTTCGCTGTTCTTCCGAAACACTCCCGATATAGCTGCGGATGCTACAACCGCAACAACAAAAAATGGAGGACGCTTCAGCTTGGCTTTCTTTTTTTGAACGCGATATATTTCAAAGATCTCCGACTGCTTGTCACGCTTCCCGGCAACCGCAGCTTTCTTGCGGATGTGCGGAGGCGAGCGTGATGGTGGTGTTGCAAGAAGCCGAGCGGGTCGCGCCGCTAGGAAAAGGGGTTTGTGTTGGAGTTTCCACGAAAAAGAATGATATTTTTTAGTGTACTGAAATTAAACACCGACGCTATCATGTTTGTAAGTTCCCTTTATGTCGTACTTTACGATTTTGCTGGCATATTTTACTTTGAAGAATTCAATTATTTCAATAACGCCTCTGCGCCACGCGGAGGGCCTGCGTGGTTGCTCAGAATTATTTTTCGTCAAGCGACGTCCGACTCCGACATAGGAGGCTTTGGGACACGGATCCCTTAAAGGGAAGCTGAAGAGTCTGTCGAATTTAATAAGACGCTCATATACGGATGCGGGAACCTTATAAACCATGTAGGTAAAATTTGGGGTTTTTTTCAATTAGGAGCGACGTAATCGTCGGTTGAAATTGCGCTGTATAGCTCCGCCCCCCGTCGAATGCCGCGCGCTGCTGCTGACGCTGACGATGCGAGCGGAGACCGGACACCGCGGAGTTGTGACGTCAACTCTAGTGTTTCGTTCCTTCGCAGCGTCGGCGACCGTGCCTGATCGCGCTTGTTTCTGCGTGCGTGCCATCGTAATGTGCTTCGATCGACCCTGCATTCCTTTGTTGGTGCGTCTGCGTATATGTAGAGTGGTAGTCAACGTGCGTGGTAGTCAACGTGAGTGGTAATCAACGTGAGTGGAAGTCAACGTGAGTGGTAGTCAACGTGGTAGTCAACAGATGAAGGTCACTACACGTACTGCATGAACCGGGAAGATTTTCACGCGTTTAAACCGTCTTTGTAGATTGCCGACAGCTTTGGACAGCGCACAAATGCCGACGATCGCATCCCCGCTTACGTTCCACGAGGAGGCATGCAGGAACACAACACTACAGTTGTTTGACCAGAAACGAGCTCACTAGATCGGCGAAAGATCGGCGAGATCACTAGATCGCTTTGCAAAAAACATACTCACCAAAGAGCATTTCCAACACGAGGAGATCCCAAGACTTTGCTTTCGTTCGCGTCGAAAGCACTGCTCGCACCAGCATCGTTTGCTTCTTCGAGAGGCCGGCTCCTCGCATTCGGCTCGTACATGTAGGGAGTAACGCCGAACTCCTCAGAAAAACGCAGTCTCTCTAAATTTTCCATTACCGTCTCAGAAAAACAGCACCAAACTACCTGGCACCGCGCTTCATGTGTAGCAGCAGCGGTCGGTTACTAGTGTTGACGTCACGAGGCGCCCGACCAATCACAGGCGGAAACGAGACGATCGAGCTGGGCGTGTCCGCTGCTGCACTTTTCGTCGAAATAAAATATATTTGCGCTTTCTTTCGCTCAATTTCGATACGATATTCGAATTCGGAGGGTTGAAAACCATTATGTACAGGTGTTCACTCATTTTTTCTGGAAAACCTTTCAGCTTCCCTTTAACGACAAGCAAAAGCTCTGAGCAGTTATTTTCCCGAGTTCCAACTGTCTACGGCTTTATTTAAAGGGACAACACGATTATGTAGAAAACATCTGCGGGGCGTCCCAACGCCAGCTTGCTTTTTCCATACATGTCTGTTGACACGCCTTGTATTAAACTTGGCGCTTAACAAAATAGCGTACGTCCAGCCTTAGATAGTATGTACAGCCTTGGTGTGGGAAGTATGAACAAAGAGGAAAACAGCATGGAAGCGTCCGAAGATTAGCCTGAAGGTTTGATCTACCCTGCTCCCGACAAACTCAGTCGGTGGCAAAGCTGCCGAAGAAGGGGGATCCGATTCCTGGAGTGCCCGGCAGCGCCGTGGGAGGCTGCAGCAGGTCCAGGGAGCCTCTCTCGAACGTCGCCGAGGTCGACGGCCGCACCCTGGGTCGCCAGCGTCACGAGCCCGTCCGAACTTCCAGGACTCCCGTCGCCAGTGCGAAGCTGGCGCTCCAACCTTCTTGGCCCAAGCCAAGTCGATAATCCGAGCTTGCCGCCGCTTCTCCTCCGATCACAGCTCGGGTCACGCGCCTCAAGGGCTCGTGTCGTTCGGACAGGTCGGCGCGCATCGTCCTCTTTTCTTTTCTGTGCCCCATGCCTCTTACATATGACAGTCAGTTGACACGCCTTGTGTTAAACTTGGCACCTAACAAAATAGCGTACGTCCAGCCTTAGATCAAACATACAGGCTTTATGTGGGAAGTATGAACAAAGTGACAAAAAGCATGGAAGCGTCCGTGGATTATCATGTGGGTTTGATCTACTCTGCCTCCCGACAAACTCAGTCGGTGGCAAAGCTCCTGGCAAAAGCTGCCATGCAGCCGCTTTCTGTGCGGAGAAAAATAGACCACTTAAAGCTCCTTTTTTCGCCGCTCCAACGGTAAATTTATACTGAATTATGCGTCATATTTGCGTGAACGCGAAAAAAAAAAACTCCTAGCACGAAATATCCTCATACTGAATTGTTCTCCTCTTATTCCTCACAGTTCACGGATTGGCATGTCAGTAAGCTCTTTTCTTGCACGAACAATAGGTAATTGGAATGGCGTCGTTTTGGAATTTTTCGCTGATGTTCAGTCAGCATCCTTCGAACGCAACCTTGAATTGCATTTTGCTTAGGTTGTGCTTTGTTTGTATCTTTCCCGGTCTGCAAGAGCTCGTAAGGGCTTCCACCATGGTAAATAAATAAAATACAAATGAAACGATACGGTTAGTTTACACTGGCAGATGTTTCTCTTTATTTGCGTTTACTTTACGGTTAAGGGTGGGTTATTATAGGAGAAAATGGAAGGCAATGTTTTCCATTTTTAATTGTGCGCCGTAACCACTGCGTCAGTGCTATTGACCATTTTTGCGGAGCGGTTTGCGCTAAAGAAACGAGATGGCGCTTTCGGCGGCGCGCTGCACGTCGCGTCGGCGACAGCGCACGAATACGAAACCATTACCGGTGCCACCTTGCTTCTGTGCGATTAGCTGTCGGAAATGCAACTGAGTTTTCGCTAACGCATTGCGCTCCAATCATGCTCGATTCAATCACGTGCATTTAAGACGTGTGCAGAAGTTGGCTGCAAAAATACTGGCTGGCATATTAAGGAATCGAATGAATATGTGTGGCCAAGTTCGCGGACTGCTGCTGCAACTGTCCGTATACGTGTTACCCGCTCTTCGAGATGCACGGCCTTCTTTAAGAATGCAGAGATTTGCTCATCCGCCAGCGTCGTATCGCTAACCTTAAAATGGAGCGCTTCAGCCCCCGAACGTCGGCAAGAGTGAGTACGGCTCGTTAAACAATCGCAAAGGGAGTAGTGCCGCTTCCTGTCATAGTACGTTTCACGCACACTACGCATATCTACCCGAACTGGCACGGAATGTTACGCCCACTCTATCGCCAATGTGTCAACAAGTGGATGGGCGTGCACTTGAATATATGCGCACCATATATATATACGTAGAATAAATGACGGAACTAGACCTATAGCGTACGAATGGTCGAAGCTGAATGTTTCGTGACGGTCCACAAGAGTAAGCGAGTTACTGGCGATAATCAATCGTTGCTACAAGGTATTACAATGTACAAAACAGCTATCTTTCAAGACTTGTGCGCAGCAAGAACGAATCTATCGGAACTGAGCACACCCGCGAGCGATTAGGCAGAAAATAATCGGATCGTGATCGTACTAAGGATATTTATTCAGTCAGAAATGTGACAAGCCACTGCTTTAAAATATTTGCCAAATAAAGTACGAAGAGCAAGACACTGTAACCCTGATTCAATTAATGAGCGGAAAGTTTGGATAGCTTGGAATACATGTTTAGCCTCGCTTTTAAAACAAGCACCATATACGCTGATCGATCGCGCCGTTAGGACACGGCCTAATCAGCTTCCAAAGCGTGTTTGCATGTTCTCTGAACGTGTGGCCGAAGCTTCGTGTCGTCCCCAGTCACCGTCTACGATATCTCCCGAAACAGAGGTTTGCTAAGCCACACCGGCGTCATGCGCACCCATGGTAAATGCGGATGCAACAGAGGCAGTTGAGGCAAGCGATGGACGGGTCACCACGTGATGAAACATGGCAGCGCTCAAGGGATCAATAGGCAAAATGGTCAATAGGCATCATATGCGCCGAAGTTCTCCGTAGTTGGGAGTAACGTCAAAACACCGCATGAGCAGCAGTTGAAGCGAAATTAGAGGATCGCGATGAGCGTTGGTCGTGACATCTTTGATTTTATTGCGAAAGCAATACTGCTCGAGGTTTCCGCTCTTGGCCGTCGTCCAGGAGAATCCACCATTGACCTTTAGCGTGACCTATGTGTGACGTCATGCCAGCTGTGGAAAAGCGGCCCCCCCAACTCGGCTCGTCGCGATCGTGCCAGCGAATCCTCCACGCGCCGCTGCCGTGGGGGAGGCTCGCTCTACGTGACGTCATGCCAGCTGTGGAAAAGCGGCCCCCCCCAACTCGGCTCGTCGCAGTCGTCCCAGCGAATCCTCCACGGTATGTCGTATGATGTGTATAAGGGGAAGCTGCAACGATGTGCTGCAGCTAAGAAGCGGCGGCGTGCGGAAGAAATGGATGAAGAGCGGGAACAACGTTTAGCTAAACGGCGTGCATATTATGCAGCCTGGCGAATGCGTTCGGCATCTCTTGGTCTGGGTGCATCTACAAGTATCATGCATGCTCTCAATGCTGACGCGACTTTGGCGACACCTGATCGTTCGACAGCAAGTGTTATGGATGCTTTAAATGGCGACGAGACTGCATCTACACGTTCGATCAGCAGTATGGAACTCTACAACCTGAACAGAAGATTGCTTTCGCAATCCACTAGGCTTAGCCAAGCTAAGCCCCTGCCAATTTTTTTTATCACGAGGCAGGATTGTCGGAGGTCTCAAAACGTATCCCACTGTGCATGCTCTGCATGACTCGGCGTCGTTGAGGTTGAGATTGGAAGTGCGAACGTTCCCGTGCTTGAGGTCGGAAACGTTTGGTTCGTAACACCGAGACGAGTGATGAAGTGCGGGGGCGGGTGCTGGTCGTTTGAAATGTCGTAACAGTTGCTTTTGACCCCTAGAGGCAGATGTCACTGGGTCGGTAAAAGAGAGCATTGTTCGTAGCGCCCTCTGGCCGGTGCAAGGTGTCTGTACGTGGGCGTTCCTCGTGCCTCACTGTACGCAGGGTAAAAGGTGAGCGACTCGGGAGCACCGTAATATTGCACAAAAAGTACGGACGGGTATTTTGCAGTTCACTGCTTCGAGCTGGGCTACAGCCTTTGCTTTGACAACATGGGGTCGTATAATGTAAAACTATTCTGACTTTAATCCGATCTCCTGACGTCAAATTTACGTAAGCGTTGACGCAAGAACCCCGACCGGCGTGGTTGCTTGAACAGATCAATCGAACCCTTTCCTCGTTTGCAGGAGGTTACTTTTGTTTTAGTTTAAAGCGAATAGCATTCTATATTCTTAAAGATGTTCCCACGGCGGGCCTAGAGAGGCGACGTGTGTGGCGGCGTGCAATGGGGCGTTAAAGGAACACTAAAGGTTACCAGAAAGTCAAGTTAAAGTGGTAAAGCAATGTTCTAGAACGTCTAAGGCGTCAATATAATCGCGAACAGAGCTTTAGTAAGCGAGAAATTGAGGTAAATGCATGACATGATTTGAGACCCCCCAGCGACATTCCGGTATTAGCCCGATGACGAAAGCACTCCTCATAATTTGTGTTACTAATACTCAACTACTCGTATTAAAAATATCATTTCATTCGATTATAAGACGGAAGAAAATGCTACTTGTCTATTCGATTCTAAGAAAAAATAACATTTTGACGTTACCCTTCCGTAGTATGGGTGGTCGAAAGGTTTCGTTTTCGCTCGACTTTTCGCCGCGCACGCTTTGGAGTTTCAGTAGTTTCGTTATCGCGTCGTGCTGTGCGGGTTCTGCTGGCTCGCGAAACTTTCATTTGGAGCAAGCAGCGAGAATGCCACGTCCATGTGATGTCGTGGGAAGCCCTCGTTGCTTTCCCGCTCCGGAGAGCCGGTGTCGAGGCCGCCGTCGTAGTACGCAACGACGCCGGCAGCGCGAGCCCTCAGCAGCAGGTTGCGCTCGTCAGTGCTCAAATCGTTGAAGTTGAGCCCAGCATCGCGAGCCAATCTGTCGTTGTCAGGGTCCATTGCGACGAGCGTCGAAGTTTGCATCATAGAATGAAGTACCAGCTTATGGCCGCGCGTTTCTCCTTCCGCTAGCTTTCGCTCTGCTGTCGGCTCTGTATTGGCTGTTTCTGGCCGCGCGTTTGCGTTTTGCGCAGAAAAGCCGTAGCGCCGTCTGCGGACGCCGTTCTACTCACCGATGGCGCAACGTCACTATGAGACCATGATGTCAGTACTCCTCGATCGGAGGGCGGGCGATTTAAACTGCGCTAGAGGTACCCGGACGCTTCACAACGCATTTTGTCTTAAAATAAGTCTCTCCTTGGCACGAAACAAGCGTTTCGAGGTTCCTGGGATAGTATTTCAACAGTCCACGTTGACTTACTAGTAACCTTTAGTGTCCCTTTAAAGATGTGTGCTAAAACGGTTCCTCGGCGAAGAAGTGTTAGCGGAGCGACATCGTATACTGGCTCGTCAACGTTATGCCCCCACGCAAAGAGTGTTTATTATGCGCAAAAAGTAAATCATTGTCGCCAGCAGTCTTTATTATGTAGCCAGTGCCAGAGTGATCGGCGGGAGGACTGTTCCTTTCGTAAAGGAGTAGTCTCCTTCTATTGAAATAAAATTTCGTTGTTGTTCGGCATGTGAATGCTCGTTTAGTGCGCACACGTCACTTTGACCTGGGGAGTTTTCGCGGTTTTGTGACTTCCCGTGACAGACAGGCGAAGCGGGCGCAGCCTAGCTGAAAGACTGTTGACCAGTATCAGATAGATAAGGGCAAAAAAGGCGTATAATCGGAAATAACCTTTTTTTGTCTCTTTTGTCCTGCCCAATCATGCATAATCGGCGCATACATGGCATATCAAATTGGGTGTATTTTTGGATATTCCTGTATTTTTATGTTTGTCTACTAGAACTAACCCTGGGAGTGTTAGCTGCAGCGCCACAACACACAGTGAGTAACAAAAAATCGAGTCTTCTCGCTCATTAGATACCGAATGTGTCTCGTATCCGGCAGCTTTGTTGCTTTCGGGTAGCATGTGCGGCTTCATTGCCCCGCTGCCTGTACGCAAGAAGTTCACGTACTACGTGACGCCTGCGGTACATAGGATGTTCTGCATCCGCTACCATGCATGGCCGTCAGTGCTGGCGCTGGCTAAGACTGTTACGCATGAGTTTGCCAAAGGTCTTGATAATAATATTCAGATAGACACAATTTTTTTAGATTTCTGTAAGGCCTTTGATAAAGTTCCTCATGACAAACTAATCTATAAACTAAACAACATTGGTCTTCCGAAGGTGTTGGTCGCTTGGGTGGCTGAATATTTGAGAAATCGGGTGCAGTTTGTCACAGTCGAGGATCAAAATTCGCGCCTTCTACCAGTCACGTCGGGTGTGCCCCAAGGCAGTGTGCTAGGGCCGTTGCTATTTTTGTGCTATATAAATGATATCGTAGATATAATTGATCCAACGGTTCAAATTCGATTGTTCGCAGATGACTGTATATTATTCCGTGAAGTTTGCAGCATACATGATCAAAAAGAACTACACAAAAATCTAGATTACGTATACCAATGGTGCAACCAGTGGGGCATGGTCATAAATGCACAAAAAACAGTTTCCATTTCTATAACTAAAAGAAAATTCCCATTTCAGTATGCTTACTCCATAGGTTCATCTACAGTCAATCATGTCGATAACTACACATATTTAGGTGTAACGTTCACGGCTAACCTCTCCTGGAATTCACACGTTGATAACATTTGTTCCTCTGCTTTCAGAAAGTTGTGTTTCCTAAGACACAAACTTCGTAATTCACCACCAAATGTAAAACTTCTATGCTATCAATCATACATCAGACCAAAGCTAGAATATGCAAGCATAGTATGGGACCCCTACACAAAACATAACATTGATAAACTCGAAAGAATTCAAAGAAAGGCTGTTCGATTTATCTTTTCTAAATTTCGTCGTGTGGACTCTCCGTCGGAACTAATGACAGCCAATAACATACCCCCCCTTCAGTACAGAAGAAAGCAATTTCGCTTGGGCTTCCTGAATTCTCTACTTAACCAGCAATTCGCTATTGATCCTTCCTTGTATTTATCCCCTCTATCCACAAGACCTACACGACATCAACAACCAAGATCTTTAACGCCATATTTCGCAAAAACAGATGCTTATAAATTTTCCTTTTTCCCGCACACAGTGTCTCAATGGAATTCTCTACCAGAGCGCGATCGTCTTGCCATCGTATAGCATTGTATACATTTAGCCATTGTGTTCATTTTTATTTATTTGTATCTGGATGTAAAACATAATGTATGTGCACCCATATACTGTGATATACTGTGATTTATACTATGTGAGTTGTTAAAAATGCCCGTCCTGCTTGGACCACGTTATGTGGCCTGCAGTATGTATAAATAAATAAATAAAAAAAAAATACCCAAAATGTGGATGGACAAACGGCGCTGCGGTAGCTCACTTGGTCACGCGCACTGCGAAGACGTGGGTCCGTATCCCACGTGCGGCCAGTTGCTTTTTCATCAGCTTTCATTTTCCTTTATTTAGAATGCGAGCCCCCTACTCAAATACCAGTTGGATGTTGACCTTTCAAAACATATAGAGGCACCACTTCACCGAGGGCACTTCGGAAATGCATGCAAAAAACATTTCCTATATCGCATAAGACAGGCTTCATCCCCGGTTTGCTCCTGATGCAACAGCGATGAGGATGTTCACTATAAAATATGAAGACCCCAAATAAACAGACACACACAAGAGAAGAGAACGGGACAGGGCGCCTTATTTTACAGAATGCAGGCACATATATACTGTCAGTCAACACATGCGCACAGGGCAAACATTTATTCACGCATCTAATCATACATTCGTGACGCACCGCGCTCAAGAAACCTCGTCTCGGCCTTATATAATGATATCGAAGTATCGCTAACGCACAAGCTGCCTTTCTTGCCTATGTGATATGCTTCAACCAGTTCCCTTGCTCTAGTGTCATTACTTCGGGCAAGAATCCGCACATCTGAAAAGCGTGGTTAGCAAGAGCGTGAGGGACAGGTCCCGATGTGCTTAGGCAAATTTGGGCCCTCTTTCATTTGCTCAACATTTCTTTCATGCTCCCTGACACGCTCAATTAATACAGCGCCCGGTCTGACCTATATAGGAACGACCGAACGAAAGGGGGATCTCGTAGACAACCCCTTCGGCACACTTCATGAAAGGTCGCCCATGTTTGGTTCCACAGCCTTTTTCACTTCTTTTTTCTTTTCTTTTGGTGATTTGGGAGCAAAGGCTTCCGAGCTTCCTTGGGGCTGAAAACACTAGCGGGACGCCATGTCTGCTCGCTATGTTCTTCAGATTGTGGGCCACCTTGTGCACATACGGCACAGCCACCGGTCTCACCTCTTGCCGAGGGGCCTCTGCTCCAGCTCTCATCGCCTTTCTCTTCATTTTTTTGTAAGATGATTTCGGCTACTCCTGTTTCGTGGGGTCGTTCCTATATAGGTCAGACCTGGCGCTGTGTTAATGAGCGTGTCAGGGAGCATGAAAGAAATGTTGAGCAAATGAAAGAGGGCCCAAATTTGTCTAAGCACATCGGGACCTGTCCTTCACGCTCTTGTGAACCATGTTTTTCAGATGTGCGGATTCTTGCCCGAAGTAATGACACTAGAGCAAGGGAACTGGTTGAAGCATATCACATAGGCAAGAAAGGCAGCTTGTGCGTTAGCGATACTTCGATATCATTATATAAGGCCGAGATGAGGTTTCTTGAGCGTGGTGCGTCATGAATGTTTGATTAGATGCGTGAATGAATGTTTGCTCTGTGCGCATGTGTTGACTGACAGTATATATGTGCCTGCGTTCTGTAAAATAAAGGGGCCCTGTCCCGTTCTCTTCTCTTGTGTGTGTCTGTTTATTTGCCGTCTTCATATATTATAGTGAACCGCTACCAACTAGCCCAACAAGAAGTGCTTTTAAGAGGATGTTCACCATCTATTCCTCCTTTCATCCAGACGCGCTCCACATAGACCGCAGCTACAATAAGAGTTACACTCAAGCGATGGTCACCGAGTGTTCTCTCTCGCAAAATTGCTGGGCTCTTGGTCGCGGAAAACACACAGCGAAAAGGTTCGGACGCACCCGAACATTTCTCCGAAGACACAGCAGGCATGCTTAACGTACGCTAGGCGACGCACTGGATGGTAACCACAGTGCAACCACAACGCGCTTTGATTATATGCACTTATCTGCCCTTGCATACTATATGTGAATGTGCTGTACTCTCGTTTTTTCTTTTCATGTGGGATGAAGCTGGCGTCTGACGGTCGTATATCTGTTCGTGCGTTGTTAACCTCCATATTTTTGCACCTCTTGATACCAGACTGCATCCCATTACAAAAATATCTATTAACATTATTTAGAACTTCTACCAACTTTCTATTTGCTTTACTGACAGTCTATTTACATTTACATTCTAGTAACATTTGTTCATACAGTGTCAAAACACTTCCTTCTTACTTTTGTATAAAGAATGTTTTAAGTGCACCATTAAAAGGCTTCCTCTTACTTTTGTGTAAAGAATACTTTAGGTACACCGTTAAAAGACTTCTTTACTTTTGTATAAAGAATATTTTAAATATACGGTTAAAAGCCTTCCTTCTTACTTTTCTATAAAGAATATTTTAAATACACCGTTAAAAGACTTCCTTCATACTTTTCTATCAAAAATGTCTTAAGTACACCGTTAAAACACTTCCTTCTCACTTTTGCAGAAAGAATATTTTAGGTACACCGTTAAAAGACTTCGTTCTTACTTTTGCGTATAGAATATCTTAAATACCCCGTCAACATATCTTTTAGCTTTTGTGTAAATATAGTACTCCGTCAAAGGCTCGTTACTTTTGTGCAAAGAATGTTGTACTATGCATTATCAAAATATCTTTTTTTTCTGAAGGACACGTATCCTCAGTACGTCCACAGCTCGTACTGTATGCCGAAAAATATTTAGAACGAGAAGTAACTTGAGAGTTTGATAAATTTTGCTAACACGCATTAAGGTCATACCCAGGAATCAAGCTCTTTGTTTTAAATCACAGTTCCAATCGAAGTCGGTAGCGAATTGTTGACAGAGTGCTACTAAAATGTTTAACGAAATATGTTCGTAAATTTTTAGATCTAATCTTTTTAAAGTTTCCACTGGAATACGTTAGCGTGCGGTGACGTCAGCACATATTTCGCGAAAATTTGCTGGCGCTACACCACCTGACCGGTGTGATAGCGGAGTACTGTGCATGCCGCGCACCAGTTACACAGATTTATCCCGGCCTTAGGGCTGGTTAATTAAAGACCCTAGACCGAATGTCTAGGCGTCAGTCAACTCTCCCAAAGGGGGGGGGGGGGGGGAGACCATCGCAATCGCCATCAGTTCATTTGCGACGGCGGCGTAGTACGGTCGGAGCGATGTAGGTGCTTCGTTGTAGCAGCAATCTAGCTATTTTTGCTGCTGTTTCCGGTTATGCTGTGTTGTGGCTGATTAATCGATGCAAGCCTACCAGCAACGTGCTTGCGAAGCCCACGGCGCTTTCTTCGTTCCTTGATGCTAACGTTTCAGCAACTTCTCCGCCAGCTGCGATGCAGTGTCGTGGGAACTGATAGTGATTTAATATTGGCACTGTCCGTGTTTTAAACAGCACAAGCAGCCAACAGCTGTTGCTCAAGACAGCACTGCGCCGAAGATTTGTCTGCCTGCAAATGATAATAAAAGGTATGTTAATTTCTATCATATTTATTAAACGTATTATTTTGATGTAATTTTGATTTCAGTTCCTTATGCCGCAATTTGCAGGTTATTATAGCGCGAACTGTAATGATGTGAAATGGTTTAAGAACGATTTTCTTACATACTTTAGCTACGCCGCGTCATGCGGTTCGCTTGAATTTGCTATAAGCACGAAGCGTACAAAACACTACGTTTTTACAGCGGTCGCGATGACTTAATGTGAGGTAAATGTTCTGTGATCATGAACTCACTCGTTGCTGTTTCCTACTCTGGCTTTACAGAATGAGAAGTACTGAAATATTCAATGTGTAGTTTCGCGGTTCACAATGACAGGTTGCACTGGTTAGACAAGTGCGAACGTGGAAGAAAATCATTCGCACTTGTATAACCACTGTAACATATGTGATTTTGAACTGCTATTTTTCGACACTGATATTTTATTTTCAAGTAAATATAAACGAACATCGCTTATAAAAATATAGCGACATGTTTTAGGCTATTGCTACTAGAACCTACCAACAGCCAACTGATGTTCTACCAACTGTATTTATACATCCTAACAACGCTCTAGTAACATTATAGAAACAATTGGCCACCCACTCCCAATAGAAACGTGTTCACAGGATCTTTAAACTTCCTACCAGTTTCATATGAACATTTCTCTTTATACAACCTAGAAACATTCTTTCAAAAAAAGAATGCTCATATATCTTCTACCAACTTCCTATTAACCACCTATTAACATTCTTGCAAATGAAGAATGTTTGTAAACGTTCTGCAAACTTCCTACCAATTCTCTATTAACAGGCCTTCTTTATACACAATATTAGCATTCTTCTAAATGAACGTTTGTAAACGATCTGCCAACTTCCTACCAATCACATATTAACATTTGTCTTTGTACAACCTAGTAACATCCTGTCAACAGTTGGCTACCGTACTTCAATTGAAGCATGTTCGTAGATGGTCTGTAAACATTCAAGCAACCGTCAACCAACACCAAGTATTTAGATTCTGTAGTAACATTGAGACAATATTTTACTTACAGGATCTTATGTACTAGCTACTGATGTTTTTCTAGCTCCCTAGTAACATTTGTCAGTATGTGTGACCATGTTGGTAAAAGGCAGTATGCAACCTAGAAGGTGCATGATGTGAAATGTTTTAAGAAAACATTTCACATCATGCATCTATTTTGGTAAAGAGATGCAAGTTTGCGCTAAAAGAAGTTTATTCACACAAAAATACTTACACAGAATTGTGAAAATGTAATGCAGAAATTAATAAAAATATTAAATAAATATTGACTTCGTTGACTACGGCATGGCAGCTGTTGCATAATCTCTAGCAAGCATCGATGGTAATGTATTTTTTAGAGTCAGAGCTGATGTCTCTGAGAATGTTTGCAGAGTGAACCCTGCACAGAAACAAGATAGTCAGTGTTAACGTAATGTTCAGGTTAGCACATCGCATATAATGGTATGTAGAACAACTTTTAACAAGGTTCACATGCAAGTTCACACGAATGCTAAAATTGTAGCCGTCATCCCTGTTTACTTGCAGAGGAAATGGCAAGGAGGGGGCAGATATTGCAATGCATATCCTCTGCTCCGTTGTGTTCACTACGTGTTATTAAGATTAGGAAAGTGTGCAAGGGCGTTTCAGCAAAAAAATGGAACAGCCTAAAACTTTTGTTACAGTCCCCAAAGTTGTGGCCTGAATAATTTCAGTTTCCCAAAATGTTTTCGTAACCAATTATCTGCATAAATAATTTACTCACTCAAAACGTCAATTACATGGCTTACTTATTGCGAAATTTGTAGCGTGCACAATACAGACGGACGCAGAGAAGGTGGACACGCGAGCGCTTACTCACAACTGTTTATTTTTGGAAGGACACAAAAGTAAAAGCGCCAGCTAGCTGCGCCGAGCATGTTCAAAGCGAGTAACCCATTTTTATATAAGCAGATTACAAAGCTTGAAGCGGTATTCAAGAACACAAATTGTTTGTCAGTGATAGCAAATAATACATTCTTTAAAAAACACGCCTTAATATACGGAACGCTTCTGTAATTTCACGTGTTCGTTTATTTTTCCTCGAAAACATCATATCGGTGTCAAGAAATACCGGTTCACAGTGAGATAGGTTGCAGTGGTTAGACAAATGAGAATGATTTTCTTTCACATTCACACTTGTCTAACCAGAGCAGCCTATGTCATTGTGAACCGTGAAACTATATGCTCAATATTTCACTACCTCGCATCCAGTACAGCCAGAGTAGGAAAGAGCAAAGCATGTGTTCATGATTAGACAATATCTACCACACTAAGTCATCGCGACCGCTGTGAAAACGTAGTGTTTGTGCGCTTCGTGATTATATCAAATTAAAGCGAACCGCATGATGCGGCGTAGTTCAAGTAGGTAAGAAAATCGTTCCTAAATCATTCCAAGTCTTACAGTTCGCGCTATAGTAACCTGCCAAAATGCACCATAAGAAACGGAAATCAAACTAATATCAAAATAATGTTTATGAAGAATGATGGAAAAGAACGTACCTTTTATTATAATTTGGAGACAGACAAAACTTTGGCGCAGTGCTGTCTTGAGGAACAGGTGTTCGCTACTTGTGCAGTCTGCAGTTTAAAACAGGGACAGTGCCTATATTAAATCGCTATCAGTTCACACGACACTGCATCGCACCTGGCTGAGAAGTAGCAGAAACGTTCACATCGAGGAACGAAGAAAGCGCCGTGGGCTTCGCAAGCACTTTGCTGGTTGGCTTGCATCGATGAATCAGCTACAACACACCATAAGCATAAACAGCAGCAAAAATAGCGAGATTGCTGCTACAACAAAGCACCTACATCGCTCCGACCGCACCATGCCGGCGTCGCAAACGAACTGATGGCGATTGCGATGGTCTCCCTCGTTGCCTCGACAGTTGACTGACTTCTAGACATTCATCGTCTCTCGGTGACAGGTGTGGCGCTTAGAGGGAGGAGTGCAGTTCCCAAAAGGGGATGGCCGAGATTAAAAAAGAACCTCAGAAGACGGCCGGTTTAATTTTGTTGTGCATTAAGGGGCTGTATGATGTTATCTTTCGATACAATTATTGTTCTGAACAATTATATACCGATCAGCTTACTGTCCGTTGCCTACAAAGTGTTTACTAAGGTAATCGCACATAGAATCAGGAACACCTTAGACTTCTGTCAACCAAAGGACCAGGCAGGATTCTGTAAAGGCTACTCAACAATAAACCATATTCACACTATCAATCACGTCATAGAGAAATGTGCGGAATATAACCAACCCTTATATAGCTTTCATTGATAACGAGAAAGCGTTTGATTCAGTTGAATCCTCAGCAGTCATGGAGGCATTACGGAATGAGGGTGTAGGCGATCCGTACGTAAAAATACGGTAGTATATATATAGTGGCTCCACAGCCACCGTAGTCCTCCATAAAGAAAGCAACAAAATCCCAATAAAGAAAGGCGTCAGGCAGGGAGATACGATCTCTCCAATGATATTCACAGCGTGTTTACAGGAGGTATTCAGAGACCTGGATTGGGAAGAATTGGGGATAAGAGTTAATGGAGAATAGCTTAGTAACTTGCGATTCGCTGATGATATTGCCTTGCTAAGTAATTCAGGGGACCAATTGCAATGCATGCTCACTGACCTGGAGAGGCAAAGCAGAAGGGTGGGTCTGAAAATTAATCTGCAGAAAACTGAAGTAATGTTTAACAGTCTCGGAAGAGAACAGCAGTTTACGATAGGTAGCAAGGCACAGGAAGTGGTAAGGGAATACATCTACTTAGGGCAGGTAATGACCGCGGATCCCGATCATGACTGAAATAATCAGAAGAATAAGAATCTGCTGGGGTGCGTTTGGCAGCATTTTCAGATCATGAACAGCAGGTTGCCATTATTCTTCAAGAGAAAATGTATACCAGCTGTGTCTTACCAGTATTCACGTACGGTGAAGAAACCTAGGAGGCTTACGAAAAGGGTTCTACTTAAATTGAGGACGACGCAACGAGCTATGGAAAGAAGAATGATGGCTGTAACGTTAAGGGATAAAAACAAAGCAGTTTAGGTGAGGGAACAAACGCGAGTTAATGACATCTTAGTTGAAATCAAGAAAAAGAAATGGGCATGGGCAGGACATGTAATGAGGAGGGAAGGTAACCGATGGTCATTAAGGGTTACGGACTGGATTCCAAGGGAAGGGAAGCGTAGCAGGGGGCGGCAGAAAGTTAGGTGGGCGGATGAGATTAAGAGGTTTGCAGGGACAACATGGCCACAATTAGTACATGACCGTGGTAGTCGGAGAAGTATGGGAGAGGCCTTTGCCCTGCAGTGGGCGTAACCAGGCTGATGATGATGATGATTGTTCTGAAAGCCAACTTGTTTCTCCAAATGTAATGAAAATAGAAAAATAAGATCATATGGGCTCACTGCAGTGGTCAGGTGGCGCAGCGATCGGCTCAGCCGTCAACGCCACCGAGTCAGTTGCGCGAAACACCGAGGCGGCCACTGCTGCGGAGGCATGCTTTTGCGGCACTGGTATGAAACCTGGCGGACGTTCCAAATGGCGGTTTTTAGGCAATCGAAAACACCGAGGCCAATTTTTCACCACCTACGCTTGAGAAAGGACATCAAATTTACGGCTAAAACCATGCATATCGTGCCAAAGAAGTAAACAGCACAGACATCCCAGCGGGGTGCTTAAATTAAATTATGGTGTTTTAGGTGCCCAAACCACGATCTGATTAGGAGGCACGACGTGGTGGGGGACTGCGGAATAATTTCTACCACCTGGGGTTCTTTAATGAGGACCTAAATCTAATTACACGGGTGTTCTGGTATTTCGACCCCATCGAAATTCGGCCTCCGTGGCCGCGATTTGATGCCGCGACCTATAGTGGTTAGCAGCCCAACACCGTAGCCACTAAGCAACTACCGCAGGTCGCGAAGTATTTGTAACAACAAAGCAAGCATGCTTGCGACGTCGAACTCAAAGTGAGTTAAAAAGGATTATTTTATGCCACATCAGTGAGCAAATACGGCCGTGGACGTCTTTCAAGTGTCATTTGTCGCTTCGTTACTTGAAGCGTGCCTTGCACCTCGCAATTGTGGAGGTTTTGGCGAATTGGCAGGCAAGTGCTTTTTTCTCCGTTGACAAAGTGCCTCGAGCATATTCTGGTATTGTCGTTCGGGCTCGAATTGTGAGAGGGCATCACCGCTGAAGCACCATAAAGAGCAATCAAGTGAGACTAAACAACGCGAATACTGAACAAGAATGCGCTACCGTCTGCGAGAAAAATGCTGATTTTCGAATACTCGACGTACCTTGCAATATACTCCAATCTTAGTTCTGTTGTTCTAAGCGCGAGAAAACATCGTCACGAATGAGCTCGGTTCCAGCATCTGCGTCTTGAGCTTGGCGCAGGAAGAAGCACAGTGCGCGCAAAGCTCCAGCACGGAGCGCTTACGAAGCTAGATTTGACACGTTAACAACCATTGCGCGTTCGTTTTGGAGCAAGAGGAGCTAAAAAAACTCTCTAAACCGATTTACAACAGCGAGAATCAGTTCACGCGTTTTTATGCAGATGACGCCTTATTGTGTGCTTTTGTGGATGCCGCTGCTGGCTTGTTTTAAACTATTTTTCTTGTTTTTGCATTTACGTCTTAGTGCGTTCAACAGAAATTCGCAAGACCGACACAAACCGCCACGATCCACTTCAGCCGCCGGGTTGCCTCCCCCGGTATTGAAGGGAGGCGGTGGAATTTGATGCCGACGTCGCTTTAATTGCGGTTCCGACAATCCTTAACGCAGCAGTATCTGCGCTTGTTCTTTCCGTTCACACTCCTCACGAAGGAGCTGCCAAGAGGCCGCGCTGAATCCATTGGAAAATTGGAAAAAGCAGGTTTTCAGGCGGGCCTGAGCGCACCACGGACAATGGTGAAATGACGGCATAGAATAAAGAACCAACTTATGACGGCGAGGACCTACCCGCGGGTGCTCACCGCCGCTGCTAGGTGGCGCGACATGTACAGGCAAACTTCATTGCAGGGTGCCCATAGGGCGAATTATGTGGTTATTCGATTTTGCGCAACAGCATCCTTTAGCACTTGCCGCTTTCAAAGACAAAAAATTGCTTCATGGCGCCCAGCTCCAAATAATGCTGAAGTCTATTGTAGTAGTATTTTGATAGTTCAATAGATGTCGAAAGCGTGGCGGCTATGACGTTACCGGTTTTCAGACGCCCGAGGCACGGGAAAAGCATGGCCTTTGATATCCTGACTCTTTGTATCCGGAATGCCATAATTACGGATGTCATACGGGCACCGCAACACCTTGTCGAAGATTAGAATTTTGTCGCCGTGTTATGAAGCAAAAGCACTGAATATTAAGAGTGCATAATCATCCCTTTTCGATCTGTTTTCTCACGCAGCAAGCTACCATCGCCGTAAAGCCGGTCAGTTGACACAGTTACATTGCCTTCACTTTGATGGAACGCCCTATTAGTTTCCTTTAATGTACAGAATTCATCGGTAAGAGGCAGGGACGAAAGCGTGCGAAGAGGGTCACGAACAAAGCTACGTTTTTTCCAAACAGTAAGGATAATTTCATTCTTTTTTCACAGAAAGGTGTCACTTGCAAAGAGTTAAGCTTTTCTTTCTATTCGACCTGTGCACTTACTCAGGCCAACTCTCGCTCTCACTCAGCAGCAGCTGTATTTTGCAGCCTTTTGGATATTTGAGCGGCTACGTTTCAGCGCTGTGTTACCGTGAGTTTCGGCTCTTTTTCTTCTTTTTAACAAACATGGGGACGCTACTGCGCTGACACGTCCCAGCTTAGGGCGCACTATTTATATCGCGGAGTGCGCTGACCTGATTATCTCGTTGGTGGCCGAATTGGTGGCCTTGCACGAATTGGTGGCCTTGCAATAGCAGTGCGTGGAAAAGGCCGATTCACGCTCGAGCTTCACGCCTGCCCGCACCATGTGGTCTGGTGAAAATTTGCACATTTCGCAGACTGGCACACACATTGCGCTTTAGACTACATGTGCGAGCCCAGTGTGTACCATAATGTGAGAATTAGTTTGCGAAGTATGCAGTTTTCCGCGCGACCAGACGTGTGCGGCAGGCGGGCGGTGTCACGGCTCAAGCGTAAATCGGTCTTTAATTAAGCAGCCCTAGGGCCGGGATAAAGCTGTGTAACTGGTGCGCGGCCTGCACAGTACTCCGCCATCTCACCGGTCAGGTGGTGTAGCGCAAGCAAATTTTCTCGAAGTGTGCTGACGTCACCGCACGCTAACGTAGTCCAGCAGAACATTTAAAAAGATTCGTTCTAAAAGTTTACGCACATATTTCGTTAAACATTTTAGTAGCACTCCGTCAACAATTCGCTACCGACTTGGATTGGAACTGTGATTTAAAACAAAGAGCTTGATTCCTGGGTATGTCATATATCGGCCTTATTGTGTGTTAGAAAAATTTATCAAACTCTCAAGTTACTGCCCATTCTAAATATTTTTCGGCAAACAGTACGAGCTGTGGACGTACTGAGGATACGTGTCCTTCAGAAAAAAAGATATTTTGATAATGTTTAGTAAAACATTCTTTACACAAATGTAACGAACCTTTTGACGGTGTACTAAAGTTATTTAGACAACTAGAAGATATGTTGACGGGGCACTTAAAATATTCCTAACAAAAGTAAGAAAGAATTCTTTTAACGGTGTACTCAAAACATTCTTTAGAGAAAAGTAAGAAGGAAGTCTTGTAACTGTGTACTTAAAACATTCTTTAGAGAAAAGTAAGAAGGAATTCTTTTAACGGTGTACTCAAAACATTCCTTAGAGAAAAGTAGGAGGGAAGTCTTTTAACGGTGTACTTAAAGTATTCTTTATACAAACGTAAGAAGGATGTCTTGTAACGGTGTATTTAAAATTTTCTTTACACAAAGTAAGAAGGAAGTCTTTTAATGGTGTATTTAAAACATTCTTTGTGCAAAAGTAGGAAGGAAGTCTTTTAACGGTGTATGAATAAATGTTACTAGAAGGTAAATGTAAATAGACTGTCAGTAAATAGAAAGTTGGTAGAAGTTCTCAATAATGTTAGTGGCATTTTTGTAAGGGATGTAAAATCACTGAAGCGTTCCATATAGTAGGGCGTGCTTAAAAGTGCATTGGTTGCTATCACTGACAAAGAATTTATATTCTTGAATACTGCTTCAAGCTCTGTAATCTGCTTATACAAAAGTGGATGCCTCGTTTTGCACATGCTCGGTGCAGCTAGCTGGCGCTTTTACATTTTGTGTCTTTCCAAAAATAAACAGCTGTGGGTAAGCGCTCGCCTGTCCACGTTCTCTGCGGCTTGTGCGCGCTGCAAATTTCATCACGGATAAACGATGTAATTGACTATTTCAGTGAGTGAATTATTTATGCAGATAATTGGTTCCGAAAACATTTGGAAAACTGAAATTATTCAGGCCACAATGTTGGGGGCTATAACTATAGCGTTAGGTTGTTCTCTTTTTTTGCGGAAACCACCTTGCACACGTTCCTAAATTTAGTAACACGTAGTAAACGCAACCTAGCAAAGGATATGCATTGCAATATGTGCCCCAACCTTGCCATTTCCTCTGCAAGTAAACAGGGATGTCGGTTACAATTTTAGCATTCATGTGAACTTGCATGTGAACCTTCTTAAAAATCTGTTCAATATATGTGATATTTGCTCAGTGGCTATGGTGTTAGGTTGCTGAGCACGAGGTCGCGGGATCGAATCCCGGCCACGGCGGCCGCATTTCGATGGGGGCGAAATGCGAAAACACCCGTGTACTTAGATTTAGGTGCACGTTAAAGAACCCCAGGTGGTCGAAATTTCCGGAGTCCTCCACTACGGCGTGCCTCATAATCAGAAAGTGGTTTTGGCACGTAAAACCCCATAATTTAATTTTTTTTTAAATATATGTGATATGCTAACCTGAACATGATGTTAACATTGACTATCTTGTTTCTGTTTAGGGCTCACTCTGCAGACATTCTCAGAGACATCGGCTCTGAATCTAAAAAATACATTATCATCGATGCTTGCTAGTGATTATGCGGCAGCTGCCATGCCGTAATCAACTAAGTCATTATTTATTTATTATTTTTATTAATTTCTCTATTACTTTTCTCAGAATTCTGTGTAGATATATTTGTGTGAATAAACTTCGTTTAGTGCAAACTTGCACCTGTTTTTCATGTACGTGCACCTTCTAGGTTGCATACCGCCTTTTACCAAAATGTTAGCACATACTGACTAATGTTACTAGGGGGTTAGTAAAACGTCAGTAGCAAGCACATAACCCGTACATCTAAGTAAAATATTGTCACAATGTTACTACAGAGCCTAAAGACTTGTGTTGGTTGACGGTTACTAGAACGTTTACAGGCCATCTATGAATATGCTTCAATTGAAGTACGGTGGTCAACTGTTGACAGGATTTTACTAGGTTGTATAAAGGCAAATGAATGAATGTATGGTTTTTATTGGCGCAAGGGCCAGATATGGCCAATGAGCGCCAGGTCCTTTGTGATGAGTTTGCAATGTAGGTATGAGTTCTATGAAGTTGGTGTGGCGTGGCTGTAAAGCGGCCTTAAAATAGTCGCTCTAGAGTGCGTAAAATCTATCTGTAATAAGATTATGTCGATGACAAATGACGTGCTCTATGAGCATTAAAATCCATCGTAAAAGAATGATGCAAAATAGAAAATATATGAGATGGTAAAATCACCTGGAGCACTGCTGCCTCGCCAGAGACCTTGAGACACAAGGGCCTAGAGGCATGTGCTATAGGAAAGAGCTATCACAGCGGCATCCTCTGAAGAGAGGAGCCGCTACGTACATGTGGGGCTAACAACATGCAACACATCTTTCAGAAAACTTAGGACTGCGTTGGTGTCAAATAGCGGTTCTGGGCCGAGTAACATTACAGGATGAAGGGGGGTGTGCTGCCGGTATGCTAGGGAAAAATGTTTCTTTCTCTCAGATTCGGCTGCCCGAGGCAAATTTTAATAGGTGATTGGTGGGATGTCTGCAGTACGTTTACATTCTTCAACTGGAAGAATGTTAATAGGTCAGTAAAGCTAATTTGCATGAAAAAAAGGTAGACAGACAGTGCACGACAACAGAAGGAATAGAAAAATCTATGGAACTGCTGTCGCATAAATATGACGAAATTATGGCCACCACCGTAAGGCAAGAAAATGACATTGCAGAATTAAAGATAACGTCAGCAGAGCTGACGCGAAAGATGGCAGAAAAAGACAATGAAATTGCAAGGCTGAAGGAAGACGTCGAGAGTGCTGAACCGTACTCGAGGCGGAAAAACATCGATGTACATGGCGTTCCGTACAAACAGGGCGAAGATCTGTATAAGGTTCTAGCGGGGCTTAGCGCCAAGCTGGAAATACAGACAGTTGAACGTCACTAACTGAATGCCATTCACAGGCTAAAAGAGAAGAAAGATAAGATACCCCCAATCATTGTTAGATTTAAGGAATTGGCTGATCGTGATCTGTGGATTTCGAAGAAATACGCGCTCCGATCTGATGGCATATACATAAACGAAAACTTGACACGAGCGCAAAAGAAGTTGTTTTGGCTGAGAAGATAGAGGGGTAGACAACAGGGCTGTAAATTTGTCTGGATGCGCAATGGCAGAATTTTCGCTAGGCGCAGCGAAGGAAGTCCTGCTATGATCATTACAACAGAAAACGATTTGTAAAAATAAACTAATGGCAGAGTTCACGTGTTTTTCTGAGGGGGATTCTCATATAAATCAGTTCATTAAGGAAGAACAGTTAAAGCAGGAGCTAAGTTTATTACATATAAACGTACGAAGCATAAAGGAAAACTGGGACCAGTTATGTGCTTATGTAAACACTCGGCAGACAAGAGAAGATGCAATCGTTTTGACAGAGGTTAATCTCGATGCAACTCGACAAAGCTTTCACAGCCTTGCTGAGTACTCTCGTTACGCTTGGTGTCGAGAAAACAGAAAAGGAGGAGGGTTGGTCGTGTTTGTGAGCGATACCTGGTTGTCATATGAAATTCAGGTGTCGATAGAAAATGCAGAAATTGTGGTTGTCTCTCTTAGCAAGATGGATACAATTTACATTTTATGTGCAATATACAGACCACCTAGCACGAACATTCCTTTATTCCTCGAAGAACTAACCTCACTCCTAAAAAATATATGAATGAGAAGCAGTTTATTTTAGCGGAAGATCTAAATATAGATATAATGCTAAGCTCAAAGAGGGTAGTTAGAGACTACTTAGACCTACTGGCTGAATTTGGCTTAGTTAACCTTAATAATAACTGTACAAGAGAGAAAGTTTTAGGTTCCAAATAACTACATCATGCATCGACCAAATAATTGTCCGCATAGCAAAAAAAAACACTTCATCAGGAGTCATTAAATTGAAACTTGCAGACCACTACTTTGTGGCACTAGTAACGGTGAAAGAAACTTGTAACCACGAAGACAATGCGAACGTCAGACCTAGAATCAGGAACATTTTAGACAACAGGAGTATAGACAAATCTATTCAGAACACAAACTAGAATGTTATACTACCTCTGGATCACATCAGGCTATATAATAAATATCTCGAAAAGTTCCACCTCATGTACGAGACGTCCTCCAAAGCTATCAAAATAAAGCAATGAAAACCGGACAACAATTGGATAACGCAGGATATCATGGAGTTGTGTTACATAAAGGATAAAGCTTGTCAGAACTGCAGAAAGGACCTTGAAAATGTCGCACTTAGGCAGGAATTTCGCATATTGCGACATCTTGTAACAGCCAAAACGCGACAGGCAAAACGATGATACCTATCCCAGCAGTTTTCGCTAAACAGGAATGATGGAAGAAAAACATGGAAATTGGCAAACAGTTCAATGGGCCGCGCCAAACAGGCTACGATGGAGGAGGTCATCGACAAAAACTTTCCAAAGGAAGAAACACAGTCATTGTGTGAACTGTTTAACGAGACTTTCATTCACGCAAGAGATAAGCTGCGCATTGCTCATGGTACGAATCGTCTCGAATATAAGCCAATACTTTCATGCGCACAGACAGTGTACCTTCCTGAGATAACAGAAGCTGAGCTATGGAATGTAATAGGTAGAATGAAGATGTTCAAACCACCAGGCTTTGATGAGATCCGCGTACGAGATCTGTACTACAACTTTAACAAACTAAAAGGTGTGGTTCTCAAAATACTAAACGGAATATTAGAAACCGGCATGATGCCCAAAGAATTGAAAATTTCGATAGTGAGACCTGTGTAGAAAAGTGGAAAGAAAAGTGACTGCGCAAAGTATAGACCGATTTCTACTATACCTGCCCTGGCTCATATTTTGGAAAAGCACGTGGCATCCATTATGCAGTCTTTCTGCGATAAATGTTCATTCAACAACCCGGCACAATATGGGCTCACAAGGGACCGGAACACAACTACGCTCTTAGAAGAATTCTCGGATTACGTTAACACCGCAATAGAAAACAATGACCTTATGCTAGCATTGTTTTTAGACCTATCAAAGGCATTTGATGCAATTGATCACGCCTTATTGTTGCAAAAGCTGGACAACTTAGGTTTCAGGGGCCGATTTCATCAATTCTTTGAGGGATATTTCACAGACAGATCAAAGTGTGTTGGAATTGAAAACAAATACAGTGAACTTAAAGCAATAAAATTCGGTGTTCCGCAAGGAAGTACTGTGGTTCATTACTCTTTGATATCTACGCCTCTCAAGTGGTTTGTTCGAATTTAAGATCAATAATCTTCCAATATGCAGATGACACAGCATTAGCACTAGAAATCACTGATCTAGATCTTGGGTGCAAAGTGTTTCAACAGGATGTGTGCAGGGTAATAGACTGACTGACGCAAAATTCAATATATTTAAATCGGGGAAAAAAACAAAGCTTATCTGTTTTAGAAACCCACATGAACGAATGCTCCTAATGGAGTCTCCCTTTTTACATAACTCACATTGCGCTCCGTGCACATGTAATGCAATACCATTTGAACATGCAATCAAGTATCTCGGAATAATATTTGATGAGCATATAACATGGAATGATCATGTGCAGTATATATGTAACAGGCTTAGAGCTGCGTCTGCGATGATGTACAACCTAAGAGGTAAAACTTCGATGTACTTGAGGCGCACCATATACGTGGTGCTGGCTGAATTTGTTATAACCTACCGTATTACATTGTATGGAACTTGTTCTGATCACAAAATGGGAGCCATTAAACCGCATAACTAAAAGAATAGTGAACAGTGTAACCTACGGAACTATGCTGCAACAGGCTGACAAGGAGGAACAATACAATAGGCTTGGCATACTGCAAATGCGTGAACTATTTTATTACACTGGGCTCACACGTCATTACTCATTAAAGGCTTTCAATGTACCTCTCAAGAAAACAGCTGCCCTAAGAAAGACAGAAATATACATTAAGCCACGATGCTTTACACATTACGGGAAAAAAAAATACGGTGATATTACGTGCAAAATATATTTAATGAACTTGGAGAAGCGCTTGAAAATTTCAAAACTGAAATAAAAATGACTAAATCAATAAGGAAATGGTGCTCATCTTTGCAGATAAATCACTGATGGAATCTTGCATGTAGAAGGTTGCTTTCCTGCGTTTGCGCCTTAGATGTTCTGTGAGTTGTGACATGGCTCACTGTCAAGCTATTATGATGTCCTTTATTTATTAATTTACTTAGTTTTAATTTTGCTCGGGTTGTACTCATTATGTCTCTATAATTTTGTATAATATGCTTAGTATGTACTAGTATGCCTTACTTCATTGCTTTGTGGTACACATTCGATGATTCACTGTGCATCCTGAACAACCAACAAGCACGCTGTGCTTAGGTTGGACAGGAAATGAAAACCTATGTACCAAATGAAGATGAATAAAATTTTGATTTGATTTGATTCTGAGGTGGTTGGTAGGATGTTGACAGAGGATATATGAACATTCTTCTTTTGAAAGAACGTTACTACGGTGTATAAAGACAAATGTTCATATGAAATTGGTTGCAAGTTTAAAGACATCCTATGAACACGTTTCTATTGGGAGTCGGTGGACAAGTGTTCCTAGGGTGTTACTAGAGCGTTGTTAGGATGTATAAAGACAGTTGGTACAACCTCAATTGACTGTTGGTAGGTTCTAGTAACGACAGTCTAAAGAAAGTCTAAGAAATGTTGCTAGAAATTTTTATAAGGGGATCGCGGCCTCGTGTATGTGTTTGGAACTCTGCATATATGTATATGTAAATACTCAGTGTAGTGGAAACTACCCTAGCAGTTTGTCTATGCATGGTGTCCCAACTATTATGCACCAAGATTTAAAAATATGCATATGCCATGTAGTTGGACAGAACCAATGCTGCTCAATACGTGCTACATGAAAGTGTTTTTCTGAGCGTGAAAGAAGCCGGCGAATACACGCATGATTGCCGCGCGACTGGTCGCTTCAGGCAGTTTGCGTGTATTCTCGGGCTTCTTTCACGCTCGGAAAAACACTTTCATGTAGCACGTATTGAGCAACGAAAAGGTGTATCTGGAGTTTTTCATGTTGCCCTACAATTTTCTCATTGACACTTTTTATCTACTTATAATGCCTGAGAAATTGGTTAATAGATTAGGACTGATTATGTAATTAGGCGGAATGCAAAAAATGATGTGAGGTATATCCAAGCGACGGCAAACAATATTACCTTGGTTCGGTCCAGCTACGTGGCATTTGCATGTATATAAATCTTTGCGCATGATGGTTGGTACACCCTGTATATGTTCTAATCTGTCTAGGGCAGTATGCAGTAGGCCTTTCGAATCAATGACGTTGTTTCCTCTTATATTGCAATACATTGTTACGTAGGAAGACTCAGACGAACAGCTATATACAAATATATTTACAAGAAAATACGCCGCACTTGGCCAAGAGGCAACAGCCCGCGCTAGCCTCTAATCGTCGTCGTTGTCTTCACACTGTTCGCCTCTTCGTCATCGCAAATACTGTTCCGTAGCAATATTTACTGCGTAAGCATTCTTTGGGGAATACCTCAGCAAAATCTGTACGTCCCGTGACGCCTTATATCTGCAAAGCAAGTGCATAATTGTTCAAGTTAACACATGTAATCGGTATAGTAGTGTAATAGTAGATTATTGGTAGCGTTAGAAAACTAATTAACTAACTAAATAAATAAATTAATAAATTAATAAACTGATGACGTCGCTGCCGCCGCGTCAATATCGTAACAGTAAAGGAAAACACAGAAGTTAACACATTATTGCGGTTCGAGGTGTCATTTGGGCTAGGAGTTGTTGAGTTGAGTTGAGTGGTTGTAGGCTACTGGTGGGATTAGCCTTGCAGTAGCTGCCGGCAATTGCTCCACCGTAGCGACACTTAAAATACATAAATCATATAAATCAGACACAGACCTCACAACTACACTACACATAGTCACACCTAAGGTCACCATGTGGAGGCCAAATCCGTGTCCTGCAGGTAATTTAAAAGAAGGCGAGAAACCTCCTTCCTATCTAACCGGTTCCCGCGCGGGAAAACAATGTCCTGTATAGAACTGTGGGGAATTCCTGTCCTCTTGAGGGACCCGAATAACACGCTCCTTTCCGCGTCATACAGAGTACAGCACATAAGGTAATGTTCTATGTCACCGCACACACCACACGTTGAACATAATGGTGACAACGCCAGGCCAGTCTTACACATCCACGCAGGGGTACGAGCAGAGCCCGTGCGAATGCGGAGCAGTAAAGTGGCTTGGTTTCTTTTGAGACCCTTAGTCACACATGGCTTGTGAGGTGAGCTCCACAAAGAGTGGAAGTGGCACGACACCGCTTCTCTGAAGAGTCTCTTGTCCTCTTGAGGCACTTTTCTCAAAGGATTCCCAGACAGCGCTCTATGGGCAAGGCTGTCCGCCATCTCGTTGCCTATGATACCTATGTGCGAGGGCACCCATTGGAATCGTATGGAGAAGCCTTTGATAAGGAGAGTGTGCACCGAGCGTAGGGAGCTTAGACATAAAGCATCAGTAGGGAACCCATACTCTAACCTTTGAAGGGCGGATTTCGAATCTGTAAGAATGACTACGGGTTGAGGCGTACAAAGCCGTAGCTTTTTTAGGGCTGCCTCAATGGCAACGCTTTCGGCCGTTGTGGAGGACACGACTGTAGTGAAGCGAACCGACCAATCATACTTTAAAGTGGGAATATGAAAAGCAGCTGCACTAGATCCTCTGACCTTGTCCACAGAGCCATCAGTAAAAATTTGAAGATGACGTGCATATTCAGTTTCAAGATGTTCCAGTACGAGCGAACGTGTTGCCGCCAAAGGAGAACTCCGCTTAGCACGAACGTGAGGAATTGTCAACGAACAATCGAGGCTCGCGAAAGACCAAGGTGGATTCAACCTCTTAGTTCGACCTCTAGCGTCAAGACCCAGGTAACCAATAGTATTAAGGGCCAAGTACGCTCGGGACTCGGATCTCTTTCGAAGGCTCTGTAGAAGGGCTCGACCGGCTATCGTCTGTTTGAGGCGGCCAATTTGCATCAATAGCCTTTGTGAAGCGACTAGGCTAAGAGGTCTCGATAGAGACTCATAAAGTACTGCATTATTAGGAGCAGACTGCGGAACGCCAAGAGCCCTCCTTAGGCCCTTTCTGTGCAAAACCTCAAGTCGTTCCAGCTGTGATAGTGAGGGGGAAATTAAAGGGAGCTGGTACATTATTCGACTCGTCACTAGTGCATCGTGCAGCCTGATCATTGAAGAAGGGTGATTTCCCCATTGCTCACTTGCAACTCTACGGATCACATTGAGACGCGGAGATAGTGATGTCACAATAGAGTCCACAGCTCGTCGCCACTGTAGACGGTAGTCAATAATTACGCCCAAAAAGCGTTTGTACTTCAATTGACGAAGGCAAGATTGATCAATGTCTATCTTCAGCCGCGCATACCGTCTTCCTCTACCTGGAAACATGATGAAGCCAGATTTTTCCACCGAGAGAGTCAACCCTACACCTTGAAGGTAATTTTGAACTGAAAGTAAGGCCTGTCGAGCTATCAGAGCTAAACGCTTGTGTTGATATCCGCTTAACCAAATACAAATGTCGTCCGCGTATATCGACATATGGATATGCCTGCAATGTTTTTGCACTTCAGCGGGAAGACCAGCCATTACAACATTAAACAGCGTCGGGGAAAGAACACTTCCCTGAGGTACACCTCGCGATACCGCCCTTTCGGTGCTTATGGTACTTCCTAACCGCACTTGGATTTTACGATCACTGATAAGTGAGTGAATGAAGCGCAGAAGATAGCCCTGTACGCCTATGTCCATCAAGCTATTTAGTACTGAACTTTGAAGTACGTTATCATAAGCCTTTGATACGTCTAGGAAAATAGCTAGTGTTGAGCGGCCGAAAGCTCTTTGATGTTCAATGTGGCTTATCAAGTCCAAGACGCTATCTTGCGCGCTTAGACCTGTGCGGAATCCAGTCATGCATGTTGGCAGAGCCCTTCTATCTTCAAGCCACCATGATAAACGCTTACTTGCCAGCTTCTCCATGAGCTTAGCCACACACGACGTCAATGATACAGGTCGATACGAGGCCAAGTCTGTCATTTCTTTGCCGGGTTTCAGCACTGGGATAACACAAGCCACCTTCCATGAAGGAGGGACGTCGCCAGTCTCCCATACTCGATTGAGAAAGCTTAGGAGCATCTTCCGGTGTTCTAGAGGTAGGTTCTGCATCATCTGGTTGGTAATGTCGTCAGGACCTGGTGCACATCGACGCCGCAGGCTGCTGAGTGCTGTCTGTAGCTCTCGAAGTGTGAACGGGGCGTCCATAACAGACGTAGATGTTGCAGGCCGAGCGCACTGATGAATTCCTGAGCTTGCACGTACAAATGCATCTGCAAATTCCTCTGCCAAGCAAGCGAGAGGTTTCTGCTTTAGCAGTGCAAGCGCTTCGAAAGGCTTACGAGGACGAGAATCACCAGCAAGGCTGCCAATGACTCGCCAAATTCTCGTCATTGGTGAAAAAACAGACAAGCTGGCGCAGAAGGACGCCCACTGCGACCTACAGAGCTTGTTCGTATGGCGACGAATGGCAGAGTTAAGCCTGTTATAGGTCGTCTTCAAGGATCTGTCGTCCTTCTTCCGCATCATTTGTCGCTCCGCCCTTCTGCGCGCTGCGCAAAGGTTCCTGAGTTTTAAATCTGGAGTCGGAAAATGATTAGGCAACTTGACCGCCGTGGTAGCTGCCATCTTGCCATAAATCATTTTTTCTATCACATCTCCAGAAACACGTGCAAGTTGCTCCCTGTATTTGTCCCAATTAACAACATGGCTTCTTTTAGTGCCGCGCGTATTGAAGTCGGCAGTAAACACAAAAATTGGGTAGTGATCACTTCCCATGCGGTCAGGTGCAGTTGACCACTTCACACGAATGTCAGGTGAATGCAGAGTGAGGTCTATAGATGTGGCTGAGGCGGGAGGCCGGAAGAAAGTGGGACTTCCGTCATTGGCCACGCACAGGTCCAAACTGTCGATAACTTCTACCAGTTCGCGTCCGCGGGAGTCTGTGTTCCTGTCACCCCAGACCGAGTGATGGGCGTTGAAGTCACCGCAGATAATTCGGGGCGCTGGGCAACGGTCACAAAGCTGCTGGAGAAACAAATCCATTGCTACCTTCTTCCGCGGAGACACGTATACGGATGCAACTGAAAGAGTTCGAAAGCCGAGCCGTATCTTCACAGCCGCTACCTCAATGCTATCGGTGCAAAGATCGGTAACGTTCACAGCCACATGAGGAATCTCTCTTCGTACGTAAAGGGCGGCACTTCCTGTGGGAAATGACTTTATGCTGCAATTCTTGTGCGCAACATATCCAGTCAAAGATCTCCCCCTTCGTAGGCCAGCCTCCGAGAGCGCCAATACTGGAACACAAGTTTCTTTCAAAAATAATTTCAGTTCTGCTAATCGACTTAGAATCCCAGCGCAGTTCCATTGCATAATAAACGGCACTTTTCGGTGATTTTTGGTTGCACGAGGTTGAAGAAAACTAGCCATATTATAAGGCAAAGTTCGCTGCGAAGGCGGTAATCATGGACTCAAACGAAAGAACGAGCTGTAGAAAGGTCTTCAGGGTGCCAGCCTGCATCGCTTGAACATAGGAGCGGAGGACTTCAAACAGAACTCGCAGAAGGTCGGACAGATCCCGATTTTTGAGCTCCTTATTTTGTTGAACGCACTGCCTCACCACTTCAACAAAAGATGCGGACTGGGACTCACTCTTCGTCGCTGCAGCTGGTTTCTTCGTCTCTTTTGAGGCAAGGGAATGTCCTCCTTGGCTTCGAGTCTGGTTGTGATCTGGTCGCTGAGGAACTTGGACAGTTTTGGTTGAAGCAGATCGAACAACCGACTCACTCACAGAGGACTTTGCCGTCTTGCTAGGGTCAGGTCGCTCACTGACGTCGCTTGTTACCAAGCCACGAACTTCCCACTCTAACGCAGGGAACTCAACTTCCGACTCTAACGCAGGGAACTTGTCACTTCCAGGTGTCGGCTTCTCAGTAGGTCGTGGTTTGGGACCACTAATGAAGGACACTCGACGGTGTAAGGCGCTTACACGGAAGGGGCAGCCACCGAAACTCGCTGGATGGTCGCCCCCACAATTAGCGCAAGCAAAATCTGCCTTGCAGGCTTTGTAATCGTGGGCGCCACCACATCGTTTGCAACGTTGATCTTTGATGCAAACTTTGGCTACATGCCCAAAGCGTTGGCACTTAAAGCATCGGGGAGGAGTTTCAACGAATTCTTTGACTGCATGCTTGGTGAAACCGAGGTTAATTTTCTCTGGGCGCTCGGTGTTGGGAGCAAACGTTAGCACAACAGAGGTAGTAGGCTTCGCTGCCCATTCTTTTTCTTGAGTTTCCACCCGGCGCATCATACGTTTCACGTGCAATACACCTTGCGGTTTCAAGTAGTCAAGAAGGTCGCTTTCTGAATACCACACTGGTACTCCCCTAATAACACATGTGTTCGTCATGTAGGAGTGGGGCAACCGGGCTTTAACTCTTATGTCACAAAGCTGAGAGCACCGGAGAAGAACGTCAACTTGCTCTTCCGTTGCGATATCTAGATGAAGAGCACCTTGCGTAGTGAAGCGACTGCGAATCGGAGCAGATCCCAGCAGCACTTTAATGGCTTCGAAGAGCCTGATAGGGTTCTGCTCTCTAAAATCAGCACCTTTCTCTGTTGGTAAAACTATCACTGGGATTCCGACCGTTCTTTGCTTCCGATGACTCACCACCTTGAAGCCGTCGCTGTCCACTTCCGCCATATCAGCCACTTCCTCGTCAGGGTTGACGATAGTGGAGTCGTCCCCACTGAGCGATAATGACGTACTGGACTGCTGATCGTCCCTGATGACTGGCAGCTCCACGCCTTGCGAGGCCATGGCCGCCTCCGCCACGCTGGCTTCCTTCGGATGGCGCTGTCCCTTTAAAGATGTCGGCGCCGGAGCAGCCGTACCCTTTCCATAGGGACAGTACCGCCTTAAAGATGCGGCCGTCTTCCCAGGATATAAATAACTCACTCAATGAATAGCAAAACTTAGGGAAAATTACAGAGCTGAGGTGACAACAGATCGAACAGCGTCGTCGTCTTCTTCCGCAATCCTTTGGGCTAGGAATCCACCAAGCCCATTGACGAGTACGTCTGGTAGTACGAACGAACGTAGAAGGGTTTATTTTACATTATTTACACTGGCTTCAGATACGAAAGCCCACTCCATGCATGAGCTTGTTAAACGTCTGAGTTCACATTAGGTCAAGTCCCTCTCACTGCACGAATGGTCTCCACTTTCAATGCCGTCGCCTTCGCTAGGCGTCTCAACTAGGGAATCTGGTGACTTTATCACCGCCATTCACAATCGGCGAATCGGTCGCAATGTCCTGCCCGTGATGCCGCGTCGTTTCGGCGCACTCCACCTCGGATGGTATGAAATAAGCGACCGTATAGCAACCTGGGAAAGCAAGGTCGGCGCCGTTCTTCGGTAGCAGTCGACGTCGGCTCCTTTCATTACTAGTTCAGGCTGTCAGGCCACAGGTAGAGGGGCCTTTTGTGGACCCGTTAGCAGTATATGTGTCAGCGCTGCGTTTAGTTCTGGGTAGGCGCTAATGGATGAATGTGGTTGCCTCGTGGCAAACGTCTGATTAATGCCGTTGGTCGTGTTGAGACGTAACAACATGTAGCATCGTTAAAACATTTGTAATCATTATAATATTGACACGTGTACTTGCTCTTCGTTCATAGGGTGACCCCGCTTGACCGTCTAAATAATGTTATCGCTCAGCGAAAGACGAACCTGCATGTATCGGAAGTTTCTCGAATGTTATCGATGGTTCTATCCGCTGTCTGTTGTCACCGAACCTTGTGTAATCTGATTGCATGTATGTGCGACGCAAATCATGTAGTGTTTTCTGGAAGACATGCGGGCACCAGCGATTATCTGGAACGTTAAATGGCTCACGTACAAAAGCCGACGCGCTTGCCCCGCAGATCAGATTCTCCTCCTCCCCCTCTCCACGTATAAGGTAGCAAGCTGAACTCAGTCTGGTTAACCTCCCTGCCTTTTCTTCCCATCTATCTATCTATCTATCTATCTATCTATCTATCTATCTATCTATCTATCTATCTATCTATCTATCTATCTATCTATCTATCTATCTATCTATCTATCTATCTATCTATCTATCTATCTATCTATCTATCTATCTATCTATCCAACTATCTATCTATCTATCTATCTATCTATCTATCTATCTATCTATCTATCTATCTATCTATCTATCTATCTATCTATCTATCTATCTATCTATCTATCTATCTATCTATCTATCTATCTATCTATCTATCTCTGCGTCGCAAGAGGGATCGCTCGACTATGATTCATAGAGAAAAAGCGAAAGTGATGCTGGCCAACTTCTGCGAGGAGTTCAAGCACGTCAACAAGGGCACGACGATCGCATACTTCGAGAAAATTGTGGAAACCAGCAATGCGTTTGTCCTCTCCGATTCTGCCGCATCTACCTCGACGGCCATAGTTCCCGAACCAGATTTCGACTTAAGTCCAAGTCTCTCCATGAGTAAAGCAGCAACAGCTCAGAAGTCTTTTCCGACGATACAAAGACTGCTTTACGACGTCATCGAGGATTCAACAAACACCAGTTGAAAAGCATCACATAATGACCGAAGAGTGCGCTCGACCACTCCGCCAGAGCCCTTACCGAGTTTCAGAACGAGAGCGTGAAGGTATAAGGCAACAAGTCGACGAAATGCTGCCCGCCGACATCACCCAATCGTCGAAAAGCCCATGATCATCTCTACGCCATATTGGTGAAAAAAAAAGACGGGACCATACGTTTCTGCGTCGATTATTGTGGACTGACCAAGATCATGAAGAAGGACGTATACCCCTTCTAACGGATAGACGACGCATCGGATCGCCTCTGCAACGCTAAATACTTCTCGTCGATGGATCTCAAGACTGGTTACAGGCAAATAGAAGCCCATCGACAAGAAGGCAGTGCGTAGATTCCTTGGCATGTGGGCCTACTACAGCCGCTTTGTCAAGTACTTCTCACACATCGCCTAGCCGATGACACATCTGACTAAATGTGATATTGAGTTCAAGTGGGAAACGCCGCAGGCCGACAGACTTCAAGAACTCAAACGGCGCATGAAGTCGCCACCGGTACCTGCGCAATTCGAAGAGGACGCCGATATACGGATCCACAGTGACGCCAGTAGCCTAGGCGGTTAAGTTGTGACAGCGTTTTGGCTAAGTTGATATGATATATCAGCAATATGAGTGCATATATAAATGGTCAAGTTTACACATGTAATCGTTATAATAGTGTAATAGTACATGATTGGTAGCGATGGGTCTACATGCATAAGCTAGCTAAGTTGGTAAGCAAAAGCAAAGTAGCAGCCGAACCATAGAATGCTTACGCATTAGTAGAAAGCTCTCAAAATTTCTGTTGGACTTTTTTGTTATTATTACAAGTATGTGAAGAGAATTTGACGTCACGACTACAACTCCTTTATTTTCGTTTAAAGAAATGCATATATATTCCCTGGGAAATTGTCCTGGCTCTCTCGCATATTCCTTTTTATGTGTGGTTCATGCAGTCTTCTGGCGTAAACTTACAAATATTCTAATTTTATATTGCCTTCTTTTTGAAGTTCGAATTCACTGCAAATAAATTAAGGCTTCCGTGGGGGAGCCGAAACGTAAATAACTATTTTAAACCATTTTGGTCGGTGTCCGGACCTCTTCCTATTAAGTAGGTCATTGTTTTGCACAGATTCCTTACAACAGCCGTTTATGGCACATAAACCCATTTCGCAAAATCTCAGTCGAATAGAATGTACTGTTGCTGTTTCCATGTGCCTGTTAGGACAGCATGCGTTGATCGGTTTATGTGAAACATTTTCATGTGTTTCGTGGGTTGCGTTTACCCTTTCATTCAGAAAGTAAAGCTTTTACTTGGTGGCTTATTGGGCAACTCTGCTAAGGACATTAAATGCAACTGAAACTGGAATTATATGCTCGTGGGTTTTTCAAACCTAGGTATTCGGGGAAAACACAGGGAAGGCTGTAGATGAAAATTTAAGACGACGAGCAAAACGAGAACAAGGTAAGAGCGGGGCCTCCGTTTCCACAAGTTGACTTGCCGTTTTCCAGGCGACCCATGCTATGTCGCGTTGAAATCGTACGTCTCCTTGAAAAATGCAAGCCCCTCTTGTCGAAACCTTGGCTCCCGTTTTTCACCTTGTTCTCGTTTTGCTTAACCCTGGCTATCCAAACATTTGCGGAAAGCGTACTTGTCTATTTGGGCATTTTTATTCGACTCTCTTCAGAAACTGCTGCACACGTGAGCAAGCATCGAAAGCAAAAATAGACCGCCACCACAGTCATTATATGTTCGCTGCAAGGTCGCACTTTTGCAGCGAACATAGAAAAAATAAAACGTGTAAGGAAAGCTCCCAAAAAACAAACCGCAGGGGAAATCTTGTTATTACGGGAAGTAAGGCCGCTGTACAGCCTTACCGCGGGATCCTAAATCATATATATAGCACTACTGGCTCCTGACTGAAGCTGCGACGCTGTAAGTCGAGGGCCTAAATTTCGTTTGTACAGTCTATCTACAGGTGCCACTTACGGAGGTGACCAGGTGCTAAACTTTCGTCAGACACGTCCCCGGTCAGTCATTTTGAGAAATCTACTACGCTCTATGCTTTCTCTCCGGCTGGCATCGTGGAGAACACGTTGAATGCTGGCGTGCAAGGGACTATGCTTTCTGTAGTTAACCGTTATTGAGGCAGCAAGAACAGTTAATTCCATTACTAAAACGACAAGGCTGCTACGGGAAAGACAACGAAATACCTTCATTTTAGTTTGTGTCTTTAGGAGCGCAGTGCTTCGTTCGCAAGACGACGCGAACTTTATCCTGGCGCCCCCAAACGGTCGTATCAATTTATTAGTTGAGACAAATTCGTCGCACATAAGGCGAAAGGCTGCAAAAATAATTTTCGTAAAGTTTAGAGAGAGAGAGAGACTGCCGCAATATTCTCTGGTTGGAAGTGCCATAGGAAGTGAAAGGACTCCGACCAAGGTGGAGAAATTAAGGAAAACTCGCGGCTCCAAACATCAAGTTTAGTCATTCATTTACCTTATCCGGTGAAAGTTCTGTTTTTTTTCGTAATTAGTTTGATAATTTAGTAAACTTGAACCCCATCATAAGCGCACGCTTTCGGCACCTTGGGACGTTAACAATGAGATGAAATGCGCGAAAGTTATGTAAGAGTTTTTTGTGTGCTTTCGTCATCACTAGCGCAAGTGTCAATGAACCAGTGAGCTTGTGACGCATTACTCTCGAGACCTCGTACTATTTCAGATGTGCAAGCATATTATTTATTTATACACCATAGGGATCCTTCAGGGCATTACATAGGGAAGGGGGATAGCAAATAAGAATCACTTGATGCTTACTGATAAGTCATAAAATACGCCTAACAATTTATACATGTGACATAGCTGCTCGACTGATAAGTATTCGGTTAGGGTGGCAGAGGCCCTGGAGAGAGCGGTGAAGAATGAAACTCAATATTGATAGGCAGTGTTGATTGAGCCCACTAGGGCAAGAACGACGAAAGAAAACCTCCATATTAATGTTTCTCTTGCACGCACCTATTTACAGCGACCAACAATAACCGAGTCCCTTCCAGTCTTATGCGATGCTGTGTCAGTCATGCTGGCAGCCCTACTATTTTCAGTGTTCCCCAGTATTATCGACGCTCGTGTAGACGCGCCATAGACGCGACAACAATCATAAGACTGTTTGCAATATATACCAAGCATTTCTTGCAGTTATTATTGAATCTACAGTTCTCGTTGTCAATATTACAATGTAAAACTTACAAAACCTACTTCCGCACGTGATCGAGTCATCTATCTGCCTCTCTTTCTTTACTCTGTTCATGCATACTTATTGCTACGCAAACCTAATGCACGGGCCGAATTGTAACGCGGTGCAATTTGCTTACGCTCTCAAACTTATACTGCGGACAATCAGAAAGATAAAGTGGCACGTTTGTTTAGTAGTACAACTTCGGCGCGAACGGACTTCTCGTGCGCATGCGCGACAGATTGCTCAAAACTTATCTCCCATGAAATGCGCGCTCGTGCGGTGAAAATACGAAAAGTGCGAACCGCAATTCTGTTTCATAGCTTACCTGTACATGGCTCCAAGTTTAAATGCAACGCGACCACTACAAGCGCAAGATGAAGATAGCTTGAGCAAGAAAGACATCTCACGAATATCTTTCTAGCGTTATACCACATGTCTACGTTTCTATAGGGCAGATTGCATAAAGCTGAACGGCTTCGATGACATTTAGAAGGGGCCATACGCTTGGATGTGCTTCTGCAGTCGGCCTGCTGCAAAAATATATATGGGGCAGTGACGATGGCATATGGTACAAAATCTTAGTCGTACTGGAAAGGCATGCTGTGAAAGTAGCTTTACCTGTGCTTTCACGGGTACGTCAATGATTGGTGGAGCTATATATATAATGGAAGCGATGGCGCTGGTTTATTTCGACGAGGGCGCCAACAGATGTGGAAGCAAGCTGTTTTGTTGCACCTATTAATTGAAAGATTTTCGAAATTAATTTTAAAGAGCGATGACCACTCAACCTTTCCGATTCAAACCCACTGAACAGTTGCGTCGTTGAACTGTAAACACGGAGGGCAGATGCAGTTCTGGGAAAATTCCTTAAGTCACAAAAAGAACACTTGCGAACACGGAATAGCGTTGTTTCGGAAAGTTTTCTATCGGCTGTTAGATGAAGACTGGCACAAGAGATGACTGTGCATATTGTGAACATAGGCATAAACGACAGAGTATTAGCAGAAAAAAGATAACAGCGCGTTGACTATATGGAGAATATGTATAAAACATAAAGCGAGTAAGGTATAATATATGGTAATATGGACAATATGTATAAAAACATATAAAGCGAGTAAGGTATTATATATTGTATGGGAGTAGAAAATCACCAAACAGTAAAACACTGTCGTAGGTATAAAATAAAAAAATTTGAAAAGGGATCTACATCGGAGATAGAAGTGACTGACTACGGGACGTTTTTCTATGCTATTCATGTTTTCGAGTAGTAAAACTGCAAGTATGTTATCGTATTCCAGTGAGGGACGTCAACCTTTTTTCTATGGTCAATCCTACTTGAAATAAATGGTGGCGGTCGAATGAAATGCTCACGAAGGTGGTTATTATGATAGTAAGTTTTGTGGAAAAAGAAACAATGCGAGCTATTTCACAAGTCGAAGGTAGGGGAAGATCAATATTTGATTTTAATTGCGTAACACTTGTAGTGCGTTTACAATTCGTTGAGATAAAACAGAAGGAACTGTTTTCCACTACCTCAAGTTAATTTCTTAGTGTTAGTTCACCAGAGTATCATAGTGTCAATGTATATTTCAGTTGTGGCCGTATATTAGTGATATAATGTAACTTTTTAAGGAGCTTGGAGCCATGAAAGATCCCTCTAATGTAACCAAGCTTTTTAATAGCCTTCGCCGTGATGGCTTGAACATGCTGTTTCCAATATAGGTTCTTAGAAATGTGAACTCTGACGCATCGGTATGACGAAACAACTTCTAGCTTGGCGTCAGAGGAAGCAGTCTGTACTGGTTAATGAGCTGCGTGAAACGCCCATTGATTAACATTTAGTAATATTTAATGCCGTCTTCCGAGAATGTCACTTAGTGAGAACGCTATTGAAGTCGCGTTGAAGAGAAGAAACCTCATCATCGTTGATTAGGTGTTCATATAGGAAAATTCGAACTGAATAAACTTCAGTGGTGTTCTGGCAAAAGAAAAAATATAGATGAGAAGACTAGGTTTACCAAGATCAGCTAAGTAAATCTGGGCGTACTACAAAACCAAGCGCGGGCTCCGAGATTGGCCGACAATGGTCGCAGATCTCCAGTCCCGCTTAACAGGTGTCATGCGCCGGTCACCAATGATGCGTTTCTGTTTTGTGTATTTCCGTGGCTATACGCAAGTCTCTCAAAATGAACATAATCCGGAGAAAGGAAACATTTGCAGCCCAACAGTGAAACATGGTAAAATTCTGAGGATCCTTGTGAAAACACTGAAGGCTCATGGTGACCTCACCAGCGCATTGATGCCCACCGTCGACTAGCATCAGTTATTAACATAATATTTAAACAACATGAAAATGTTTTGCCCGCAACAAGACTTATCCATTGTCGTCAGACAAAAATGTGCAGCTAAAAAGGAAAGCAGAAGTTTTCGAGCCTTCAACATGATCGTTTTTTTAGAAATAATGATCTTGCCCAAGGTGGAGTGCTACTTCTACAGTGTCAACGGAATGCAGATTGATATAACTGGCTGAAAGAACTGTCTTTGTTTCTCATGCCACACATCGATGACATCCTCAGCAAGACGGGATACTCTCCCTGGATTTCTAGAAATGACTTCTGCAATAGTTGCATTGAGTTCCGCCCTAGGAGGAGCAGGAGATGTTCACTGATTTTTAAACCACTTGATGTGTACGAATATAATAACCTGGCATTCGGCTGAAAGAAATCGCGCGCGTATTCTTTTGTTTAGTACGAGGGGTGTATTAGCAACATTTACAGACAAGTTTTGCTAGATCTCGCGTGATGAGATTACTAAAAATAAGTGACTATTCATATATTATTAAAAACACATAGATTTGAGACTAGGCATCAAAGGAAGTTACTCTCATATTTTGCCTCGTTACCCGATATCCTACGGAAAGGACTGTAGGTCAAGTGCCGATTTACCTATTTACCGGTTCAAATATGGTGGCCGGGAGAGTAGGACAGGAAAGATTACTTAAGGTAGGCTATAATCAGGGGCTCCGGAAGAAAGAATAAAATTATCCCCATAGGAAACATGGTACCCAACCACGCCATGAACTCTGGCTTGAGAATCTCCGGAAAATGTGTGGATAAGTTACGGCGACAATTTGGAAGCCACATCTCGGAAGTCTTTGGCGAACAAAAAGCTCGTCAGAGAGGGACATTGCGAATAAGTTTGCTGCATTTCAATGAAATGAATCATAAGCAGGAACGCCTAGCTTCTCACAAAAACATATCAATCAGTCCGAGTGTTTACTTTGTAAACGCACATGTGAGTGATGGGAAAAATTGGTTTTCGAAGATATTAATTAGTTTTTTCTGGCATAAAAGGACAAACGAATTGGGTGCTAAACTAGCTAAAATAAAGGAAACATAATGAGGTAAACGACGCAAAACGAGAATTGGTATCAGCTTGCTACTATTATTTTCGGTAATACACTAAAAATAAAATAAGATTATAGGATCTTACGTGCCAAAACCACGATCTGGTTATGGAACCTGACGTAGTGGGGGACTCCGTAAATTTGATCCACTTGGCGCTCTTCAACTTCTTGTGACACTATATATATGGGGAGTTTTATTACATCGTTCACATAACTTATTTTGAAATCACCCGTGACATGTAGCACAATTAGACTTCTTGAGCTAGATGATTTGTACAAGAAAAATGAAAGTTAATGTTTTAATAACGAACAAATGTTTGCTAATTGACTTTTAATGTAATTAGGTTACGCAAATATTGTGCTCTTCGAAGAGTAACCGGGGACATTTAAAGTTATATCCTCTTGGAACGAATTCCTAGGACATCAGTTTCGACATATGCGTTTCCGAAAGTTTGCAAAGAAATGCACCGGTGTTCCAGTTTTCAAGCTTCAAAGCGTAAAAAGGCCACTAGTGTTGAGGAATGGGCGGGTTTTTATTTCATCTTCAAGCTGGTACAGCGCAACATTGAAAAGAAGAAACAGCGGAGCCGGCAAAAAAAAAATAAAAAATAGAAACAGCTGTTCCTTCTTGTGGCAGGCTCGGCTGTTCCTTTCGTTGTTGCACTGTGCCAGCTTGGGCCTAAAAAGACGTTTTGTTAATGAAGTGGAGCGCGATTACATTTTTACAGCGCGTTTATCCGCGCTTATCTTAAAGCTGGTGCTAATTTCAGAATTAGTTCGGCGAATATTAAATTTAGCACCAGTTTTGAGATAAGCACGGCCAAACTTAAGGTTGGTAGCTAAACTCGTGGCAATAATTTTGAAATTGAAATTTGAACGTTAAATTAACTGGATTCAAAATTAAATGCGAATTTGAATTTACTAACTTTCATTATTAAATTGCAATATCCACTTGAAGGTAACTAGGTTGAAATTTAAATTGTGAACTGTTGAAAATTAATCAATTATGCGTATTGATTTTCAGTGTAAGTAATGCATACCTCTACGAGTATTCCATCTCACTCAGTATACTTGTGCTAAGTATGCAGAAGCGATTTTTAAAAATTCAGATAACGTTAAAATAAAACGCCCGGTGTACTTTTTGTGTCCCGTGGTGTGCTGGCATCCGCGAATTTCGTTACTCCTAGAGGCAACCTCGACATGCGTTATACTTGCCGGGGGACACATGCACGGGTGAAAACGCAAGGAAACAGAGTCGTGGTAGTGTTTTCATGCGCAGTGATACATATAACTGTCGATGCAAAAACAACCTTAGACATGTTGTCTATGTTCTCCACGGACGTTTACACGGGATTTTACATCTGTAGACGGAAGTGAAGGACATATTCGTGACAGAGTTGTTGGTTGGGCTTTTCAGTGTGTAGTCTCAGTTGCGACAGCTAGTTGTAAGCAGTGACGGTGACGCACATACAGGAAGACATTCGAGAAAACGCATAAAGCTTATTGCTGTCATATGCAGACACATCAGCGTGGACACCGGATCTTGCATGTCAAGTTTGTAGTTCTGCAGTTCAGGCCAAGAGCATCAATATTTTATTCAAGGACGAACAGTTTTTTCTGGCTGCCTTACGTGATGTCTCGCTTTTAAATACAATGTGAATGACGAAAGGAGGATATTTTAGTCCAAAAAGGAGGAGATGTCGGCCTGGAGAACGTGTCTCTATCCTGCTACTCTTCACTGGGGTAAGGAGAAGTGAAATGGAGAGGTAGATATCTGTACGTCGTGCAGATCTTCCTGCGTTGGAGCATTTCAACCGATCATTCGTTTACTTCAGCGTTCAGACCCTCCCGTTACTTACAAACGTAGCGCGTCTGCTATACAAAAATGTCGCAGTTTCGCCCGAGGTGCGCAGCACTGATTGCGATAGCAAATTATTAGACAGCTTTACGAAGTAAGGTTAGTAGTTTTATTGACCGTACAAACTTGCTGTAAACATTCCGTATAGCTAACTAAATTAACGAGCGTGGTGTCACTCGATGACCGCGGACGCCAGCCGTGAGAACGCTGGCTTCATGAAGAGTGTCAGCAGCGGCGTGCGAATTCCCCTTCGTGCTGCCTCTCACTTCAACCGGGACTAGGCACGAGAGAACACAACGCACACGAAGCCGTCAGTTTTGCCGCGTTTCCTAGCCTTTGTACCGAGCGCAGATTACCTCCAACACAGGCCGCGCTCAGGCACGCCATACGTAGCCGCGGAAGGAGTAAAAGAGATGCCCGCTAACCTGCCCCCTCCCCTCTTGCACTCCTAGCGCGCGCACATCCCCCTCCCCCTTGATCGCGCAAGAAGCCGCCGCATCAAGCCACCGTCCTTCTCGTCGCACCCTCACACGCTTCCCCTCGCACCTAAGCACACAGCGCGCGGCCGCGATCCCGTCGCAATTGACCTTTATACTGAACCTCACGGCGACGACACTGGTGGAAATTTGCCAGGACTGTCTCTACAATCGCTGTTATAATGAACGCTTCGTAGTCGCAAAACGGTGACTTATAAACTGTAAGGCAGCTTGCTGCCGTAACGAATGCCCTGAACTGTATTCGCTTTCTCACGTTCTCTTCGAGAGACCAAAAAATCGCCGGGGCGTACTGCAATGTTCGGTTGGTGTACCTAAGAAAAATATACCTGATTTTGATACGGTAGTTCATAACCCGGCAATTTTTCTGTCGAGCGGTAATTGTACAACAAATAAGGCGTATGAACTTCATCATATTACTGTCAGTTGAAGGTGTAATTACTACGCGCGCAGGATAGCGTAAGCCTTATGCGCATGTATCTTATTTTGGTCCATCGTGCTCAAATTCTGGAGTATTACACTCAGCTCTGACGCTGCAAGAAATCTCCATAATTCACCTCCGCTTTACCTGGGCAGGGTTGCTGCGATATGTATAAAGTGTTCCAGAACAAGTGATGACTGTTGTACGCCAAAAGTCGTCGTGTCATCTGCCAAGTGCGGAGCGCAGTGACTTTGCAATAACACTAATGCAACTTTTACCTTCTCTAACTATTCGCTGTTGCCAATTTGAGCTGTTACGTTATCGATGATTGTTAGCTTGATTGTTAGTCATATCATGGACGGGTTGTTCATTAATACTGGCAACTCCAGAAACCGTTTCTTGTGCTGTCAACACTGCCCAAATAAACAAAGATGTCCACGACATCCACGTCACACGGCAGCTCATTGGCTTGGTGCAGCAGTCACGCGTTTCTCGTTAGTGGCGCCGAATCGAGGTGTTTCGTTGAAGTCGAAAGGTCCCTTGCTGCCGATCTCTTTATTTAGATCGGCCTCAAGGATTTCAGCAACGAAGTCCCGAAATTCGTTGCGCTGTGTGTCACAACGTCCTACTTGCCCAGCGAGCTGCATCAGATTTATTTAGAAGCAAAGAGCCTTTGAAGAGAGCCGGCCGGTGGTTTAAAAAATGCGGGTGGTCGTGCGTTGCGGGCCCCCGAAAGGTGCAATCTCTGGTTCGCGCCGTTGCTCCACTGGTACAGACACGATACTCGACTGTTTTCGACCTTCATACGCAACTCAGCACTGCGACTCGTGTTGTATATTACACATAGTATCTCACAAAATATAGGCAGTAACATCGTCTTGGTTTCATAGGCTCAAAACGAATATTCTGGACTGAGGCTAAAATTGTGACGTTATCTGATCAGTGTGCATTGGGATAAAAACAAATGAGAGTTCTGTTCGTGAGTTGGGGCCGCACCTTTCTTTCTATACGTGTGATAAGCTCGCCTTCGTCCGATGAGCGGTGCATGTTCATGCTTGCAGTACGCAGTGCTCGAGGTAGCGCTAGGGCTTGCGAGCACAGCCGTTACCCGCCGCTTGTAGAAATTCTGAAAGCCTAGTGAAAGGCGAGAAGTTAAAACAACCAATCGGAAGAACTTGAGTTTCTTACAACAGGTTTCAAAAATTTAGCCAAGGTTTTCTTTTGGGCAATGGCACTTCATCATCATCATCATCATCATCATCAGCCTAGTTACGCCCACTGCAGGGCAAAGGCCTCTCCCATACTTCTCCAACTACCCCGGTCATGTACTAATTGTGGCCATGTTGTCCCTGCAAACGTCTTAATGTCATCCGCCCACCTAACTTTCTGCCGCCCCCTGCTACGCTTCCCTTCCCTTGGAATCCAGTCCGTAACTCTTAGTGACCATCGGTTATCTTCCCTCCTCATTACATGTCCGGCCCATGCCCATTTCTTTTTCTTGATTTCAACTAAGATGTCGTTTACCCGCGTTTGTTGCCTCACCCAATCTGCTCTTTTCTGATCCCTTAACGTTACACCCATCATTCTTCTTTCCATAGCTCGTTGCGTCGTCCTCAATTTCAGCAGAACACTTTTCGTAAGCCTCCAGGTTTCTGCCCCATATGTGAGTACTGGTAACACACAGCTGTTGTACACTTTCCTTTTGAGGGATAGTGGCAACCTGCTGTTCATGATTTGAGAATGCCTGCCAAACGCACCCCAGCCCATTCTTATCCTTCTGATTATTTCCGTCTCATGATCCGGATCCGTGGTCACTACCTGCCCTAAGTAGATGTATTCCCTTACCACTTCCAGTGCTTCGCTACCTATCGTAAACTGCTGTTCTCTTCCGAGACTGTTAAACAATACTTTAGTTTTCTGCAGATTAATTTTCAGACCCACCCTTCAGCTTTGCCTCTCCAGGTCAGTGAGCATGCATTGCGATTGGTCTCCTGAGTTACTAAGCAAGGCAATATCATCAGCGAATCGCAAGTTGCTAAGGTATTCTCCATCAACTTTTATCCCCAATTCTTCCCACTCCAGGCCTCTGAATACCTCCTGTAAACGTGCTGTGAATAGCATTGGAGATATCTTATCTCCCTGTGTGACGCCTTTCTTTATAGGGATTTTGTTGCTTTCTTTGTGGAGGACTACGGTGGCTGTGGAGCCGCTATAGATATCTTCCAGTATTTTTACATATGGCTCATCTACACCCTGATTCCGTAATGCCTCCATGACTGCTGAGGTTTCGACTGAATCAAACGCTTTCTCGTAATCAATGAAAGCTATATATAAGGGTTGGTTATATTCTGCACATTTCTCTATCACTTGATTGATAGTGTGAATATGGTCTATTGTTGAGTAGCCTTTACGGAATCCTGCCTGGTCCTTTGGTTGACAGAAGTCTAAGGTGTTCCTGATTCTATTTGCGATTACCTTAGTAAATACTTTGTAGGCAACGGACAGTAAGCTGATCGGTCTATAATTTTTCAAGTCTTTGGCGTCCTCTTTCTTATGGATTAGGATTATGTTAGCGTTCTTCCAAGATTCCGGTACGCTCGAGGTTATGAGGCATTGCGCATACAGGGTGGCCAGTTTCTCTAGAACAATCTGACCCCCATCCTTCAACAAATCTGCTGTTACCTGATCCTCCCCAGCTGCCTTCCCCCTTTGCATAGCTCCTAAGGCTTTCTTTACTTCTTCTGGCGTTACCTGTGGGATTTCGAATTCCTCTAGGCTATTCTCTCTTCCACTATCGTCGTGGGTGCCATTGGTACTGTATAAATCTCTATAGCACTTCTCAGCCACTTGAACTATCTCATCCATATTAGTAACGATATTGCCGGCTTTGTCTCTTGACGCACACATCTGATTCTTGCCTATTCCTAGTTTCTTCTTCACTGTTTTTTGGCTTCCTCCGTTCCTGAGAGCCTGTTCAATTCTATCCATATTATAGTTCCTGATGTCCGCTGTCTTACGCTTGTTGATTAACTTAGAAAGTTCTGCCAGTTCTATTCTAGCTGTAGGGTTAGAGGCTTTCATACATTGGCGTTTCTTGATCAGATCTTTCGTCTCCTGCGATAGCTTACTGGTTTCCTGTCTAACGGCGTTACCACCGACTTCTATTGCGCACTCCTTAATGATGCCCATGAGATTGTCGTTCATTGCTTCAACACTAAGGTCCTCTTCCTGAGTTAAAGCCGAATACCTGTTCTGTAGTTTGATCCGGAATTCCTCTAGTTTCCCTCTTACCGCTAACTCATTGATTGGCTTCTTGTGTACCAGTTTCTTTCGTTCCCTCCTCAAGTCTAGGCTAATTCGAGTTCTTACCATCCTGTGATCACTGCAGCGTACCTTGCTGAGCACGTCTACATCTTGAATGATGCCAGAGTTCGCGCAGAGTATGAAGTCGATTTCATTTCTAGTCTCACCATTCGGGCTCCTCCACGTCCACTTTCGGCTAACCCGCTTGCGGAAAAAGGCATTCATTATCCGCATATTATTCTGTTCTGCAAACTCTACTAATAATTCTCCTCTGCTATTCCTAGAGCCTATGCCATATTCCCCCACTGACTTGTCTCCAGCCTGCTTCTTGCCTACCCTGGCATTGAAGTCGCCCATCAGTATAGTGTATTTTGTTTTGACTTTACCCATCGCCGATTCTACGTCTTCATAAAAGCTTTCGACTTCCTGGTCATCATGACTAGATGTAGGAGCGTAGACCTGTACAACCTTCATTTTGTACCTCTTATTAAGTTTCACAACAAGACATGCCACCCTCTCGTTAATGCTATAGAATTCCTGTATGTTACCAGCTATTTCCTTATTAATCAGGAATCCGACTCCTAGTTCTCGTCTCTCCGCTAAGCCCCGGTAACACAGTACATGCCCGCTTTTTAGCACTGTATATGCTTCTTTTGTCCTCCTAACCTCACTGAGCCCTATTATATCCTATTTACTACCCTCTAATTCCTCCAATAACACTGCTAGACTCGCCTCACTAGATAGCGTTCTAACGTTAAACGTTGCCAGGTTCAGATTCCAATGGCGGCCTGTCCGGAGCCAGGTATTCTTAGCACCCTCTGCAGCGTCACAGATCTGACCGCCGCCGTGGTCAGTTGCTTCGTGGCTGCTGGGGACTGAGGGCCGGGGTTCGATTGTTGTATTCATATAGGAGGTTGTGGCCAAGTACTGCACCAGGGTGGCCAATCCTGCTCTGGTGAGAGAGTGCGTTACCGGTTCTGGTCACCAGGATCAGGCCGCACTCCAGGCCTGTTTGTGCAATTTTCTCAACACACGTTTTTTTTTTTTTTTGTATTTTCCGGTGGAGAATTGCGCGGCACCGGGATTCGAATCACGGTCCTCTTGCACTGGAGACGGATACTCTACCGTCCCCGTAGGAGTTAAATTAAAAATTAATTTATGGGGTTTTACGTGACAAAACCACTTTCTGATTATGCACGCCGTAGTGGAGGACTCCGAAAATTTCGACCACCTGGGGTTCTTTAACGTGCACCTAATTCTATGTACACGGGTGTTTTCGCATTTCGCCCCCATCGAAATGCGGCCGCCGTGGTCGGGGTCCGATCCCGCGACCTCGTGCTCAGCAGTCTAACACCATAACCACTGAGCAACCACGGCGGGTCCCGCAGGAGTTGTACGCCTCATTTAACCTACAGTGGTGCCCTATTTGATCAGTCAAGGTGGACCAATCTGAGCTCGGTTATACCGCGTGGATGGCACTCGGCTAGAGAACCTGGTATTTATGACCTGCACATGTGAGGCCATACATATTTGAAGATATATATCTTTCTTTTTTCTTTTTTTTTTAGGAGGGTTCCCGTACAGTGATAAAATAAAGGAAAAGACATTAAAAGAAAGAAAAAAAAAGAAAGAAAAAGGGGCGAGAAAAAAAAAGGAACATAACAGGTGATTTGAACTCGTGACCCTTCGATGTTGCCCGGAAAGATAGCTCAGTCGGTTGGTTCGTCAGGCCCCAGGCTACTTTCAAGCGCCACAGCTCCTGCTCCGAGCCTCACACTTACGTGGAAAGAGACTCATGTTGTCCGCAATAGTCGGTTGCGAGTGGTTGGAAGGCATACTTTCTAGGAAAAATGGCCGCTCGAGGAGAAGAGCGAACTCGAGCGGCTTTAGAGGCTAGGAAAACTGCCTTAAAATATTTAGACTTGAGGGAAAGCTTCGTAAACAAACTATAACACGGCAATCAGCACTCGAATACGACGAGAGAAATTACTGAGACGTGGAAAATTCCCTTGAAAAAAATCTGGTTTGCGAGACAAATGCTTGTATGTATTGAACCTCTTAAAAGATGAGGGGGGAAATATGCGCTCACCGAGAGGGCATCGTCAGCACGAGACCACCACAAGGCACCTTACAGAGATGCATTAGTGTAAATGCATGACTTGGAAACGAACTGAACCAGTTGTGATGGAATTTAGGTGTGTGCACAGGGTCGGAATGCAAACTAGCGGCGCTGTGTGCAGATTGAACGCTCCAAAGGTGGAACGAGCGCTATTTGCTGTTGCTCCCGAATTTCTTGCGAGCAAATAAATTGAAAACGAAACGCGTTGAATGAGAAAACATTGTGCTTGCACCACTCAACTGAAGCATGCTATGAAAACGATATGACTTGTCGCGGCATAACCTGTGTCATGATCAACTTCAGACCTTCCGAAGAAGCATCAGTCTTGATACCGTGCCTGCAGTGAAAAGTGCATTAGCGAGTATAATCCTGCTGCTTAAAGCATTAGTAATAATAATGTTGGGGCGCAAATCTATAAAGGAACAAAACCAAATGATGCTTAAACGTAAATCACTATAATTTATTAAAGCGCCTGTTTATACAAACCACAGTACGCGATTTGAAACTCGAGCAAGATATTGAAAGTAACGTTCTGCCCGCTGCGAAGAAAGAAGTCCCGGGGGAAGTGTTTCGAACAAAGTTGCACGGTCGTCACCTGTTCCCAATGCGAAGTTTCTTTTCCTAGTCGCTCTCCGATCCGCGTCGTCTGCTTGTTTCGCGAAAACATAAAATCAGACATTGCTGTCTTTCCACCGCGATGACACCATAATGGTACACACGGGTTTCGGCATCCGTATTTTTTTCTTTTCATTTTGGAACTTGTGCGCCGCGGCATCATGATGATTTGAGAACGACCAGGCATTCGGTACACGTCGTGATAGGAGGCCCTTTTTCGCTGCAAGCTTGAACCTGGATGAGCTGCTTCTCGGCGCGGTCGCTAGGGGGTGAGCATTTAGTTGCAGTCACCAATAGTGCCGAGTATTTGACATTTGTGCATCACATATTTCTGCATACGATTATTTAACTAACAGACGACAGGCTGTTACCATTTCTAATCACCTCTCTAACTTCAAATATAATTGATAGGCGAGTTCCTCAGGGATATTAGACCCATTACTCTTCACCATCTACATTAATGACCTAACTGCCCATTTTTCGCATTGTGAACCTTATATCTATGCGGACGACACTACGATTCTAACTGCTGACACCTAGATTAATAGCCTAACTTCTGAGCTCAATACCGATATAGAAAATATTGTTACAAGCACGGGGAAAAGGGGTTTATTTAGGCGTGCGAGAGCAGAAACGGCAGGCTACGAACAACAGGAATGGCCGCCGCACAGTCTTCGTTCTCCTCTTTCCTTCTCTTCTTGATCCCCGCGTCCCTTTTACGCGCTTGGACGTAACAATATTATTCGCTGGTGTCGTCGTAACTCTTTAGAAATTAATCCTACTAAAACAGTCTTCATGCTATTTCACCCCCTCAAAAGAAAGTAATAAATATTCCGACCATGGCTATCGATAGTTATCCTATCAAACCTTCTAGCCATTGTCGTTTTTTGGGGTTGTCCTCGATTCAACCTAATGTACACTACCCACATTTCACATCTAAAGCAAACAATTGGATATGGTATCCGGATTCTTATAAAAACACGTCCATACTTTAGTCTACCAACCTTACTTTCTCTTTATCATGCATTCATTCTCAGTCACTTCACCTACTGCATTGCGACTTGGGGCAGCACATATAGCTCTCATCTTGTTCCTTTTCAATACGTCCAGAACCAGGCCATCCGCATTATTACTTTCCAGTCACCCAGATGTAGTGTATCTGCTCTTTTGCAAGAGCATCGCATTCTCACAATTCATAAACTATTTCAATTAAACATGGCATTCCTTGTCTACAGTTCCTTTCACTCAAACATTGTCCAAATAATCTTTACCACTGAAGAACTTGGTAATCATAATAAAACTCGATTTGCATTAGCTAACAACTTCTTATTACCTAAAATCAGAACTAAGTTTGGTAAATTCACTTCTGTGTTCACAGCGATGTCTTTCGGAACAGTATTCCAACGCACATAGAGCTGTCTCATAGTATAGGCAGCTTTCAAAAGCATTTATTCTCGTATTTACTTAGCTTGTGAATGCTGTGATGTAATTTAAGATGTTCTGTTTGCTTCATTATGTGTAAACCATTATATCTCTTTAACATTTCACCATATCTCAGTCCACTTCTTTCCCTGTGTCAGTACTTGGTAAAACTCTGCCTCTTGGCTGCATTTCACTTCCCCTGATTTGTTTTATTCTTAATTCAGTACAAGATGTAATCCTGTACAGCGTCATGCCACGTTTTCAGTTCACTTGTTTTCTTGCAAGACATGTTAACAATTCTACCTCTTTGTTGTATTTGAATTAACCTGAATTGTTTTGTTAATTTTTCTTTGTTCGAAACGCAATTCTGTATAATATTATATCATGTTTCAGTTCTTTTGCTGTCGTGTGTAATTATTTGTAAACAACTTTACAACATTGCCGCATTTGGTCTAAGCTAATTTGTTTTGTTCTTTCTAATTAAAACAGGAGGTCCTCTTACAGCCTTGAGCGTTGGGGTCTCCTTCTGTATATCTTGTTTCTGTGCTTTTTTTTCGTGAGTAATAAATAAAAATTCTTCTACTACGAAAACGTAGGAATGCTGCAGCGCCGATGCTCTTAGCTGCCTCCCATCGGAATTGTAGATGTTTACTGTGCCGATATCGTTACCATACAGGTGTCTTGCTAAAGAGACTTATTCTTCCCAGAAGCTACTCTACTCTCCTCGGCAAGTCTAAGAAGAAAGAGCTGATATGTTATACACCGTCTGCAACTGCGTGGTCGGGGGCTTGGTGACCGGCCTTGGAGTTGCGATCTTGCTGTACCTCATAGGAAGGAAGAGGCGGAAAGATCTGCCTCCAGGTCCCATTGACTTCCCCCTTCTCGGCTACCTTCCCTTCGTGCTTAAACACTGGGATGTCGAAGCACTCCGGAAGAAGTATGGTAACGTGTTCGGGTGAGTTTTCAGCGATGTGTTTGAAGAATAATTAATGTTAGAGCGCGGGGGGCAGTGCTGTTGGTAAAAAAAAAGTGTCTTCTGATGTTAAATAACGCTTTTATGCAATTAGCTAAAATTGCACAAGCCTGAATAATAGCACATACTCGAAGGCACCGCCATACTTAGCTTCTTGCGCGGGAACTTCTTGCCGAAAAAAAAAATGATCCAGCACATAATGAAACGTAATGCCTCCTTCACTCCACCGGTGGCGCTGACAGCCCATTATATCCACAACAAACACGCTTAGGAAAAGGCACGTATAATACAGTAATAAACTGCATGAGCTGCTTCATTGCAAGCTGCCTACATTGGGGTAACGCAGTTGCTGCAGGTGAGGAAAAGAGCTGCTACGCTGACAAGCGCGCTTTAAGTTTCCATGTTTCTGCGAACCATTTGTCTCTTTTGGACCTGTGTTGATGCAAATACACTGTATTAAGTGCTAAATGCATGGCTCCAGTCGCTGGCCAAGAATTAAACAAATTGTAGTGGGTAATATGCATGTGGCGCTGTGCGGACGGACTCGCTAGGACTCGCGGCTAGGACTCGCGAGTCCTATAGCCGTTCCTAGCCGTATACAAAACAAATTTATGAGCCACATTCCACTCTGTGAAGGTGGATGATAGCGAAGCTGTGTAGCACACGACAAAGAGGTGACACAGAATTTCGTACAAAGGTACGGACACATTTATTGTCTTGATCGGTGGTCATCGTGACGAAAGGTACGCACACACATTTATTTTTATGCAAGCGGGTTCATTCGTGTTATACAATCTTCATGTACATTCTTTATAGACATTCACGTTTTCATTTCGCGATATATTTAGGCATATAATTTGAGACAGAAATTACCACACCGACTGGCAGCGGGCCAGTGTTGTCAGCGCTTTCGCAGAGAGAAGCGTCATTGCAGCCATCTCTGGAAGAAGACGACGTCGAAGGTGCGAGCAGTGGCTCGAGCGCGAGGGGCAATATGGGAATTCAGGCATGATGAGCTTTGACACGGGAAATCGTCCTTGACTGAACTTTGCGACGCGAATGGCACAATTCATTTTGTGCTCTGTTAGTGGTGGAAGTCGGTGCCGCTCACGCCTTATCAGTACTTACGCTTAATGATGTCGTAGTTGTACAAACGATCTCGAAAGGCGAAATGTTTATCGAGTGTTCTGCCTTCCGCTTCGCACTTGGGCAGTGTTATACTCATGCCAACTCAGAACTCGGCGATCTTGTAATTTTGACTGCATTATCGCTGCCATTTTCTTAAACAGGCTTGTACAACTTGTGGCAGAAAAGGTAGAATCTTAGAGAGCACGGAATATTTCTTTGAAGAAACGTCTCAAATTCTTCGAAAGGTAGGTTTTGAGGCTATATTTAAAATAAAGGCTGATTATTTATTGCCATGCGGGGCAAGAAAACTTTAGAAATGTTTGTAATGCCTGACCGTTCGATCGCAGCCATAGTGAAACTGTATTTTTACATCCTCATGCCACGTACTAGCTACGTTCCTATTGTACTTGACAAGCAACTGAAATTGCATTGGAGAAACAATTTAGCATTTGTACTCTTCAAGGCTAAGCATATGTTCTAAGCCACTTAGCGTCTGAGCGAGAGATCGGTGCTCTGCTATGGTTGCCCGAATAATCATGCAGGCAACTTGAGAATCTCTTCTTTTCGACAAGCTGAGGCCCGGCTACAAAGTACATTTTTCATACCAAAGCCTATTGTTCAGTAACCTCGTGGTGCCACTTTAGGAGTGTTGAGTTTAATGTGTTTTTATTAACTCCCATTAAAAAGCAATAAAGGTACATATATGCATGTGGTCACAGGCTCAAGATCGGGAGTCGTTACGTGGTGTTCTTATGCGACTTCGACTCAGTGAAGGAAGCCCTCACGCACAATGCACTGTTGGACCGGCCAGAAGAGTTTCCACTGAATGTCAGCGACACGAAAAGTAAGTGCGAATATGAGGTCATAGTACGCGAGTGTTGTACCCATGACAGCAGTATCTATTGGTTGCGAAAGAATAGGATGTCGAAAAGGCGTACGAGTCTGTGTGCCTCGAGGAACCGTCATTAGCCCGTTAGAAGTTGAGGCGCCACGGGTCTTGTTTCGTTCTTCATGCGCATATTTCTCAATGTGAACTGCATTAGAGTTTCCCTTAGAGACATTTTGAATGATGAAGTGCGTGTTTTCCGAAACGTACCCTATATAGTGAAGTGTATTATAGCCCTTAGGCTTAGTTAGTCTTCTACGCAGGTCAGTTCGTCGAACATAAGTCAAGATGTTCAACTGGGGCGTTGACACCAGAGTGTCAGTCGAACTGGAATTTAACCGAAAACCCGATATTAACGTTTATTTCAGTCGCACCGGAACTAAATCCAACCGCTATTTCTCCGCCATCTTAGAAATGAATCCGAATGGTAACTTATCGGAGGGACCGTTCGGAATCGGTTTGTCGAACGGTTCAGAATGCCCCGTGGATGTCAGAGGGAAAACGTTGTGCAAAAGCTCAAAGCCTCCCGTAGTCGGCAAATGATTCCCGTGCTACAGGCATGACTCAAATAAGTTGAAATAACCTCAGTTCAGTTCGGGCACTGATTACGTTGTTAATATTTAATAAACCAAGCCTGCCCTTTCTTACGTAAGTGCTGAAAACTGTGGATGCTTAATGCGTGCTCACACATCTTCATCCAGCAATATGACCGGAACAGTTCTCAACTTCCTGCTCTGTTTTAATGCTCTGCGCAGTTGGCTGAGCTGCAGTTGTAATCCTACTACTAATGATAAATATACAGCGTCGAAGCATGGGGTGTTCTTTCTCACCTTGATTGGCACCAGCTGCGACGAGACAATGTGATTCGTGCGACAATGACGGTGCAAGAAAAAGGGATGGAAAGCCCCTCAATCAGTCTAGACCAGATACGTAGGCAATCAGGTAATAGGTGTTCATTCGAAGCGTGCGTTCTTTGCGTATACCCAGGCACATTGCGGTAGGTAAGTATGCAGGGATGTGGTTCGAACTTCACTTTTGAAGTACCTAGAAGGCGGTGCCTTCAGTTTTCGAATCTAAATATCCTGATTGGGCGCGATCACACTTGTTGGTTGTATTCACCGAGGTCTGTGAAGCACGCTCTAGATTTCCGCTCTGGTCATTTGAAGTTAATGAAGAACGGTATTGCCGCATCTTGTTTGGAATATGGTTTGCACAAGTCATGCGCGTATCGAATTACTGAAGCCTTTTCCAATCAACTTAGGCAGTCAAATAATCCAGTGAGTACTTTGCAGGCACAAATTATACGACGGCTTCTTTTGCAACGAAGCCCTGTGGTCTATTAATCGGTTAGTCAAACACCGTCTGGTTTGGCCGATATACCGCAGGCTAATCGGAATATGTGTGCGCTTTTTCATAACCGGACATTTCGGGATCACACTAGGTAATTTTCTTTCTTTCTTTTTTCATTCCGCACTTATTGTAGCTTCATCTGACATTGGAGTGTGATGACGTATGAGTAATGTATTTAGCTAGGTAATTTATTACTCTGACAGTATTTCTCCTGACAGTAAGGCAACTCTCTTCTGCAGGTGTCACCAGCAATTCTAGTAAGTATCATTGAGCGTACGAGCAACTTTCGATGGCTGTATGTTGAGGAACTAAACGACGCCTTAGTCAGGCTATGATTTAGAACGAAAAAATTTAAACGCCGAAAAAAGTACAAGTACGCAGAGGAAGAAGCATACATATTAAGCGTATATATTGTGTTATTTTTGTACTCGTATGTTCGTTTTCTGAAGCTCAATAATCGTCATCACCAGCGTATTTTTATGTCCACTGTACGACGAATACATCTCCCAGCGATCCGCTGTTACCCTGTCTTGTGCTAGCTGATTCCAACTTCCACCTGCAAATTTTCGAATTTCATCGCCCCACCTAATTTTCTGCCGCCGTCGACTGAGCTTCCCTTCCCTTGGCACCCATTCTGTAACTATAATGGTCCACCGGTTATCTGCCCTACACATTACATCGCCTGCCCAGCAAAATTTTTTTTCTCCTAATGTCAACTATAGGTTATGGGCTATCCTAGTTTGCTGCTGAATACTTTTTCTAAAAATTAACCAACTTTATCACCTTTCTATGTCATCTCGTGACTCGCTTCTTACCGCAATAACAGCTAAGTTGTATGAGAAATTGTTCTACTCAGTATCGGGCGTGCGACATCCTTCTCGACACCGGCAAAAGCCACGATCGTGCTTGACCTTTCAGCATGCTTATCTCTCAAAGATAAGGCACATCGACAGATGCCGGTGGTTTGTATCGCGCAAAAAGCGCCACCTACCGATTCTCGACAGCGCTAGCAATGGGCTAGCGATGCACCCTTGCATCTCTTACAATGACGTTTTTCATTTATTTCTTGACATTATCAAGGAAACCACATTTAACCCATGTTTTATGCTGGCAGGCACCGTCTTATGCACGCCTGTTAACTCACCAACGTAATCAAATCATGCAATCATCGGTCACCTTCAGCTGCTTTTGCTTTCCCTTGGTACCATTAGGCTATTTTTATATATCATGGCATATCGGGCCTTTGATCTACTCGACCTTCCCAGCTCCACCTTTTTCCCACCCTTAGCAAGGTTTTACTCGCTATAACTTTTGTCTTTTGTGTGTGCGCGCTCAGCCGCGTTGGTGACTGAGTCTCTATAGCAGTGCTGCATAGCATAAGGTCGGGGGTTCGAATATGCGTTCTGATGGGGACAAAGTACGAAAACACTGGTACATGTACGTTATATAGCACACGTTAAATAAACCATAGAGGTCAGAATTATTCTCGAGATCACCACAATACAGCTTACTCAATGCACCGTTTGCTTCTTTGAGATGTTAAATTTTACAATTTGATGTGTTTTTTCCGCAGGCCTAATTACGCTCAACGGAACCGTGTGGAAGGAGCAACGACGTTTCTTCGTGAAGACGTTGAAGCAGCTTGGAGCTGGCACGCCGGCAATGGAGGCTCGGATACAGGTTATAGATACGGATACAGATACCAGTTTACAAACGCGGTCCAGCACTCTCGAATTGTGTCCTCAATTTACACTTCGTGGCGTTATTGTTAAATCATTGTTCGATACACACAGGAGCAGACTTATAACTTGTAAGTGGCATTGTTCCGTATTCTTGATCCACTTTTCTCTGTAAAGGATCATCTCGTGTAATAGACGCGCAGTAAGTTACAGCCGATGAGCTCTGAAAAAGGCTTTGACAAATATTTTAGCCCTCACGTTAAAAATCCTATGCCTCAACACTGGTATGCCACCCTGCTATTTATCTTGCTGACCATACCTCACTCTGAAGTTTTAATTTTAACAATCTTCACTACGCTCACACTTACGCTTACTTCAACTTGGCTTGCATAACACGCTAGAGGAAATAGCGGAAGCGCAGGAGAGGGCCCAGTTCGTAGGGCTATGTACCACGCAAGCTGGAAGACACATATTACAGGAGCTGGGCGTTCCCCCCGCAGTAATAAGAAAAAAGTTCTGCAGCGTCCCTCGAGAGCAGCGGGACCGCATCACTGTCGCCCCGATCCCACGAAACGTCCATCCAGAACACAACGTGGGAAGACGTCGGGCGCGCGCGAAGGCTCTCCTGGAAAAGGCTCGAGAACGGGCTTCGAAGAACAGTTTCGTAGACGCAGTGCGCTACGCCGACGGACAGGCCTTCGCTGTAGTTAGCGTAGATCATGAAAGGCAAATAACGAACGCAATCTCGATTCGGACGACGTCCTCTGAGATCGCAGAGCAGGCTGCAATAGCGATGGCCTTATTGGACGAGAAGAGGACATCAATCTACAGTGACTCAATATCAACTGTTAGGGCATTTGCCAAAGGAAGCGTATCCGAGCTGGCCCTAGGGATACTAGGAAGCAAGGAGATCAGCGTGACTCTGGGGTACTGACAATCGGAACTCTCCTTCCTCGTACACCGAAATTACTAAGCACTTTTACCTGGCTCGGAGGATCTACCCCCTCCCACATTGCAAACTCAATAGACCTCAGGCTTTCACACTAAGGCTTCTACAGACGGGGGCATACCCAAACCCCCTGCTTCTTCACAAGATGTACCCCGAAATTCAGACAACAAATGCATGTGCACTATGCAATGACTTAGCGAGCTCACCTCACATGCTCTGGCGATGTCGCACGTTACGCGGCGATGAAAGCAACACTTCTTCACGCTGGGATGAGGTCCTACACACCCCCAACCTCGAAGAACAGTTATGGGCTGTCCAACGGACCCGCGACGTGGCGGAGAGGCTCGGCCTCTCTGTCCCGACGTGGGAGCGGCCCGCTGCGCGCTAGTGCGCGCCCCAAGGGCCGATTTACGCTCGAACCGCCCATCGCCGCAAGCCGCACCGCACGCGTGCGGTCGCGCGAAAGATTGCACGTATCAAACACTTGTGCACAAATTTCGGTTTACAATGTGTAAGTTATACACTGTGCACACAGTGTAAGTGGTAATTTGTGCACAAGTGCTGGATACGTGCAATTTTTCGCGCGACCGCAAGCGTGCGGTGCGGCTTGCGGCGATGGGCGGCTCGAGCGTAAATCGGTCCTAAAGGAGCCTAATAAAGTTGTATATGCATCCATCCATCCATCCATCTTTACTACTAATGTCAAGGCAGTAATGCACGTTTTGTTGTCAAGGGGCACTCCAAATACCTTTTTTACTGGGGCGTTCGCCGATTGCTTTTCCTTTCTTGTTACCAATGATCGCTACTCGAAGTGACGAGTGATGTGAACTCGCTTATGTTCCTTAGTGCCTATGGTGTTGGGCTGCATGCTACGCACGAGGTCGTGGGATCGAATCCCGGCCACGGCGGCCGCATTTCTTTAGGGGGCGAAATGCGAAAACAGCCGTGTACTTAGATATAGGTGCACGTTAAAGATGCCCAGATGGTCCAAATTATTCCGGAGTCCCCCACTACCACGTGCCTCCTAATGATATCGAGGCTTTGGGCACTTAAAGCTCAATAATTTAATTCTTTCTGCTGGAAGTGAGGCCTGCGCTTGTGGAGCAGCACATAAAGACGGTTTTCCTTATTTATATGAAAGCTTGCCTTGTGGTATAACCTGTGCCTTCAGGCCTCTGCTCTGTGCGAATCGAAGTGTTACGTGATATATGCGATGGTGCTGCTTGTGACCACAAGCGGTCTGGTACTGTATCGAAGATAGGCTTGCTGAAAAACATGGAGCGCTGCAGTTTTCAAGCTGAAAAACTGCATGACGAGGGACGACCATCGGAATCCACCGCTGGAAGGGGTATGTTTGGGAAACGTGTGCGCTGTAGGATACAGTAAGATGGCGCAAGGGTCATCCCAGTCGGTACCCTCATGGAGCTACCGCTGGCCTTCGTTAAACTAAAGGAAGAAGGTGCAGCCACACGTCGGGTTAAGAGCGCAAGCATGATGCTCCGGGAAATACGTACACGCGTTGGGTAGGGCGAAGGGTTAACGTGTAAATTGATATAGGGGGCAAAGTTTGTGCCTGCTGTTAAGAACGTCCTAAGATAGGTAGAAATTCGGCTTTGTTGGTTAGTTGTAAGGTTTCGTCGCGTGACCGTAAATCTTGCCTACACTAGCACTCAGGGACGCGTATCTGCATGATAAGCAGAGCTATTGCATGACTTGTAAAAGATTCTTCAATAAGTGCAGGTGTGTCAGTGAGAAAACTTTCATAAGACTGTTTCCACGGTGTTGTGCATGTCTTGTAGGTGTCATTATCTTCAGTTGAGTTCATACGATTTGAACTGGTGGCGACTGCGCATGATGATGTGCTATAGGCTAAGTAATAATACGTGCCCGCCATCTGATTGGGTAGCGGCATCTGCATACACTTGACGCGTATTGGCTCGAGTCTAAGATGCGGAAGTCGCCAGTGGTACTTCCTGCTTCAATATATCGCAACTTGGTTGTATTGCTTACTTTTGTGGGTGTCATTCGAAGGAATAATTATCCGAAAATCTTATTGTCCGCCAGCAGTAGCGTGAAAGTCATTACACGTCATGTTTTCAACATTTCTTTCGACGGACAGTCGACTTGAGCATGACGTGCAAACAACTCGGTACTGATTTCTACGTCTTATTGGTGCCTGATGTGTTCCAAAGCATCCGAATTATAGCCCTGTTCAGCTAGATAAAATAGCTGATCTTGGTCAAGGTACCCATTTCGGACTTTAATGAACGTCTTGTTAGACAGCGCAAAACGAGACAAAGGACGGCAAAAAAGGTGGGGACGAAGACAAGGGCTGACTAGCAACACATTTTTGCTTTTCAAAAGAACACAATATATATATATATATATATATATATATATATATATATATATATATATATATACCCGACTGCAGTAAACATATATTTTTAGGGGCTACTTGAATGTGGTGCTGTGGTATACGCGATATGAAGAGAGCGTTCGAAATCCAGCCTTCACCAATTTCATCGGAGCGAGGATTCTCGTACTCATTCCAAGAGAACGCACTATCGTTATTTTAAGAGTAGACAAGTATGCCATCGAGATGGCCACATTTTTGGCAACCTAATGGGATATGAAGTACCTGCGGCCTTCATGCAATTGCTTGTATAGTAGTCAACCATGAAAGGCGAGCAAAACTGCCTCACAGACGGTTTTCAAAAGAAAAGCTTCCGTTGCGTTGATGTCACGATCTCTTACAAATCGTCGTGTCGCATTTTTTCGCATTATACTTAGGTCATTGTACATGTAAAATTTGCAAAAAAAAGAGAAGAAAAATAATTCCTGTTGTGGCACCGACAACGTGTTGTGTCTTCTATGCACCATCTTTTTTTTTTTTTTTGTTGTTGTCAAGCTGCTTCGTCTTATCAGAGGCAATCTATCAGCAAATCTTGTAATTGTGATTGGAATCTTTTAATTACATCGAAACTGCCGTACATTGCAATGCTTCAATTGGGAAAGAAAACGCGACCACGAATGCGTACTGCCAAGGCAACAGTCCACGCTTCTGCTTCTCTCACCCGCAGCAAGAGCTGTCGTACCTCCTGCACGAGCTGCAAGTACGCGACGGGAAGCCCGCAGTTCCCGCCAACCTGCTCACCACCAGCGTCTCAAACGTACTGACTGAGCTGCTGATGAATACGCGGTTCGGGCACAAGCACCCCAAGCGTGCCCACATCGACGAACTGGTGGACGCTATCTTAGTGCTGTCCGTCCAGGTGACGGCCGTCAACTTATTGCCGTGGCTGCGCAGATTCATCTGCTGCTTCATGCTGGGAACATACGGGAAGTTGAAGCAAGTCTTCATCAACAGGAGCCGCTTCAGCGAGTTAGTACTTCCAGCTCATCCAATGGAGTTCCCTAAATGTATGCCTTTTACTGTAAATCACCAACAAGTATGTGGCCGCCGTAAGGCAAAGAGCTTTCGACATATTTTTGGCAGGGCGCGACAAAGCATCGGCGAGACAATATCGTAGCGCGCAATATGGAAGCTAGGTTTCAGACTGCAGTGGGTGCCATCCCGTATATCTGTTATTCTATGACCGGAGGGAATGCGTCTCTGTCGAAATTATTGCGTAGCAGTCGTGCGTTCCAAAGAAATCCGTTCAATCTTTAAAAAAAGACATGAAACATACAAAGAGGAGCGCACACAGCGAAATTGAAATATCGCGTGATAAACGGAAATGAAAAAAAAAGACATTATGGAGATCCCATGCACCGTTCTTCTGCGGCGGCTGCTTCTTACGGCGCGCCAGCGCGGGACTCATCTTCAAAGCAATCTGCGATGTTTGCAGAGTGCGCGTAGTGTCGGTAGCTTCGTGGACGCTGTATAAACATGTATATTTTTTTATGTCCAGTAGGACGGCCGCATGGCGCTTCACTTTAGAGCCAGTAGCCAAACTGGGAGGACTGCGCTTCGTTGTCCTTCATGGTACGTCAGCGGCACTCCCTCCGGTAGATGACGCCACCGTGTGTCCTCACGCAGGGCGCCGCGGCCTAACATCCAATACGTGGACTATACGTACATTTAAACCTTCATTTGAACGTTCCAGCAACGGCTCGTAATCGCAGCTGTCACACTAAACTATACGTATTTTTAAGCCTTTATTTGAACGTTCTGGCAACGGCTTGTAATAACAGCTGTTACACTCAACTATACGTATATTTAAACCTTTAGTTGAACGTTCCAGCAACGGCTCCTAAACGCAGCTGTTACACTCAACTATGCGTATACTTAAACTTGTATTTGAACGTTCAAGCAAGTGCTCATAATCGCCGCTGTTCCACTCAACTGTAGGTATATTTAAATCTTTATTTGAACGTTCCAGCAACGGCTCGTAATCGCAGCTGTTACACTCAACTATACGTATATTTAAACCTTTAGTTGAACGTTCCAGCAACGGCTCCTATACGCAGCTGTTACACTCAACTATACATATATTTAAACTTGTATTTGAACGTTCCAGCAAGGGCTCATAATCGCCGCTGTTCCACTCAACTGTAGGTACATTTAAACCTTTATTTGAACGTTCCAGCAACGGCTCCTAAACGCAGATGTTACACTCAACTATACGTGTATTTAAACCTTTAGTTGAACGTTCCAGCAACGGCTCCTAAACGCAGCTGTTACACTCAACTATGCGTATATTTAAACTTGTATTTGAACGTTCAAGCAAGTGCTCATAATTGCCGCTGTTCCACTCAACTGTAGGTACATTGAAATCTTTATTTGAACGTTCCAGCAACGGCTCGTAATCGCAGCTGTTACACTCAACTATACGTGTATTTAAACCTTTAGTTGAGCGTTCCAGCAACGGCTCCTAAAGGCAGCTGTTACACTCAACTATACGTATATTTAAAGGGACGCTAAAGTGAAAAATTATTTCTTCTGCATTAGTAAATTACCTTTCTACAACACCAAAAACACCACTCTTACAACAATAAGACGTTCGGTAAGCCAGAAAAAGCGCAACAACGAAATACGGGTGGCGACGCCTACTTTTGTCCCCGCACCTGGTGGCTGTGACGTCATGGATTTTTATGGCATCTTCTATAGCCTACTTATTATATATAGCGGTACAGAATCACTACATTATGTTCTAAAGGAGCCAAATATTAAACAAGGCAAGTTTCGGGAACCTTTACTCAGTCAACGCTTCCCAAATGTGAAAACATACTTTGGTATCCCTGACGTCACGCGGACGTACCGGCGCTGGGGTTCCGGCGCGAAATTCAACTACTGATATTTGTACCTTCATTTTCTCATCTAATAATCAAACTATCTTTTTGAAATGACTGCCTGCAGGGTTCTGAAGCAATGCTTCATTGGTCTAAACTGGTTTATTGTTTCGCTTTAGTGTCCCTTTAAACCTTTATTTGAATGTTCAGGCAAGGCTCGTAAACGCAGCCGTTACAGTCAAGTGTACGTATATTTAAACCTTTATTTGAACGTTCCAGCAACGGCTCGTAAACGCAGCCGTTACACTCAAGTGTACGTACATTTAAACTTTTATTTGAACGTGCCAGCAACGGCCCTTAATCGCAGCCGTTACAATCCGCTATGCATATATTTAAACCTTTATTTGACCGTTCCAGCAACGGCTCTTAATCGCAGCTGTTACAATCCGCTATGCATATATTTAAACCTTCATTTGAACGTTCCAGCAACGGCTCTTAATCGCAGCTGTTACGCTCAACTATGCGTATATTTAAACCTTTATTTGAACGTTCCAGCAACGGCTCCTAAACGCAGCCGTTACACTCACGTGTACGTATATTTAAGCCTTTATTTGAACGTTCCAGCAACGGCTCTTAATCGCAGGTGTTACAATCCGCTATGCATATATTTAAACATTTATTTGAACGTTCCAGCAACGGTTCTTAATCGCAGCTGTTACAGTCAGCTATGCGTATATTTAAACCTTTATTTGAACGTTCCAGCAACGGCTCGTGAACGCAGCCGTTACACTCAACTGTACGTATATTTAAACCTTTATTTGAACGTTCGAGCAACGGCTCTTAATCGCAGCTGTTACACTCAACTCTGTTTCAAGAAGTAACCATAGCCAAGTGCAAGGGCTACGCAGAAACATCGTCTCAAACGCTCTTACTTTGTGCTTTTTCCGTAGATCGGGAGTATCCAAAGTGGAGAAAACGTACGAGGACGGCCTGGTGCGCAACTTCACAGACGCGTATATCGCCGAGATGAAACGGCGGGGAGAGGGAAACAGGCTATTCACACGTAAGTATCGAATTCGAACGTAGGGCATTGATAACAGAGTGAATGGGCGATATGCAGTAAAACGTCTATATAACTATGTCAACGGTAGGGGGAAATGACGTCGTTACATATTCAACTAAAATCGTTGGGGCTCTTGGGAGTCGTACTTACCCGCGATGTGCACTCCAACAACGCGGGACGCAGTAAAATGTACATTTAAACAAAACTGCACTGGATAGTGGCGACGCGACGGTTTTCTGACGACCGCGAACAGCTACGTCGCCCGTCGGTTATCATCACGTGATCTAGTCTGATCCGAGTAGCTGCCGGCACATGGCGGAGTGATCCTCGGTTCATACACTTCTTTCTTTTGCTCCTTGATACGAAGACGCGCAGAAGTTTCATCGTGTAGGGTGCTCCTAATGGTACAGTGCAGATTTCCCGGATCGCACTTTGTACTAACTGCAGTTCCGTACAAGTGCACTTTGAAGAATTTGGTCGGAAATGCAGACACTGCAGTCGGGACCACAAAAAGTCGCAGTTTCGCCCGAGAGGCGAAGCATCGATTGCGATAGCAAATTATTAGGCAGGTATGCGAAGCGAGTAGATTTATCGGCCGTATAGACTCTTGTAGACAGTCGCGTACTAACTAAATTAACAGACATGTTGTCACGCTCGCACAGGCAGATATAAAAACTTCTCTCACTCGATGACCGCCCACACTGGCTGTCGAAATGCTGGTGTGAATAAGAGCGGCAGCAGAAGCGAGCGAATTGAACTTCATGCTGTATTTCGCTTCAACGTAAACTAAGCGGCGAGCACACAGCGAACACGAAGCTATAAGCCGTCGGCCTAACCAGACTGTGTACCCATCCCAGAGTGTACGCTAATTAGGTACACCGTAAAGAATCCCACGTGGTCTAAATTAATCTGGAGTACCCACTACGGCGCAACTGATAATCATACCTTCCTTTTGGCATGTAAAACACCACAAATTGTGCAGCGGAGCTGTATATGCTTAGGCAAAACGCTCGCGGTCCGACCACAGAAACCTTCCTGCGGGGTATGAGCCATTGCACTCGTGTTGCGTGACAGACGGACAAATTTCTCGTTGGGTAGGCATACAAATGCTTACGCACTTAAAAGATAAACATTTATCTACGTATTATTGCAGGCAATGAACACAGAGGGCGACAGGGTTAAGACCATATCATGATGACATAATTAAAGGATTAACACAATCAACCGCCTATTGCGCCCCTCCATGATGGTGGTTATGCGAAGCCCCATGTGCGGCATTTGAAATAAACGCTATGATAAACCCAAGCCAAACGTGTGCGTAACCTCATTAAGAAACATAAAGACGTAACGAATAATTGAGAAAGAGTTCAATTAATCGTCGGAATTAACCCAGCGATAAACACCGGGGCCGCACATTACAGCTTCGATGTTTACCATCTGTACGAGGTGCATGGACGGTGTCTTGTTTTTTAAATGGCGATCAAAGCGATGTTTCTAATAAAGCAATTTTGTTATAGCGAATGTTACTCTACTTTTTTTTTTTTAGGTACGACAGCTTGCGAATGAATTTCATGGGAATTTCCTGATAGAGCGATTCTGCCTCCATCGTGGAGTTGTACTAACTGCTTACGCGACGGCTGTCTACTAGTAACAACGAAATAGGGAATTCTAGGCAAAATGAAATTTTCATACGTAAGCGTTTTTGAGCGAGTACGCCAGCAAAATCTGCCAGTTACGCGAAAAGTGTAATGCCTTATCTCTACACGAAAATACGTAATTTGAGAAGACGTTTAATCGTTGTAATATTGTACATGTAAACGGTGGGTAGCTTTTCAAGCGGTAAGGAACAAGTGAAAGAAAAAATTGATCAGAGAGAATACCCATATCATAGGGGAAGACATTCAACAAGAGCGGACACTCTCATGGAGCACAGCGGCCGAATTGACTGTAGCGCACCAAGCGGCTGATGTGAAAACCTGAACCACACTTCCTGTTTCGGTTGTGCGCGAGCGTGCTGTCACATCATCACGATCACGCGGGATGCGCTGATCGACACAGCATTTGTTATTTACTTCTACTGCTCAACCGCGCGATGTGTTCGTGCATAATCTTTTCTTTTTAACTTAGTGAAATAAATACGATTGCGAGGAAGCTCTACAAGCCTCCACTGAATCTGTCCTATGTGCAGGGTGAATTTCATAAAGTAGACGCCTTGCGAAATAAGGAAGCGTTTATTTTGCTCTATATAGAGCAAAATATATAAATGCTCGTCTTAAGCTTTTTGTCAGTTCATCTAATATTGTGGCACCAGGTAAGCGTCAGTAATTCCCGCACGGTGCTCCACCTGGCGGCATGAAATATAAAAAGAAGTTAATTACAAGCACATGTCGCTTTGGTATTTGCACCTTATAAGAAAACTGCGCGTAGAGGCGAAACGTGCGACAATGGTGAACGGGCGACATAACGAAAAAAGGCGATTAATTTGATTTTAGAGACATAGCGTAGAAAACACCTGGCCCATCCCAGACATTGTCGTACATAAAATATGACGAACACGTTCGATTTGCAAGCATTCCGTATTCCTGGGCCTTAAGAGCACATTAAGGGCACAAATATACGGGCGACTGCACGTTTTCGACCCAACTTGGCCTCAGCCGACGTGCCGGTACACCACGTACACGGAGGTGGCCACAGCACAGGCTGTCAGCCAGAACATGCTAGACGCTCGCAGAATGCCTTCTAGTCGCGCTCAAGAGAAATACGTGGATGCAAAGCCTGCTTTCAGTCGTTCAGAAGGCGGAATTTTTGAGTTACAAGTTACCGGTTGCATTTTTGAGCTCCTCATCGTTATCTTTTACGCAGTGTAGAAAGCCGGAGTGAGATGCAGTACAATATATAGTTATCTGGAAGACGACAGCATTTCATGGCATATTCTCAGTGATATGCGCTTACTTGCAGCTAAATTTTACGCTTTGAATGCTTTCTGACTTCAACTCTACTGTTTCAGACGCCTTCTAAAGTTATTAAAAAAATTCAATAAACAATGTTTTGTTCAATATTATACTGTCGTTTATCACGCCAAGCCTGATGTGCGCTACTGCTATGCACATTCGCCGGCGAAAATTGTGTTTTGTCTCGACTGGCGCAATGTTTTTATATCCGATACCGGCGTCGCAGATATGTCCTTCATAATTTTTTTTTATGGGAGGGTAAATCCCTCAGGGCATACATGGGTATGGGACGGGGGTGAATAAGGATGATTAAATGAATGAAAAACGATTTGCTGATCTAATGAAGTATAAGAGGGATCGACAATGTGGTCCCTGCGTCCACGCAATGCAATCGCTCGGATTCTGCGACGAAAGCCCCGCTGCTGCGAAGTGCCGGAGCCTTGTAGGTTTCAGTGCAGGGCGAACCCACAGCAGGTGGTAGATGTCGGCTTCAGGATTTCGCGACTTGCAGAGTGGACACCCAGGGCGAGGATATAACGGGCGAAAGTGCGGCCACTTCCGAGTCACGGCAGGAGTGAGGGCAACCCCGAACCGGATCCTCCGAAGCGCAACCTCCTCTGCACGGGTAAGACCGCGGGGGTGGTTTACCGCACACTTAGGTATGAGATCACGTGCGCGGCGCCGGAGGTGCTCCTTTCTTGTTAAAAGGAGGGTGGCATCATCTAGGTGAAAGAGCTGAGGCAGTGACGATGGAGAGGTCACTAGACGGGTCGCAGAATCCGCACGGCTTTGGAAGCTTAGAAGGTCGCGTGGGATCCACTCGACAGATATTGGCTGCGGGATGCGTGCCGCCAGAAGATCGATCTGTTGATATATTTCAGGGCTGCGACTGACGCGTCGCAGAAGCCGCATCGCCTGGAGGGCATCAGTGCGGATGACGATGCGGGCCGTGGGGACCATGGGAAAGGCGGCCACAGAGCACAACTCTTCTCGAACAGCAAGGAGTTCTGCACAAAAGGATGAAGGAGACTCTTGGATTTGAAACCGGGTCGTCTTATTAAGGGCAGGTGCGCAAGTGCAATAAATTGCAGTGGTCGTTTCGCAGTCCTGAATGCTTGCATCAACGTAAAACACGATGGAGCCAAGCGGAAGGTGGGCATCGTGAGCTATAATGCGGTCACGAAGCGACGCCGCCACGTGTGTTGATGTCGGGCGACGTATATCAGTTGGCTTGTTATCGCTCAGCTGTACAAAACTCCAGGGAGGAAGAACTGGCGATGGTGGTGGTAGAAGGGAGTACCAGAAAGCGTAAGCCCTGAGAGCACACGTTGCGTTTGAAAGGCTAGCCCTAAGCCTGTGAGCATCACGTCGCTGATGCACCAGCTCATCTAGTGTGCTCAGCTGTGCATTTTCTTGGAGAGCCACGATCGGGGTGATGTGGGGAAGGCAAGCGATGACCCCCATTGCCTCGCGATTAACACCCTCAAGGCGATCCCATTGTGCCCTGGTCAAATGCCGGAATTGGGCTTGATAAACAAGGCCTGGTTGCACTACCGCCTTCACCAACTGTCGCGCAACATATGAGCGGGCACCACCCGTTTTAGCAGCAATGCGCCTAATCAGACCCAACGTCTGAATCGCCTGCTTTTTAGCGCTGGAGAGCCAAGCAGTTCCGGTTCCCGACTCGTGGACCGTCAGACCCAGAATTTTTAAAGTTGATCAATGTTGAAGTACGGTTCCGGATAAATGAAGAAGAATGGGTGTTGCAGAGAGTTTACGCCGGCCCCAGTGATTGGCGACTGACATGTAAGCAGATTTGCTAACGGAAAGCATAAGGCCGACCGAAGAAGCGTAAGTCGACGTTATATCTAAAGCTGAATGAAGGGCAGCGGCTTGAGTCTGCAGGTCATGATGAGTGGTCCAAACCATGATGTCATCAGCGTACAACAAGAACTTTATGTCGGGTACATCGTGTAAGCGCCATGCAAGCGGAATGAGAGCAATATTGAATAATGTGGGCGACAATACCGATCCCTGGGGTACGCCGCGAAGAGGGACAAATCAGCCGACGGCGTCACCACTGAGGCGAATTGCAAAGTGTCGGGCTTCAAGGAAAGATTTGACCAAATTTCGTACTCTATGGAGCGAAATGCAGCATGTCAATTGAAGTCAAGATGGCAGCATGACTGATGTTATCATACGCCTTTTCGACGTCCATAGCTAGGACAGTACGGACACTGTGGCTACGAGTTGACGATAAAACAGAGGATGCCAAGACATCCAGCCCATCTTCAGTACCTATGGATGGACGGAAGCCAATTTGAGCAGGGCGGTAGAAACAGTGGTGCTCTAGCCACCACGCCAGTCGTGTGGCTATCATTTTCTGAGCAAGCTTGCACGACGTTGACGTTAGGGGAATGGGTCGAAAGTTGCCAAGGTCGGTCGGCGGCTTGCCTGGTTTCGGAATCCAGATCACAATAGCCGATTTCCAGCCGGAGGGACAACGCCATCTAGCCATACCTTGTTAATGGTGTCGAGGATTTGAGGCAGCACAACGCAACTCGGGTTCTCGTAAGCCTCATAAGTAATAGAGTCTGGGCCGGGTGCTGCCTTGCGACTGGTACCATCTATCGCTGCAAGCAACTCAGGCATGGTGAAAGAGCTTGCAACATCCTCGGAGTCTGCTGTAGATGGTAACTTGTCGATATGTGCCGGAAATGCTGCCGAGGAAGCCCCATTGGCTGTTTGAGGCAACACGTCGTACTGAGGGAAAAACTTCCGGGCTGCTTCTCTGGCGAAATCATCCGACGACAAGCCAGCAGCGAAGCAGACTGTGGCCGCCGCGTCTGGACGGCGGCAACCATGTTCCATAGCACAGAACGTTCGCCAGAGAGAAGCATTCGATGTCTTGGATGAAAACCGCTCACACCACGTGTGCCAGCGCCACCGCGAGAGGTCACGTTCATATCTTCGGGCCTTAGCAGTAAGGAAATTCAGTCTTGTACGTCCTTGTGCAGAAGAGCGGGAAGACGACGACGTGTCCCTGCTAAGGTGGCTGACCGTTCCTCGCATCCCACCAGCGTTCGACTGCCGCTTCCAGTGGAGCTGTTCTTGCCTTCCAAGGTTTTGGTCAAGGATTGAGTAGCTGTTTTTTTATCGATTGTCAACTGTTTTGCTAGTCTCATTATTATTTAGTTAATCAGACCACGCAGGTGCCCTTTTCTTCACCAGGGCCAGGTGCCTTCCCCTGGTCCGCTTCTATTCCTCCGCAGGAGTTACCTGTGGATCTGTTTCTACGCTACGGCGTCACATCAGTTCCTGTGGCTCTTGTTCCAACCAATGACGGAGTCATACGGATGAAGAATTCAAAAGCGATTCAGGCGGAATTGCGATCGGTGACGGTCATTTCCAGAACATCACTGATGTCCGCCCGTTTGGCAGAGGTGGTATCCTCTACTTTTCTGCTGACCAGTCCTGTGTACAAGACCTATTAAAGTGTTCGCTGTTTGCGGCCAATCCGGTGAGCGCATTTATTCTTCCCCACTTGGCATGTGTGAAAGGGCTTGTCCGCGGCGTCGACGTGAACATGACTCCGGCAGAAGTATTAGAGATGTTTTCACCGGCGGGTGTAATTTCAGTTTATCGGTGTGGACGTGTGGTCGAAAAAAACCGTATCCCCACTCAGTCGGTCATAGCCACATTTGCAGGGACAATTCGACCATCAGAGATAAAGGCATGGCCTCTAATCTACAGAGTGGAAACTCTGTCCCCTCGTGCCCTCCAGTGTGAAATGCTGGCGCTACGGACACACCATAAATGGATGTAGATCTGCTCCCAGGTGCCGAATTTGTGGTGAAGAGCGCAATTCTAGCGAGTGCAAAAGCAAGGAAGAAAGGTGCTGCCTTTGCAATGACGCGCACTCTGCTGATTATTCTAATTGCTCAGCAAAGGCACGAGAAATTCAAATTCTGGAAATCGTTGAACGAAGACGTTGTTCCCGTAGAGAAGTCGTAACGGAAATTCATGCTAGGACACAGGGATACGCCGGTGTCACAGCCCGCCTGGCGACAGCAACGAATGCGTCTCTTTCATTTTCTATTGCTGATGACATCGAAAGGGCAATGGAAAAAGCTATGGAGCGCCTAGCTGGAAACTTTTGTGCGTCCTTGACACAAATTCTAACTAGCCGGATGGCGCAGTTATTCGGAACAACAACAGCAGTTGGTATATCTTCTCAAACAACTGACTGTCCACGTCCTTCAAATGAAGAAGTAACCGCCAATTGCACGTCCCAAGATGTCAAATTGTAGGGCCCATCCGTCGAGGTCAACCAGAGCCAATGCGCAGGCTTCAATGATAGCACACAGGGCGTAGATGAAATGGATATGGATCATCGATCGTTAAAACGATGTAGACCCCCTTTGTCTAAAAAAGCTGCGACTCTAACTCAGTCAAAGACAAAAAAATATCTGAAAGACAGCATTACAAAGGAAGATTTATTAAAGGAAAGTATTTTAAGTAAGGCAGTTACTGTGTCCATACTTTCGCAGTCTCCTCAAAATTCTTCATTGGGATTGCCGGTTAGTTCACTCTGCAGCAACAGATTTATTGTATTTATCATCGAAATTCTCCCCGGATATTATTGCTTTGCAAGAAACATGGCTTTCAGGACTGCAGTATTTTCAATTCAATAACTATCGATCTTTCCGACTGGGCCGTCAACGAAGGACGGAGGTTTAGCTTTCTTTATCACTAACAGAATTATCCTTAAGGCAAAGATTTCATATGAGCATATGTCTCTCGAAAGTGAAATTTTTGCATTTGATATAACCATACCAGGGTGTCGACCTTTCTCGTTAGTAAATGTATTCTTTCCGGCGGGTGTGCAGAACCAGTGGCGTAGCAATAGGGGGGGCCGGGGGGCCGTGGGCCCCGGGTGCAAGGGGCCTGTGGAGGGGGGGGGGTGTCATATACGTCTGAAGACACCCCTCTTTCCGCCGGCTACACCCGGGGGGGTGACAGAAGACCTATGGGCCCCGGGTGCAAGACGACCTAGCTACGCCACTGTGCAGAACACTGGATGTTTGGATTCAGCAGTGTCTTCACGGTGTAAGGACAAAACTCTTGCTGGAGATTTCAACTCCCATCACACGTGCTGGGGCTTTCGAGCTGACCAATGTGGCATACGCTTGAAAGATTGGACAATAGATAATAATCTGTCTCCTCTGAACTCTAGAATTCCTACATATATTTGTAAACAGTCCCGCGCTGCATTGGATTTAAGTTTCGTAGGTTCGTCCCTCACTTGCTCATTATGGGCAGCCTTCGACTGTGCCACCAACAGTGACCACTTTCCAATAATGGTTGAAATTGCTTGCCCGATTACGCCATCATGCTCCCAGGTACCAGGTACGCGTATTTGTAGATTATAATACATTTAAATCCGATCTTAAGGTACATTTGGCTTCTTATTCTGAAGAGCATGAAGACACCAAGGCTATGAAACTTTGTGCGGTAATTAAAAGAACCTACAAAAAGGCGCAATTTAGTGTTACATCTGCAAAGCAAACATCTTGTAACCCTTGGTGGAATACAGACTGCACGCGAGACCACCGACGCCGACAGGCAGCTTGGAAGCAGCTCCTCTGCAACCAGTGTCCCAAAAATTGGTCTTATTGCAAGTTTCACGCTGCTGTATTTAAACGTACAGTAGCTCTAGCTACAGAAGATTACGATAGGAAACACTATGATTTCCTTTCTAAATCTAAAAAAAATCGTTGTTTAGATATATGAGATATCGGAAAATTCTGCCATCGCCATCTAATATTTATTATGTCAATCTGTCGCCTGATGAAATGAAAAAATCTCCTAAACTCCTTGCTAAAGGCTTGGAGAGTAGATTCACGTCATCGATGTCCTATAAGTTGGAAAAATTAGCCCCGTCATCAGTGTTTACTGAAGTTACATTGCCTGAATTACCTCAAGTGATTCAAAACTTACCCTTGTCAGCCAGCCCCTGGTCCTGACGTAATTCCTTACAACAAAGCCTGGATACCTTACGATTGGAAAGTAGCTAAAGTAATCCCGATACTTAAAAAAGGAGGAGTAGGTTATAACATAGAAAACATCAGACCTATTTCTCTTACTTCTAATATGGTCAAGCTCATAGAGAGGGTATTACATTGGAGAATTACTATCTGGATGACGGATAATTTAATATTAAGTCGAAATCAAATAGGCTTCAGAGCTAATTGCTCAGTATGGTGTGCCCATGCTGATTTGGAGAGCCGCATCCAACTTGCCCGGAAAAGGAGAGGATATTCTGCTTTGGTGAAATTAGATATAGCTAAAGGTTATGACAGCGTTGAACATTTAATTTTACTGGATATTGTGCAGCGTCGCAATTTGCCAGATTATATTACCGCGTGGTTGGCAGAATTTTTGCGATCAAGAGAATTTTGTTGCTTCAAGGACGGATGTTCATCGTCTAAATTCAGACAGACTCACGTTGTTCCCCAAGGAGCGGTCTTATCCCCAATATTATTTAATATATTAATGAGCTCCAGCCCTATTTGTTAGGACGTGCACGTTTACGGGTATGCAGATTACATTGCATTCTTTGCGGCCGACACTGACATTAACACTTCATACCAAAAATTACAAAGATACATGAGTATGCTAGAGGTAAGGCTTCAGACAATTTGTATGTCATTAAATGTAAGCAAAAGCGCAATTTTAGTGTTCCCGGTCATGAATCCAGTTTCAATTTCTATAGCTTATAAGCAAGAACCTATTCCACAGGTTGAGTCGCTAAAATATTTGCGAATCACATATAATGGAAAACAGAACTGGAGTCCACACATAGAAAGTGTAGCGGGTAAGGCACAACGTGCTTTAGGCATTCTGCGCAGAATGAGTAACCGTCAATATGGGCTACGTAGGGACTCACTGTTGATCTATAAAATGCGCCCCATATGGCAGACTCATTAAATGGCAGACTCGTTAGCGCGGGCATCCCTGAATCAACCTATAATGCCGGTTATTCCAGTAGAGGCGCACATAACATCAATTAGATATTGAAAATATTCAATTCATAGAGATGTCAATGAATTATTAACATCATGGACAGAATATCATCACCTAACATTTCCGTGGAAAATCCAGTGGTGCCCATCAAGACAATCAGAAGTAGTGATCGCGAGATTACGCTGCCGTGTCCCTCCATTAAACCTATATTTACACAGGACTGGTCTGACGCTATCGCCGCTGTGTCCATACTGCCAAGAAATAGAATCACTAGATCACTGCTTTTTGGTCTGTCGGCGATACAAATTGTTAAGAAAAAGATATCTAGAACTTCCGCTTGCTAAATTAGGGTTAATGTTATCATTAGAAATCATACTATCTTTCGGTGCGTAAATTTTAGGGGTCAGCCACAGGGACGTGTTTGATGCCGTCTGCGGTTGCATACAATCAACAAAACGAATAACTTTTTGATTGTTCTCTTGTAATTTATTAGTTTTTGTATGTTTTCTTATCTTTCTTTCTTATTTTTTCCCGTCGAATAAGTAACACGTCAAAAGAATAGGCAATCGCTTCAGCACGCAATTCTTGGCCAATCCCCCAGTGTGGGTAGGAGCCATATATGAGGCCATCATCATGATCATCAAATTGGCTGCTCATCGCTCCTGTGAAAAATCTCGCCTTCCGCATAAATACGTTCCATACTTCAAGAGATGCGCAGTCGGGTTTTCTGGAATTCAGCGAATGTCACTCCATCGGCGCTGTAGCTGAATTGTGCACGGGGACTAGGCCTAGTGCCTCCGCTGACGCGCTGGCGGCGGTAGATTCGCCGGCGCCATTCGTCACGATGGCATTGCCGGCCGCACAATTGACACCTGAGCCTGCATCCCAGCTCCTGGTTCCTGCTCCAAGTCCTTCGGCTACAGCCCGCCCGCCGCCTTCCCAAAATGCACATCAGACCGTGAGTGGTCTGCCCTCAGGGCGGAGCCCAGCGATGGCTTCCCAGTCACCGATTGCGAATGGGGCTCCGATTGTTGTGCATGACGAACCGAGTACCCCTATGGACTTGTCTTCTGCGCTACCATCTGTGCCGTCGGCGCCCCGTGGTTCTCAGAAGCGGCCTTCGGAACAATCTGCACCAGATTCGTCTTCGGCCAACAGCGGCTCCCAAGGCAAGCATTCCTGTCTAACGACTGCACCACCCAATTGTGTAGACACCGGGCTCGGTTTGCTATGAAGCAACCATTAAAGCTCTGGCCACTACAAGCCTCACGGAGATTCCGAACACGATTATTCAGGCGAACCTATACACTTGTCTTGGCACCACAGGCTTCCGCGGTTTCACGCAAAGGAAGAAGTCAAATGCCATCGCTGTGTGGCTCCTGACATTGGCTGCTGCTGAGCGTTCGCAAACGCATCAGCGTCTCTCGATCACAAGCGAAGTCACCGTGCCGGTCCAGGTGTACCTGGTAGAGGGCTCGGACTTGGAGCGCTGTGTCGTTTACAACGTTGACGTTGGCGAGGACCAGATTGCTCTCCCGCGTGAGCTCTACTGTCCTACTCACCGTGTCATTCAAGCGCGTTACATGAGAAAGGGGCGCTCTTGCATCGTCACCTTGCAGGGCCCACCAACTCCCCCAGCCCGCCTGTACTACTATGGCTGCATTCTACGACCTAGGGCATATAATCGCAGTGCCGTCTATTGTTACAATTGTTTCCGACCTGGCCACATGCGTCGATCCTGTCCGTTACAGCGTCAGATGAAGATGTACTAGCTGGCACAGTGTCTTACCGATGTGGACTCTGCAAGACCGACGACCACGAGATCACTTCTCCAACTTGTCCCACAAAGCAAAAGGCCACTCAGAAGGTTCGACGCGGGATTAGTAAGCAATGGCCGCAGCATGCTGCCACACAACCAGTGCCGACATCTAACAGGTTTGCGGCGCTCCAGTGGGATGACGACGACTGGCCAGAGCTTTCGGAGCCCGACCCGCCTGCACCCCATTCTCAACAGACTTACAGCGAGAAAGTTCGAAAAGAACCCCGTCGAACGGTGGTTACCCAGAAGCAGAGCGTGCCGGAACATCCGCGTGAAGATATGGCAGCAGTTGACAATCAAATTGCCCGCCTTATAGCGGAGGTTTCCAAGCTCCGACAGCACCGTAAACTACTTGCGCATCGCCGACGTGCAATGGAATCTCACACCACTACAACTATCGATTCCGCTGCATCATCGTCTCTGTCACGCCCTGCTTTATCGTTCGCAGAGTCTACCAGGTCTTCTGCTCCCCGTTGCCGGATAAATCTACACCATCCCTCTTGCGGTTCATGGTCAGCCAGTTATCCAACCTGACATCTGTGATTTTACAACGTCTGGACTCGTAATCAAAATGGCGGGTACAGGTTTTTGTGGTGTGCTGCAGTGGAACTGTAGAGGTCTCTCCACGAAAGTGGGGGAGCTTAAATCCCGTCTATGTAAGAACAAGCTGCAGCTGTGGGCCCTGTTACTACAGGAGACCAACGCCTTGCCTGCCATTCCGGGCTTCAGTGGATGCGCGTCTCCTTCGATGAGTGACCGTCGCGTGCACACAGCTGCCCCTCCAGGAAAGGCGGCAGTGTATGTTGATACGCGCTATCCTCAGGTCTGTCTTTCTCTTGAAAACTGGTATAACTTATATCAGGAGGTAGCGGCAGTAGCTGTGCAGTTACCCAAGGCAACTGTTGTGGTAGTGTCATACTGCGCAAAACCAGCTGGTGGCTCTTCTTCAAGGATTAATCTGGGCTGGTGATTGAATGTCCGTAGACAATACCCAGGGTGTCCTATTTTAGTTGGTGGTGATATCAGCGCCTCTCACCCAGATTGGGGGTACCCTACTTCTAGCCCCCGAGGAAGGCGTCCCCGCACACGTGTGCGGGGACGCCTTCGCGGATGCGTTGTTTGTACTACTGAGTCATCCCGATTCAGCAACGCGGGCTGCGCCTCAAGCTCGACGTACAACATACGCACCGGATCTTACGTGGTGATCGGGTCCCGGCACTCCCACTTGGTACCTGGAGCCCGACTGCTGGGGTAGTGACCACCACCCTATCATCATCGGCCTTCATCCGTCGCAGGTGCGCCGATTGCGCCGCAAGTGTACTGCGGTGAACTGGGACACCTTTCGCTCCGTTCTCCAAGATACCTCTGTGGACTCGTCACCACTACTTGTTGACCGCATACAAAGCGCGCTCAATGAAGCTACAACCATCAGCTGGGTAGACGTCGATCGACCGGCACCGGATATCGGCCTGCTCAACTTGTGGGCTGCTCGCAGACAAGCTGAGCTGGCAGCATCCCGAGACCCCTTCGTAATTGAGAGGACATGGAATGCACGTAAAATAAAAGCGATTAACTACTTAGCAAACAAAGACAGCACTAGTACTCAAAGAACGTAATTGAGGGAATGTGTCTGCGCAGGAAAATTGAAGCGTGTGATTTTCGAAGGCCGCGCCATGTCATCAGGTGTTCCTAGTCCAGCTTTATGCCAGCCTGCGTTCTCCCATTGGTTTGCGAGTTATTTGCGGGTGTTAAAGCTGCCACAGCTTCAAATGATATTTAGAAGTCCGAACTTTAGGGCCCTAAAACCCCGTTAATTGCAGCGTTCTATATAGTGCGGATGACCAACAGAGCTAGCACCGCAATGATGGATAGAGCGCGTGGGGCGCTTCAATGGAGCAAATGAATATATGCGCAATAAGAAAAAATGAAGACGAATACTTATTTATAATACGTAACCAAGATTGTAGAAAATACACCTCGAACCATAATTAGAAGGGCTAGTTTGAGTAAAGGCAACCATCCCTATAATTTCACGTCTTTTATTGTTTATTTTTTTACGTTTGGAAACAATTTATTGTCCTTTTTTTAACTATCACGTGAGTGCTTGCCACACGCGAAAGCTGTTAACAGCGATGTTAGACTCCATGCTGTTTCTTCATTCTCAGACGTTGCATCGACGCGAACGTAACAACCAGCAAGTTCCTTTGCATCGGCGTGTGCTTGGTCGCAGCCCGCTACATTTCTGCCTCACGATTCCGCCTACGTCTCGGCTTTTGTAGGTGTCCTTTTGAGGTCATCATATGTATTCTGTCGCTAATGAAACGCAGCCTGCAAACAAGTGGCACTCACGGAACTCAGCAGTACATGAGGCCCTCATTAACAACTTTCGCGATGAAAATTGCGCATTGTCGTAGTAGCGCTCGGTCTTTGCGGTTAGTCGGTTGGACATCTCAGAATTTCGCAAACCGAAGGTTGACACCTTTATGCAGAACATTTTTCCAGCTCATATCAAAATTTTGCAAAAAACTAAAATTAGTCAGGGGGGGGGAGGGTCCGGTATAATTTTAGTTTTGAGGGAAAATTTTATATCGAGCAGAAAAAATATACAAAGGAGTCAACCTTCGTTTTGCGTTGGGACCCCGGGGTCAGTCATTTGCTTCACATTTCCACACAATCGGACTAGAACGTGCAGAAGCATATGTGAGTGCGTATCTGGCGTTTGACATTCGTAACGCCCTCTTTGACTGCGATGAACGCTGTCGCAAACACATGACGCCGTAAAGAACAAACCCCGAAGGCATCAGTGGTCTCAAACTCATATCTGACACCCGGCCGCACCAGTGGGCCTGCAGCGCCCTTTTCTCGCCCCTTATCCTGCCCCCTCCCCCGCTTTCTTTTTCTTTAGAAATACTCACGAAACAGTCATCAGATGTAAGAGGGAGCCATGGTCGACATTGTATGCCCATGGGATGTAACACGATTCGAGGGAACTTCTGCAAACGCGTTTGCAGAACTGCCTGCCACGTAAGCGCGGGAGAGGGCGCGTCTTCGGCACATGTCTTCCTGGGCATTCGCTGCTCCCGCTCATGTTATTATATGTAAAAGGAGGGGGGGTCCTCATTGCAGCCACGCCCACTTTGAAGCGGAGGGATGAACATGGTCACGTTTAGTCATGCATAATCTTGTTAGCCTACTATTATCGCTTTGAAAGGGGAACAGCTACGTCCACCTTGCCACGAAGAGGAATAGTTGGTTCGAGTCAGGAAACGTTCGAGGGCTGGCGTTTGAGGGCTTAGGCTCGGGCAAGATGGTAAATGTTCAATTCAATACTGTACGCAACGCGCACATACTTCTAGGATAAAAAAGAAACAGACAGATAATGGAACAGCGCGCTTTCACTTTCTGCTTGTCCCTAATATATTTCATTATTGTGTGCGCGCTGTGAACACTATCCAAATGAACATGGATGACGTTGACCCAGCGCCGCCCAATTTTTATATGCAGCGAGTCAGTGCAACCTCCGCCATTGCAATCTGCCGCAGGTGAACTGTTAATAGGCAACGTCGCGTCGTACTTCGGTGGAGGCAGCGGAACAATGCGTTCCGCACTAGAGTGGCTTTTGCTCATGTCTGCCGCGAAGCCGGACCTGCAGGGTCTCGTCCGGACCGAGATCGACGCCGTGATCGAGCGGAAGGAGCCGAACGGAAGCAATCGAGTTTCGTGGACGGACCGGTCCCGCATGCCCTACACCCAGGCGTTCATTTGGGAGGTGATGCGCTTCAAGCCTGTCCACCCACTCAGCCCGATGAGAAGGTGAGCTCCCCGCGTCCACTGTGGGTCGCGCTTTCAGAGAGAGAAAAAAGAAAAAGAAACTCCTGCAGAACTCGTCTCAAGGTCACTGTCGACATCTTAATGTGATTATAGCATTGAAGCAGTGTATTGCAACACAGTATTGCCAACGCCGAAACCAGTCATGTTTGAGACGTGCGGCGCAGATGAGCTCCTCTTTCACCCTTGCCACTGGACACGCAGCGTCATCTGGCGGCGGCGGCGCGAAGTCCGCGCGTGGCGTGTCTGAATATTTGAGTATACACGACGCGTTTTTGGTTCCGCCCAGCACCGTGTAAACTGATAAGGTTTTTTTTTTTGTCTAGCCTTTGAAAAGCGGCGCAACCCAGTGGCATATATCGAATAACTCAAATTAGCCTCAGAGAGCTTCATTGGAGAGCGACACATACGAAGTGATCCAAGTCAATATGAAAATAGAGATACCGATATATAGCTACTGGAACGTACGTGATGTATCCTAAGAATGTCAGTCGCAGTAAAACGACAAGCACAATGAAGTTGTAATACCAGGGCCTCACAGTAATGACTTCAAGTGTGCCAAGAGAGCGTAGATATTTATCGTTGGCAACCGTACTGAATACTGGTAGGCGCAAATCGAGTTGCGGGTTAGCGCTTGTCCTGTTCTTGCGTGTCTATCTTCTGTGCCGTCTTGGAATTGCGCGTACCAGTATTCAGTTGTTAAGCATAAACCAACTAGCCTAGCAACAAATTTTGTTTGTGAAATATGTTGGCCACGACCCACGCGCTCTAGTCGGAGGGCGAAGCCGTTTGTTTTAAACTTGGTATGAATAAACTGGGCTTCGTGGCGCTTAAATGTGTGATAAGCTGGCCACAATACAGGGATACGAGCTACCAAAGCAGGCGAGTGCAAATACTCAAGAGAATGTGTTATGGAAGGGAATATGCACGTCGGCAAACATGCACAGGTCGTCATCAAAGCGAACTGTTGAAAACACGTGCCAACAATAAAACCTTGAGCGCTATGCGGTTAAACAAGTACGAGGTGTGTGGAAAAGGGTGATGGTTTCCAAGCTTACGCTTGCAGTGTCGGTGTTGCGCCTAAAAGATTAAGTGCCGGAGGGATAGATTAATCAGAGACTCGCTGGAAGGCTACCAAGGGGGGAGATGGAATGATGACAGATCAATCCATACGAATGTAACCGAAAATGAAGACATGGGTTCAGCGTCCTTCGAAGTGCGGATGGCTGGGCACCAGAATTTGCGTCCAAGGACGACTGTGGTAGGGAACGACAAACCTCCTAGGAAGAACGTTAGAAAGAGAACCAGCAAACCACCCAGGAAGTAATACGCTAGTGGTTTGGATAACGGCAGAGATACGGGCGTGAATTGTAACGTCACCAATGCGGAAGATGCAGAAACAGTGCAATTAATTCTAAAAAACGATGGTGGCAAAGTCAGCTATGTAACAATATCGAACAGCAAAGACGAAATTCGTAGGGAAACGTTTAATGATAACCCAATGGGCACTTGAGTTACTGCTACTGTGACAAGCCAGATCAGGTTGTTTAGAAACGCGCAGATGCAGGAAAAAAGCTTTCAGTTGAATCTAACAAGTTTGAGCCTTGGGCTACGCGGCGCCTTTTTCTGTACCGGGGGAGCGATTTATTCGAGTATTCAATGATGACTTCAAAAAATAGGAATAATATTTCAGAGAATACTCCGACTGTTGGTTCCGATGCTTTTTACATTGTTCCTTCTGCCGCTTTTCTTTTAAAGCTGTTGATTAGAACCCTCTTGAGCCTCGATTATTTACTGAATGCGCAGCTTCTGTATCGGCTACATGCTAAGGTCGAATAGTGCATGTTGACGTTGGGCAGCACATCCGCAATAGCAAACATTAGCGACGGTATGGTATTCTTGGTCGGTCGTTTCCTAGTGCTCCCAAAAGGCCGATCTTGTTCGGATAGTCGAAAAGAGGCGACTACATTCGGACGGTCGCTTCCATCCGATCGTCGCGCGACTCCACATCAGAGCGCCGAGAGGCGCTACCGGTATTGCCGTCGGAGCCGTCGTGAAATGTGACCGGTTTCCGGCCACGTTACCGGTTCCCGTAGTTGCGCTGGCGATGAAGGACGCTCATTGTGTTCACGGTGACCACGGTTATATCAACGTAAGCCGCCATCGCCCTTGCGCACGCCTAAACGCAGCCGGCAGAAGTGCTGACCGTACCTTTACCGGTACTGTGCGGTACGGGAATTTCCCCTCAGATTTCCCTTGTTTCTCTTTGCTTATTTCTAAAAAAAAAATAGCGGTTGGTGCAAGACCCGGGGTGCCTCTAGAATCATTTCGCTCGGATTCGGAGGACCACAGCGATTACCCGAAGATGCCGTTAGTCTCCAGTTTGAGCGACTTCCCCACACATAGTGGTGTAGCAGGTTTATATTGCCAACCAGGACGGCCACACTGAGCGTCACGTCACAGCCGAATTTCACAAATATTGGGTCATGCAGGCCCACATAGCAAGTAGTGCGAACCCTTAGGAAGGGCGCTTAATGCCACCGTGCACAGAAGGCTTGGCTCTTGACTCAGCCACTTGAAGCTACTCCGCAATGGCCATGATTGGCTTTTGAGGGTTCTGAGTCATCGTGTGCCTCCTCGTGCTGTAGAAACCCGACTGTCTGCGTGCATCTGACCGCTGGTACCACATATTTCTTTTTGTTGCACATGGTAATTAATTAGCTACGTACAGACTGTCTTCACCCGAGAACAAGAATATGTTTTTGGTACTTAAGGTGGGGCCAATTTCCAAGTCTCTGTGGTCTGCGTGGAAGACGACTAGGACAGCGTACAGCTTCAACTTCTGTGTCGGACTGGAAGCTGACACTCTAGAATAAGTGCGCCATATATGCGACAGAATATGCATCGGTATGCGCGAGGTTAGGCACTGTTGTACGTGCCTGGCGGTCCCTGGGGACAAAGGATGCTTCACCGGCAGACGTGCAGCTGTGGAGTACTATTGACGCTTCGTCCTTCTCTCAGGGTCAGTGAGCTCGCTACTAAGTCAGCATCGCCTGAGACTAACGGAAAAGCAGTTATGTTCCGTATCTTCGGCTGTTCGACGCCCAGAGCTGACGGGCGAGACAGGCACCCGCTCGGACTTCGAGACAACCGCCGGCCCCCGTGGAAGCGGTGACTACCGCGAAGGCTAGTCTCTTGATCATGACAAGTTGACCATCACGGAAAGCTGTATCGGGAGTTTGTCATGTTGCTCTACAATTTTGTCATTGACACTTTTGATCAAATTATATATAGTAAATGTGAAGGTGATTAATTAGTTAAGACTAATTATGTAACATTGCGCAATGCAAAAGATAATCTGAGTATCTCCAAGAGACGGCAAGCAACATTGCGTTGATTCGGTCAAGCTACGTGGCATCTGCATATTTAAATATGTTTGTGCGTGATAGTTGGGACGCCTTGTATACATGCATTGTGTTTTGCGGCAATAGAGACAGAAAAGCGATCATGGTCCTGCAGTTCGTCAGAGCACCGCAGGCTGCTGTGTTCCGCGGCAGAGGAGTTTGATTCCACCATCGGTCATGCATTATTTACGAGACACCATGGCATCCCAACAACGCAAGTTGAGTTCCGTCGTGAAAGGTCCTTACAAGATTCTACGCAAGGTATCACAGGTGAACGCGAGATCATTATGCAAACAGGTGAGGCGTGCAGACAGGACACAAGAGAAGAGAAGTGGACGGCACGAACGCCGACTATCAACTGAAGGGCGCACTGAGGCGAAAAGAAGAAGACACAAAACTCATCTACGCCAGCTCTGGAATGGTATCACCACGTGTCAGTCGGGTACATGTGTCGGTCTACGTCAGAGATAGCTATTAAGGCACTTAATCTTTTCCTTATGTAAAGCAATCGAAGGCTGACTCACGCACGCACTTTCACAATTATAGATATGCCATGCCTCTACCATAAGACGCGTATCAGCCGCTCAGTGATGCCTTTAGGCAGATACAGCGACATTGTTCATGTCAGCAAATTGCGGCATTATTTTGCTTCTTCTGAACTAAGGCTTTGTCGAGGGGAGGGGAAAATTTGCTTGCACTTTATTTTCTCACGGCACACAAGCAAACGTGACGAATGACCTAATCATTCCAGAAGGCATCTGAATTTATAGGCAATATGAATAGTTAACCTAATCAATTCGGATTTAACACTGGAAAGGATTGACGCCAACGTACAATTCAATGTAGGAGGGGTCTCAAGAGAAAAGGACGACCCGCGACGCAGGACATTCAGGTCCAAAAATAAACGCTCGTGCTTAGTTCAGGCCACGTTTTTCTTTCCTTTTTTTAAATTAGGGAGATTGGTAAATAGCATTCCTTCGGATTATGCTGTGTCGCGCGCATGAAGCCAATATACAAAGCACAAATTGTCTCCGAATACGATATTATACTCCATGCCTTACCTATCGCTGCCTCTACTTCCTCATTTATTTTTTTGTTGTTGTTGTTTTGTTTATACCAATTAACGGATCGCATTTTCCTTTGCCATTCACGCAGCACCAGCGCCAACATTAATTTGGGTGGCTACTTCGTACCCCGTGGCAGCATCGTTATTTCTTCGTTCTGGTCTGTCTTCCACGAAGCTTCCTTCTGGGGAGACCCTGAAGTGTTCCGCCCGGAACGCTTTCTGAGCGACGACGGGAAGTCGGCGAAGAAGCCCGAGCGGCTGATCCCCTTCTCGTACGGTAAGACTATAGGGTACATCTAGTTGAGCGTGAGGCGTTAAGCGTTCCGCAAGCAGGCTGCTATATACTGACTATTCCATGAAAAAAAAAAGTAATTCTGCAATAACTTTACTGCTCTGACATGACGTTGTTTACGATGACTGGCATCAGAAATTTGCTATTGAGAGGTCGCTACAACTGTAATGGAGGATCATATTAGTTAAAGTATTTATTTGCTTTAGAAGACCCTCTCGTATCGCGGTGTGAAGGCCTTTGACTCGAAGCACTGCAGGTACCGATGATCGCGGGATATGCGTCGCTGAAATATTCGAGGGCAGTGGTGGGGTCAGGAAATTGCCCATTCAAGTGAAGCTGATTGTGGTGCTCACGTGTAGTCAGAAAGTGCATGCCTTGATGTGCACTCGAAATAGAGGTGACGGAATAAGCACTATTAGGAAACTAAATATTTGATTATAAAAACAACAATAAGTAAATAAACAAATTAATAATTATCAAATGAGGCTCCATCATAGTGAGCAGATTTCCAGCTCATTCCGCAAGAACCAGAAAGGAAGAGGCTACACTTTACTGAAACAAAGCACATACAACCTAAATATATCAGATAAATGAGCCGAAATTCGATAATGATTAAGAGATATCCCATAATGCGTTTTCAAATATTTTGCGTTTTATTGTGGCATTATTAATGACGGTTTAGAGATGGCTCTTAAGCTACCTCGGTGCTGCTCCATTCTGTCTCCGTTTACAAAATAAGGCTAAAATTTAATTTTAAACTGACGCAGGAAAACGATCGTGTGCCGGGGAGTCCATTGCCGTCATGGTGGTCTTCATCTTCTTCACCAACATCCTGCGTCACTTCTCGGTCGAAGCTCCTTACGATAGTGCGGCGGCCCTTAAGGACGAAGTGTTAGGCATCGCAATGCGACCAGCACCCCGGGATTTGGTTTTCAGGCCGCGGGCTTAGCTAAGCCTAGAACAGGGAGAAGGAAAACAGCAGCGCCAAAGAAACAACGAGCAGACGTGGACACCGTCTGGTGTACTACTCTCGTCCTTCTTTCCTTCGCGCTACTGTTTTTCTTCTCAGTTATGGGCCAACTCGCCCAACAACATGTTTTCCAAGGCGACGTTGAGGGGACCGAACCTGTACCCCAAGACTATTCGGCGATACTAAATTACTACAAGGGCTGCAGAAAGCGGTATCCACCACCGCACAACTCCCTTAGCAGAGAGGACTCTGTCGTGTGGAGGCAGCTACAAACGGGCTCGTACTCGAACCTAAACGTACTCCGCAAAATGTATCCCACACAATACAATGACAAATTCCCCTGGTGCCACGAAACACCCACGCTGTGTCACATAACGTGGGCATGCCAGAAGAAAGACGTGCTACCCGTTATACCAAACCCGAGTGCGGAGCAATGGGAGGGAGTGCTCTCCAGCGATCGCCAGGTCGACCAAGAAGGTCTGATTCGGGGAGCACAACTGGCAGCAGCATCAAGCGGAGCCCTGGACTAAGGGCAACCAACCGTTGTGCTACAAGATGGACGAAGCCATCTGAAGGCCGCAGAAGACCAGCGAATAAAGTTTTTCACTCACTCACACTTTCCAAGATAAGAGTTGTTGGCAGTACAGGTGGTGGCAAACTGTCTACTGCCTTCATTTCGAATAGTTGACGTTGTTCTACGTGCGCTCGACATTGTAGTGCGGAGAAGGTCTTGCTAGTGTTCCTTTGTCTCGCGTATATGAATAAATGAATGAATGAATGCTGTCATTCGTATAAGTGAGTTAGGGAACGGTACAACACAAGAAATTCAGAGCCCTTCCACAATGGGAAGATGGATCGCCAGAGAAGCTGTTTAGCCCACGACACAGAGGTGACCCAGTATATTGAACAAAGGTACGAACATATTTATTGTCCTAATCTGTGGTCATCGTGGCGATATAGGTACGCACACACATTCTCGTGTCACCACTGTTATTAAATGTGTCCCTCACTTAAGACAATGAATCGCTTATACACCCTTAAGTAATGGCTCATACCCCTGTAAACGCGGCCTCCCCATTACGACAACAGAAGTGAAATTCAACGCTGGAACGATGAGCAGCAGCGCAGCCAGATGTGGAAGACGACGACGAACGTGCGAGCAATGGCACTATCGCGTTTTCGCGATTGGCGCCGAGAATTCAGCAGTGATTTTTGAAAAAGTTGTACAAACATTTTTTTTTCAAGAACATCTATTGTTACCCTTGTGCCTCGGACCTCTTTCGGTCCCACGTGTGACAAGGGTAGTTCACGGGCGCGTTACAGGTCCCCGAGCCCACAGGGGTACGTGACATTAAACTTGGACCCTTTCTGCACTATGAACAGTACTGGCCCTCATGATGATTTGTTTTTGTCAACATATCAGACACATTTTTGCCCCTATCCTAGCCATAGACAGCTTCACAGTAAAAGCTACGAGAAGGCAGCTTGCAAAGATGTCGAAAAGCTGAGGAAGACGACGAAGGGAGCGAGTTGACGCATCTCCCCTGTTCCGTGTTTTTTTCTTTGAACTGCCGGATTTTTGAGTCTCACCTTAATGAAAGTGCATCGACCAGATGCATGAAGTTGTGTGGACCACCGGGAACCCAAATTCCGTTTAACTCCCTGCTTAGGAAGGTGACGTCGATAGCCAAGCACTCTCCTCTGATAGTTGCCGGGGACTTTAACGCCCCTCATAATGCATGGGGCTACGTCAGACGGACTGCAAAAGCAGAGAACCGGGCGAAGATCCTGAATTATCTCGCGTTTTCGGTAATCACGGACCCAGGGTTCCCCACTATAGGCTGGGCACGTCAGTTGCGCGAGACCGGCGCATAACATTGACACGAGAAACGAGAGCGACCTACCTAGTGAGGCCCTTCCCGCGAAACGTGCATCCACAGCACAACGAGGGCTGACGTAAAGCCGTGCACGGGCCATCTTGAAGAAAGTTAGAGATGACAGAGACTCCGCGGTCTTTGTCGATGCGGCGCAGTACGGGAACAGGGGAGCGTTCGCGTTGTCGGTTGTAGACGAACAGGGGGTGCTTCGCTCCTCGACCTCGGTCAGAGCGGCCACCGCGAGTATAGCAGAGCAAATTGCGGTTACGCTGACCTTCTGTGACCCAGAGCGTTCCTACATTTACACCGACTCGAGAGACGCAATCAGAGGTTTCGAATCGGGTAACCTCGCACGAGAAGCGGCCTCTATTCTAGAGAAAAGAGCTTGCCCCGGTTCTCATTTTATCACGTGGTTCCCCGCACACATGGGGACGAACGTTCTCGAGGGCTTCCCAAACCTCAACGAGCTGGCCCACGACCGCGCGCGAGAACTCGCGTTCCGCGACGCTCTGGAGGCTCCGGAGGGGCAGGAAGGGACTCAGAAGAACGCTCCACTTCTCACATTTAATGAAATTACTAAACATTACCAACTTGGTCGGAGAATGTATGCTCTGCCTCATCCGAAGCTCAGTAGAGGCCAGTCAGCCACTCTTAGAATGTTGCAGACGGGATCTTTCCCGTCGCAGGGATTCCACAGCAGGATGTACTCAGATGTGGACCCTAGCTGTCCCGACTGCAATGAAACGTTTTGTTCTATGGCTCGCATGCTCTGGCGATGTCCCGCGTTGCCTAACGACTTCCTCTCCAGCGAAGCCGAAGGGGAGGAGGCCATCAGAAGCACCGTACTCCAAAATCAAACCCAGGCTATCCAGAGGGCCCAGGAAAGGGTGGAGCGTCACGGCGCTCTGTCCTCTACGTGGGTGCGGCCAGCGGCTACAAAGGCCTCCCGTTAGGAGGTCCTGACAGTAGCTGCTCAGGATTAAGAGCAAGCTTTAGCTCGGGTGCTCCTATCTAAATACATGTAAAAGGAGAATTCGTTTTTCTCGGTAACCACTGCACCAAATTAGACGAGGTTTGTTGCATTTAAAAGAACAACTTAATATCTAGTGACTGTTGTTTCGAATTTTTGAGTTAGGTCGTCAACTTCTTATTTAAAATTGGCCAAAATCGAAAATTTTCAGAACACGAAACTATCAAGTTTACAACTCTGTAACTAAACAACGCAAAAGGGTAATACACTTCTGTGAATTGCATCTAATAGTACATCTAAAGCGGACAAAATTTATATGTTACACATGAATATAAAAAATTAGTAATATGCAAATACAGCTTTTGCAGAAACCTTGTAGCCAACGTAACAAATTCACGTAAGATGTAAAATGACATATCCAATTTGTCCGCTTTGAATTATCTCATGGAAGCCGTTAACGGAACCGCGATATCTGTTCTTGATGCACAGCTATGAATTTGTAAACTTCGTGCTTCTATTTTTTTCAAACGGTCGAATATTTAAAAATCTTTTTACAAAATTCAAGCCCTAAATCGAAATTCCGCTTCCAACAGTCGCTAGAATTTAACATTCTCTCTCAAACACAACAAATTTCATTAAAATCGGTCCAGGGGCTATCTCGGAAAAACGTTTTTGCGTTTTACATGTATTTGAATAGGCCGCGTCGGAGTTGGGCCCGAGCTAAGGCTTCCTCTTAAAGTGACACTAAAGTGAAAAATGATTTCTTCTGCATCAGTAAATTACCGTTCTACAACACCAAAAACACCACTCTTACAACGATAAGACGTTTGGTAAGCCAGAAGAAGCGCAAAAACGAAATACGGTTGGCGACGCGTACTTAAATCCCCGCACCTGGGGGCTGTGACGTCTTGGATTTTGATGGAATCTAATTATATATGGCGGTACAGATTGACTACATTGCGTTCTAAAGAAACCAAATAATAAACATGGCAAGTTTCGGGGACCTTTATTCAGCCAACGCGGCCCAAATGCGAAAACATACTTTGGAATTCCTGACGTCACGCTGACGTACCGGCGCCGGGGTTTCGGCGCGAAATTCAAATACTGATACTTGGAACTTCATTTTCTCATCTAATAATCAAACTATCTTTTTGAAATGACTGCCTGCAGGGTTCTCAAACAATGCTGCGTTAGTCTAAACTGATTTATTGTTTCGCTTTAGTGTCCCTTTAAATAAAGTTCGCTGTCTGTCTGTCTGTCTGTCTGTCTGTCTGTCTGTCTGTCTGTCTGTCTGTCTGTCTGTCTGTCTGTCTGTCTGTCTGTCTGTCTGTCTGTCTGTCTGTCTGTCTGTCTGTCTGTCTGTCTGTCTGTCTGTCTGTCTGTCTGTCTGTCTGTCTGTCTGTCTGGAGCAGTGAAAAAAGGAGCTTTAAGCGGTCTATTTTTCTCCGCACAGAAAGCAGCTGCATAACAGCTTTTGCCAGCAGCTTTGCGACCGACTTAGTTTGTCGCGAGGCAGAGTAGGTCAAACCTACATGGTAATCTTCGGACGCTTCCATGTTTTTTGTCACTTTGTTCATACTTCCCACATCAAGCCTGTATGTTTGATCTAAGGCTGGACGTACGCTATTTTGTTAGGTGCCAAGTTTAACACAAGGCGTGTCAACTGACAGTTATGGAAAAAACAAGCTAGCGTTGGACCGCCCCGCAGATGTTTTCTACATAATCGTGTTGTCCCTTTACATAAAGCCGTAGACAGTTGGAACTCGGGAAGATAACTGCTCAGTGCTTTTGCTTGTCGTTAAGGGCCCTGTGTCGCAACAAATGATGTCGGAGTTGGACGTCGCTTGACGAAAAATCATTCTGAACAACCACGCAGGCCCTCCGCGTTGCGCAGAGGCGTTACTGAAATAACTGAGTTCCTCAAAGTAAAATATGCCAGCAAAATCGTGAAGTATGACGTAAGGAGAACCTACAGACATGATAGCGTCGGAGTTTAATTTCAGTACATTAAAAAATATAATTCTGTTTCGTGGAAACTCCAACACAAACCCCTTTTCCGAGCGGTGCGACCCGCTCGGGTTCTTGCAACACCACCATCACGCTCGCCTCCGCACATCCGCAATAAAGCTGCGGTTGCCGGGAAGCGTGACAAGCAGTCAGGGATCTTTGAAATATATCGCGTTCAAAAAAAAGAAAAAGCCAAGCTGAAGCGTCCTCCATTTTTTTTTTTTTTTTTGTTGTTATTGAAGCATCCGCGGCTATATCGGAAGTGTTTCGGAAGAACAGCGAACAATCGAGGCATTCACTGATAAAAGATATGTGCCTCTCACCAAAGAACAAAAAGCGCACATGTGCCGCTGGAACTTTGACAGCTGCAGATAAGTGTTTGCGTCCCTTGGCAGCCACGCCGTTCCTCCCCAGTGGCGCAATTGGTTAGCGCACGGTACTTATACGACAGTGCTCGTGAGCTATGCCGGGGTTGTGAGTTCGAGCCTCACCTGGGGAATGTAATTTTTTTTATTTTACAGCTAGTTCCCATAGGATCGTGTGCATGTGTAGACACAAAACTATCATCATCAGGATGGCTCCAACGTCGTCGTCTTGCGCAGCTAGCTCGCTGGCGCTAACGCGCTCGTGCCACTGCACCCGCATTCGTCGTCGTCATTAATTAATTGAAAAGCACAAAGACGTAGACGTAACCAATTTTACAGCGAAGCTGTTCAGCTCTTCCCCCAGGATCGTGTCCGGGTCTGAGCCGAGGTGAAGCAGGCGTTAAGCGCTCCCCATACGTGGGCCGATCCCAAAGATAGTGCAATACTGGGCCGACCCGAGGCGGAGGTGCACTTCCTCACAGAGTGGAAGGACACTGAGTTTTTTCATTCGAATATTAGATTACACTCAACACCATTGACCCTTTTCGCGGAGCAGTTTGCTGTAGACAAACGAGATGGCGCTGTCGGCGCCGCAGGTCGCCTCAGCGACATCGCACGCATACGAAACCATTACCGCTTCCACCGTGCTTCGGTGCGATCAGCTGTCGAAAATGAAACTAAGTTTTCGCTAATGCACTGTGCTCTAATTGTGCTGAATTGAATCATGTGAATTGAAGACGTGTACAGTTGTTGGCTGCAAAAATACTGACTGGCATATTAAGGAATGGAATGAATCCGTGTGGCCAAGTTGGCGGACTGTTGCTGCTGCAACTGTCCGTACGTGTTACCGGCACTTCGAGATATACGGCTTTCTTCGAGAATACGGGGATTTTCTCGTCCACCAGCGTCGCATCGCTAGCCTTCAAAGGGAGTGCTTCAGCCCCTGAACCTCGGCAAGAGTGAGTAGCGCTCGTTAAACAATGATAAAGGGAGTAGCGCCGCTTCTTTAAGTTTTGAGCACAGTATCTACACCCATCTACCCCAACTGGCACGGAATGCTACGCCAACTCTTTTGCCAACGTGTCAACAAGTGAATGGGCGCACACTTGAATAATGCGCACTATATACGTACAATAAATGACGGACTACGCCGATTGCGTGCGAATTGTCGATGCTGAATGTTTTGTGCCAGTCCGCAAGAGTAAGCTAGTTACTAGCGATAATGCATCTTTGCTACATGGTATTACAATGTGCAAAACAGGTACGTTTCAAACCTTCCGCCCAGCAGGAACAAATGTATCGGAACTGACTACACCCGCGAGCGATTTGGCAGAAATAACCAGATATTGACCGTACCAAGGAAATTTACCCAGTCGTAAGTGTGAGAAGCCGCTACTACAAAATATTTGGCAAATAAAGAACGAGGAGCAAAACACAATAATCCTGATTCAATACATGAGCGGAAAATTTGGATAGCTTGGAATACATATTTAGCCTCACTTTTAAATCAAGTACCATTTACGCTGCTCGATCGTGCCGTTTGGACATGGCCTAATCAGATTCCAAAGCGCTATTGCATATTCGCGGAACCTGTGGCCGAAACTTCGTGTCGTCCGCCCTGTCACCGTCTACGATATCTCCCGAAACAGAGGTTTGCTAAGCCACACCGGCGTCATACACACCCATTGTAAACGCGGAGGCAACGGATGCAGTTGAGGCAAGCAATGGACGCGTCACCACGTGATCAAGCATGGCAGCGCCATAGGGATCACCGCGAAAAGGGTCAATAGGCATCTTACGCCGAAGTTCTCCGCAGTTGGGAGTAGCGTCAAAACAGCGCATGAGCAGCAGTTGAAGCGAAATTGGAGGATCGCGATGAGCGTTCCTCGTGACTTCTTCGATTTCTTATTACGAGGCAGGATAGACGGAGGTCGCCAAAAGTGTCCAAGTGTGCACGCTCTGCATGACTCGGCGTCGTTGTGGTTGAGATTGGAAGCGCGAACCTTCCCGTGCTTGAGATCGGAAACGTTTGTTTCGTAATACGAAGACGAGTGACGAAGTGCGGGTGTGGGTCCTGGTGGTTTGAAATATAACACTTGCTTTGGACGCCTTGTTGCAGATGTCACTGGGTCGTTAAAAGAGAGCATTGTCGGTAACGCCCCCTGGCCGGTGTAAGGTGTCTGTATCCGTGGGCACTCCTCGTGCCTCAATGTATGCAGGGTAAACAGTGAACGACTCGGGAGCATCGTACATTGACAACATGGCCTCATAATATGTAAAACTACTATATTCTGACTTTATTCCGATGTGGCATCGTTCCGGCGCACTCCGCCTCCGATGGCATGGAATAGGTGACCGTATAGCAACATGTGAGTCCAAGGTCGACGCCCTTCTTCGGTAGCATTCGACGTTGGCTCCTGTCATTATTATTTCAGGCTGTCGGGTACATGTAGAGGGGCCTTTTATGGACCCGTTAGCAGTACAGTCTAGCCCGGCTATAACGAAGTCGGCGGGAATCGGAAATCACTTCGCTATATCCGCTATTTCGTAATATGTGGACTATGAAAAAAAATGCAAACATGGGCATACCGATTTATTGCCGCTGAAAGAAGTGGTCCAGCGTCTCCTGAACACGTTTCGCGAGTGCGGACTTCAGTATTGCGGCTTCCATACCATCCAACTACGAACCAAAGATCTGGTCGAACTCCGGACTCCCGAGGTACATCCCTAGCGTGTCAACAGCTGCGATGGCCGCTGCGGAGGCGACCGGCTTAGGGGCACAACTTGCATCGTCGCATTCGCTGTCGGAGGCGCTGTCCGCCAAGGTCTCTTCCACGACACTCCCGGCAACTTCTTCAGTCGTGAAGTCCTCGGTGGCAACAAGGTCTTCGTCGGCGAAAACGAAGACCATGTGGCTTAGACCCGCAGGCACAAGGTTCAAGTCGCTAGCGGAATCCCAAAGCTGCTCCAAGCAGGCCGTCGTGGCGGCAGAATCAGCGGTTGCAGCGACGTCAATCGCGGTAGCTTCGTCCCCAGCAGGCACCGCCTTCGTGCTGCTGCTTCGGGAGAAACCGGCTTTCTCGAAACAGTGGGCGATGGTCAGGTGTTTCACATCCCTCCACGCTCCGCTTGCGAAGAAAATCGCTTGCGAAGAAAATCGGGAGAAATAGAGAACCGCGATTGGCCAAGACAGCCGCTCTCCGCGACGTCATCAAAAAAAAAAAAAAAGAAGATCGTCTCTTCTTTTTTACATTTCTCCCCTGCGCGGCGTGCTCTACCGCTCTACGCCATGTCGCCGTTCAAGGACGGCGTCACACGAGACCGGCGTGCCATGCGATGCAGTGAAGCAACCTTTCGCTCCGAGGGAGAGCAGACGACGCCACGAAAGGACGCCGTCAGACGAATTTTGCTCTTATTTTCGCGGAAAAAATCGCCTCAAGGACGCAAAAATGTGTTGATTGACAGATTATTTTTCGGCTGGTATTAAATATCTTCGTTATATCCGCTGACGCGCTCTTATTTACTTCGTTAAAACCGAACCCAAAATGTACTGAAAATGCAAAAATGGGAATGGGAAATTGAAATCCCTTCGTTATAACCGCTATTTCGCTATAAGTGGCTTCGTTATAACCGGGCTAGACTGTATATGTGTCAACACTGCGTTTAGTTCTGGGTAGGCGCTGATGGATGGGTGTGGTTGCCTTGTGGCAAACTTCTAATCAGTGCCATTGGCCGTGTTGAGAGGTAACAACATGTAGCATCGTTAAAACATTTGTAATCATTATAATGTTGACACGTGTACTTGCTTGTCGTTCATCGGGTGACCGCGCTTGACCGTCTAACTAATGTTATCGCTCAGGGAAAGACGCGCCTGCATGTATCGGAAGTTTCTCCAATGTTATCGATGGTTCTATCCGCTGTTTGTTGTCACCGAACCTTGTGTAATCTGATTGCATGTATGTGCGACGCAAATCGTGTAGTGTTTTCTGGAAGACACGGGGGCACCAGCGATTATTCTGGAACCTTCGATGACACGTGTATAAAGCCGACGCGCTTGCCTCGCAGAACAGATTTCGACGATCGCCTACCGTGTTCACCGCTTTCGCTGTGCATTGAGTGTAGGTTGCTTTTGTGGGCACAAGTTCGCCCAATGAAAATTTCGCATATCACAGTTGCTTTGCTTTCTTCAACGTCACCACCACGTGATATCTGGTGGAGGTGCGGCGTACGTTCATGCACCGAACGCCCACGAAAAGCCGTGATCCAATCCCGAACCCGGCAGACAGCACAAACGTTGCCCCGGACCATCGAGCAATCCGCAGACTACAAAACTTCCCCCGGAGCACGGTCTTCTACCCGACCAGAGCAGAAGGATCAACAACGAGTTTGTAGCAACGATTACAACAGCGTCGCCATCAACGGTAGGGCTTCAGCAACACAGGGAGCCACCTACCTTCCTCGGAGCTTCATCGGAAGACCCGGAGACCTGGCTCGAGACATTCGAGAGGGTGTCAGCCTAAAACAAATGGAACCCTGAAGACAAGTTGCGTCACGTCTATTTCTCATCGGAGGACTCCGTCAGTACTTGGTTAGAAAATCGAGAGTCTTCGTTAACGACATAGCACGAGTTCCTGAAGACTTTCACCAGCGTTGTCTGAAGGGATAGGGCCGAACTTCTGCAACAAGCCTGATCTCAGCTCCCCAACGAGAACGTCACGGTATTCACGGAAGGGATGACTGGTCTTTTCCGTCACGCCGATCCGTAAGTGTCTGAGGAGAAGAAAGCACGTCTTGTGATGCGCGGTGTAAAAGAACAACTATTCGCCGGACTGATGCGCAACCCGCCCACCACTGTAGCATAATTTCTATCAGAAGCAACGATGATCGAGAAGACGTTAGAATTGCCCACTAGGCAATTTAATGGCCGTTCAGTGCCAGACTCTACAGAATTTCTAGCCCTCTGTTGCGACGACTTGCCAGAGACAATCAGGCAAGTTGCGCGCGAAGAACTCTGGAAGATGTTCCCAGCGTCGAAGCCCCAGTTAATTCGACTGCTGACGTAGTTCGGGATCAAATCCAGCGGTCAACGGGAATTCCCGAAGCACAGCCGGAATCACCACAGCCTCAGCCTGAAGCGATGACCTATGCCGCCGTCGCCCGCTGCCCGTTCCCCCTCCACGGCGGCGCCAGGGCCCGGTAACGCCACAGTTCCGTCGTCCACGTCACTGCCGCCGCCAGCACGCCAACCTGTCACCCACGCAGTATGCCAAGCAAGACTGACGTTTGGCGCGCCCCCGACCACCGTCCGCTCTGCTATCACTGCAGAGAAGCGGGCCTCGTCTACCGCCGGTGCTCATACCGCGAAATATAACTACGAGGATTGCAACGAAGGCGCCAAATAAAACAACGGACGAAGGAAGGAGACACGAGACAACCACGTAGGCATGTCTCCTTCCTTCGTCCGTTGTTTTATTTGGCGCCTTCGTTGTAACCATGTATAACCAACTCGCACAACAGCACGTGCTGAGAAATACGACGGTTCGCTGTCAACGCGCCGCGCCCACAACTTGGTAAGCAGCCACGGGACATCGCCGATAACGTCGCCGCCACCCATGGTGCCCTTGACGACCGTCCTGTTCGCCGACACCAGGCCTACCTGTTGCCGCAGCGCCGACCATACACTGGCCCAGCTCGGGGCCGATCCGTCACCCCATATCCGGAAAATTAAGATCAGTAACATAAGGAGGCGCGGTTGCTGTTCGTCGAACTGAAGAACCTCCGCCGACGACGAAGACGCAGAAAAGACTATCTCAACGACATATCAACGAGAAGCCGCCTTCCCGACAAAGCCTACACTGTAAAAACAGTGCACCTTTTGGGGTGTACATTTGCCACACAGCAATACTCGTCGTCTGTCTTGCCCGCACTTCCTTAATGCTGCGAGCCCGGTACTTCCAAGTCATGAACGGCATGCGCGTTGTCAGCATGACAGCATTCTCGACAGAAAAGTAAGGAGCGCGACGTTTTCAACAAAGTAAATGCAAGCAAGGCAGATGATTATTGTTGTGTGGCAAATGTATACCCCGAAGGGTGCAACACTTTTTCGAGTGTAGAATACGCCGACAGAAGACCTGACGACGCGACGTTCCAGCCACAGGTGAACACGACACAGCCGTGATCCGGCGCCAAGGCCTAACTGCAATGCAAGACAAAGAACCACTGACCCCAACGTACTTCTCGACGGCCATGCAGTCCCCGCCTTGGTGGATGCAGGAGCCGACTACTTTGTCATGAGAGGACCCACCGCCGCCCAGTTCAAGAAAGTTAAGACTGCATGGGAAGGCCCTCAACTTCGGACCACTGGAGGACACCTAATAACGCCGACTGGAATGCGCACGGCAAAAATCACCGTTCATTACCGGACTTACCCTTCCACCTTCGTTATCCTCCAACAGTGTTCAGGAGACATCATTCTCGGCATGGACTTCCTGAACCAAGACGGTGCAATTATCGACAAGTAGAAGTCGATAACGCTGTCGGAAGATCGAGCAATACTGCCGGATAGCTCTCGTACTCACGACGCCTATACGTAGTGTGCTAGAAGATCAAGTGAACATCCCGCCTCGCTCCCGCATTGTTATTTCCGTCGGCACCGAAACAACCTATGACGTAGAAAGCGTAATCAAGGGCGATCAAAGCCTACTGCTCGATCGTGAATGGTGGGCTCACCGATGTGCGCTAAGTGCATGTGTGAAGAGACCATCACTCACCATCTGTGCCACTGTTCTCGCTTTAATAACCAACGTCAGACTCTCCACTTTGCCTTGAATAGACTGGACGATAGGCCATTCACAGAAGCAAAGATTTGAGAGCTTGGCCGCACAGTTCATTAGCCGAGAAAGCCATTCGAGCGCTTCTTCACTACCTGAAGGCAACAGACTTGAGTGCCCGACTGTAGACATCCTGCACATAACTTAGTGCATGTGAAAGGCGATGTAGCCTCATGTTTTCTTTTCTCTCTCTCTTTCACCCCCTCCCCCTTCCCACGTTTAGTACAGCAAACTGGACTCAGTCTGGTTAACCTCCTTGCCTTTCCTTCGTGCTTTCTCTCTCTATCTCTCTCTGCGTCGCAAGAGCGTTAGCTCAACTGCATAGAGAAAAAGCGAAAGTGATGCTGACCAACTTCACCGAGGAGTTCAAGCACGTCAACAAGGGCACGACGATCGCATACTTCGAGAAAATTGTGGAAACCAGCAATACGTTTGTCCTCTCCGATTCTGCCGCACCTACCTCGACGACCATAGTTCCCGAACCAGATTTCGACAGAAGTCCAAGTCTCTCCATGAGTAAGCAGCAACAGCTCAGAAGTCTTTTCCGACGATACAAAGACTGCTTTTCGACGTCATCGAGGATTCGACAAACACCATTTGCAAAGCATCGCATAATAACCGAAGAGTGCGTTCGATCACTCCGCCAGAGCCCTTACCGAGTTTCAGAAGGAGAACTTGAAGGTATAAGGCAACAAGTCGACGAAATGCTGCGCGCCGACATCATCCAGCCGTCGAAAAGCCTGTGGGCATTTCATGTAGTCTTGGTGAAGAAAAATGACAGGACCCTACGTTTCTGCGTCGGTTATCGTCGACTGAAGAAGGTCATGAAGAAGGAAGTAAACCCCTTCCCACGGACAAACGACGCATTGCACCGACTCTGCAACGCTAAATACATTCTCGTCGATGGATCTCAAGACTGGTTACTGGCAAATAGAAGCCTATCGATAAGAAGGCAGTGCGTAGATTCATTGGCATGTGTGCCTGCCACATACGCTTTGTCAAGGACTTTTCACGCATTACCGAGCCGCTGTCACATCTGACTAAATGCGATATCGAGTTCAAGTGGGAAACGCCGCAGGCCGGCGCATTCCAAGAAGTCAAACGGCACATGAAGTCGCCACCGGCATCTGCGCACTTCGAAGAGACGCCGATACACCGATCCACATTGACGCCAGTAGCCTAGGCTGTTCTGTGACAAAAAAAAAAAAAAAAAAGGTTGTGACAGCGTTTCTGCTCAGTTGATACGATATATCTGCAGTATCAATGCATAATTGGTCAAGTTTACAGATGTAATCGTTATAATAGTGTTATAGTAAATTATAGGTAGCGATGGCTAGACGTGCATGGTATGGTATGGTAAAACTTTATTGAATTCCTGCAGATCGTGAGTCTTCACGAAACGGGTCGCTCCCACGTAGGAACCGGGAGGCTGGACAACCCAGAGTTGGTCAGCCAGAAGAGGGCTGCGGAGAACCGCCTCCCATCTGGCCGAGCTGTTATCGATGATAGAGCGTGACCGGGCACACCGCCAGAGCATGTGTTCTAACGTGGTTATTTCTCCACAATCGCGGCAAGTACCATTGATGTAAGTATCCGGATATATTTTGTGTAAGAGCGACGGTTTGAGATACGCATTCGTTTGTAGTAGACGCGTTAATGCTTGAGCTCTATTAAGCTGCGGATGAGGAACGAAGTAGGTTCTACGGCTGAGATAGTAGTGTTTCGTAATCTCGTTGTAGGTGTAGGGCGTGTGCCTGTTCTCTGGGGAGTCGGCTTCCGATTGTTAGAGGGTAGCGCGGTGGGCAAGTTCACGCGCAGCCTCGTGAGCCGACTCGTTGAGTTTGGGAGGAGCACCCTTTATCTGACCTTGATGTGCGGGAAACCAATAAATGAAGTGGTTCGTGATTGCATTGCCCCCAAGTCTGAAGGCCTGATTGGAACAGTGCCTTCTTCAAATGCTCTGACTGCAGACCTTGAATCACTATAGATGACATCCCGTGAGCTATCCAGCAGGGCTAGTGCAATAGCCATTTGTTCAGCAATTTCGGAGTCCCTCGTCCGAACCGAGGCACCATTGGTGATTCCTTGCCGACCATCGGCAGTGACGATGGTGAACGCCCGACGTCCCTCACAAGAAGCGGCATGCACAAAGCTGACCTGTAGCTGATCACTGTGTATTTACTTAAGGAGGTTGGCCGCCCTTTCCTCCTTCTACCGCCATTATGATCGGGGTGCATGTTCCTAGGTATGGATGCGACCGTAATGTTATAACGAATCGACGGAGAAACGTCAGAGAACTCCTCCTCTACTCTATCGGGGTGATATCCGAGTTCCTGCAAGATGGATATTCCTGCCTTCGTTGCAGTGAGGCGAGTTAGCTGTGCGCGCTCCTGGGTCTCTGCAATCTTTTCCAGAGTATTATGAATGTCAAGCTGCATTAAGCGTTCTGTACAAGTGTATACGGGTAACCCCAGAACCCGCTTAGTAATTTTCCTAAGCTGTGTATTAAGTTTATCCCGCTCTGCCCGTTTCCATCGATGCATGGCTGCCACGTACGTAAAGTGGTACAGAACGAAGACATGCATTAGTCGAATGAGGTTATCCTCTTTGAGTCCATGATGCCGATTTGATACCCTCTGAACTAAACGAACGGTACTTTCAGCTTTAGCAATTAGCTTGCCTATAGCCTTGCCATTTGTGGCCCCTGACTCTACGATCATGCCCAAGACCTTGATTGAATCGACTCTGGGTATGCAGCAACTGTTCCTTGTGTATAGGTTAATGTCTCTGTCTTCTAACGATGTCCACCCCTTGGGCCTTGGACCGCGTTTCTTGGGACTATACAGTAACCTACAGTTCCGACTTCAAGGGGGAGCATCTGAGACCGATGGGTTCGAGATAGGTTTCGATGGTGTCTATGGCCTCCTGTAAGGCTTCCTCGACCTAACCATCATTGCCTCTTGTGCACCATATAGTTATATTGTCAGCATACATAGTGTGTTTCATGCCTTCAATCTCCAGAAGCTTTCTGCTAAGGGCGACCATGGCTATATTGAACAAAGAGGGGGAAATGACTGACCCCTGTGGGGTGCCCCTCTCGCCAAGTTCTAGCAGTTGTAAAGCTATGAAGGGGGCTAGTTGGTGGATGTTCATGATTATATTGCGCTTAGTGTTACACTGACGATTTTAAGTGAAGGATAGGACTTGGACGTAGTTGGTAGTTTGCGCTACGTACGTCCACGTCTTGTCCTTCACTTAAAATCGTCAGTGTAACACTAAGCGCAATATAATCATCTAGCAGTTGTGATTCGAGATCGGCCATCCGGAGGGTAGCCTTCCTATCCGAGAGGAACGATCTAACATAGTTGTAAAATCTCTAGCCCAGATTGAGCCGAGATATCGAGGCTAGGATATGCGAATGTAGAAGGTTCTCGAAGGTCTTCTCAAGATCAAGTCCCAAAACGTCCCGAGTGTCGCTAGAGTCGTTGTCTATGCTTAAAGAGTTTCATGGTATCATGTGTGGATAGGTCTGCTCTGAATCTTATCATACGATGTGAGTAAATGTCGTTATTCTCCAAGAACAGGGTGAGTCGATTGAGGACCGCGTGCTCCGCTACCTAAGACGTAAGCGAGATGGGCCTCAAGTTGTCAACGCTAGGTGTCTTGCCAGACACCTAGATAGACGTGCATAAGCATGCTAATTTAGTAAGCAAAAGGGAAGTAGCAGCCGAGCCAAGGAATGCTTACGCATTGGTAGAAAATTCTCAAAACTTCTGTTCCATTTTTTTATTATTGTCACAAAGTATGTGAAAAGAATTAGCCGTCACGACTACAGCTACTTTATTTTCGTTTGAAGAAATATATATATATATATATATATATATATATATATATATATATATATATATATATTCCCCGGCAAATTGTGGTGGCTGTCTTGCATTTTTCTTTTTATGTCTGGTTCATGCAGTCTTCAGGCCTGAATTTCCTAATATTTTAATTTTATATTGCCTTTGTTGGTTCTTTTTTGAAGGCGAGAAAGATACACGCGCTCACGTCAAATTGATTTATTCTCGTGCGACCACATACAGGTCTTCCTATTACAGACACTCCTTACGACAGTCGTTTATGTCACATAAATCCATTTCGCAAAATCTCCATCGAATGCAATGTACCGCTGCCATTTCCTTGTCCCTCTGAGGACTTTATGCTTTGATCCGTTTATGTAAAACATTTTCACGTGTTTCGTGGGATGCGCTTACCCTTTTATTCAGAAAGTCAGGCTTTTACTCGTTGGTGGGTTATTGGGTAACTCTGCTAAGGACATCTCTATGCTGGTGGGTCTATGCTGGTGGGTCTTTCAAACCTAGGTATTCAAGGAAAACACAGAGAAGGCTGTAGATGAAAATTTAAGACCGCGAGCAAAATGAGAACAAGGAAAGAGCGGGAGCCTACGTTTCCACAAGTGGACTTGCCTTTTTCAAGGCGGCAAATGCTTTGTCGCCTTGATATCGTATGTCTCCTTGAAAAAGACAAGTCCACTTGTCGAAACGTCGGCTCCCGTTTTTCACTTTGTTCTCGTTTTGCTCAACCCTGGCTATCGAAACATTTGCGGAAAACGTACTTGGCTATTTGTGCATTTTTATTCGACTCACTTTGGAAACTGCTGCACGCGTGAGAATGCATCGAAAGCAAAAATATACCGCCACCACAGTGATTATATGTTCGCTGCAAGGTCGCACTTTTGCAGAGAACGCAGTTGCAGCGAACGCAGAAAAAAGAAAGCGTTTAAGGAAAGCTCCCCCCCCCCAAAAAAAAAAAAACAAAGTGTAGGTGAAATTTTCCTGTACCAGGAAGCAAGGCTGCTGTACAGCCTTACCGCGAGGTCCTAAGCCATATGTATAGCGCTACTGGCTCCTGCCTGAAGCTGCAACGCTATAACTCGAGGGCCTGGGTTTTGTTTGCACAGTCGATCTACAGGTGCCGCTTACGGAGGTGACCAGGGGCTCAACTTTCAACGCACCCGTCTCCGGTCAGTCATATTGACAAATCTACTGCGCTCTACGTTTTCTCTCCGGCTGGTATCGTGGAGAACACGTTGAATGCTGGCGTGGAAGGGATTAACGCTTTCCGTGGTTAACCGTTATTCGGGTGGCATGAACGGTTAATTGCATTGCTAAAAAGACAAGGCTGCTACGGGAAAGACTACGAAATATCTTCATTTTAGTTTGTGTCTCTAGGAGCGCAGTGCTTCGTTCGCAAGACGATGCGAACTTTACTCTGCCGCCCCAGAACGGTCGTATCAAATTATTGGTTGAGAAAAATGCGTCGCACATAAGACGAAAGGCTGCAAAAATAATTTTGATAAAGTTTAGCGAGAGGGAGAGAGAGAGAGAGTCTGCCGCAATATTCTCTGGTCGGAAAGGATCATAGGAACTCAAGCGACGCCGATCAATGTGGCGAAATTAAGGAAAGCTCGCGGCCCCAAACGTCGAGTTTATTCATTCATTTACCTTATCCGGTAGAAGTTCTGTTTGTTTTTTTTTCGTAATAAGTTTGATAATTTAGTAAACTTGAATCCCATAATGAGAACACGCTTTCAGCACCTTGGGACTTAAACACTGAGATTAAATGCGCGAAAGTCCAGTTAGAGTTTTTCGTGTGCTTTCGTTATCACTAGCGCTGGTGATAATGAACCAGTCAGCTTAGACACATTGATTTTGATTTATTATTATTTATTTATACACAGTAGGCACCCTGCAGGGCGTTACATAGGGGAGGGGTATGGCAAATAAGAATCACTTGATCACTAATCAGTCATAAAGTGCATGAACTAGTACACCCAACAATTTGTACATGTGACAATGTCTGCCGTTCGACTGATATGGATTCGGTCAGGGAGGCAAAGACCCTGAAGAAAGCGGCGAAGATGAAGCTCACAATTTATAGGCAGTGTTGATTATAAGCGCACCAGGGCAAAGCGACGCAAAAAAAAACAACGCTTTCATATTAATCGTTCTCTCGCACGCGCCTATTTACAGTGACAAACAACAACCAAGTCCCTCCCAGTGTTAGGCAATATTTTGCCAATCATGCTGACTGCCCCACTCTTTTCAGTGTTTTCCAGTATTATCGATGCTTGTTTAGACGCATCTATATCGATAACTTCTAACAATCATACGAATGTTTGCAATATACCAATCATTTCATGCAGTTATTATTGAATCTGCAGCTCTTGCTGTCGATGTTACGATCTAAAACTTACAAAATCTCCCCGCGGTATCTGTCTGCCTGTCTTTCTTTAATCTGTTCCTGTACATATTGCTACGCAAACCTATTGCATGGGCCGAATCGTAACGCCGTGCCATTTGCTCAGGCTTTCAAACTTATACTGCGGACAATCAGAAAGATAAAGTGGCACGTTTGTTTAGTAGTACAACTTCGGCGCGAACGGACTTCTCGTGCGCATGCGCGACAGATTGCTCAAAACTTATCTCCCATGAAATGCGCGCTCGTGCGGTGAAAATACGAAAAGTGCGAACCGCAATTCTGTTTCATAGCTTACCTGTACATGGCTCCAAGTTTAAATGCAACGCGACCACTACAAGCGCAAGATGAAGATAGCTTGAGCAAGAGAGACATCTCACGAATATCTTTCTAGCGTTATACCACATGTCTACGTTTCTATAGGGCAGATTGCATGAAGCTGAACGGCTTCGATGACATTTAGAAGGGGCCATACGCTTGTATGTGCTTCTGCAGTCGGCCTGCTGCAAAAATATGTATGGGACAGTGAGGATGGCATATGGTACAAAATCTTAGTCGTACTGGCAAGACATGCTGTGAAAGTAGCTTTAGCTGTGCTTTCACGAGTACGTCAATGATTAGTGGAGCTAATGGAAGCGATGGCGCTGGTTTATTTCGACGAGGGCGCCAACAGATGTGGAAGCAAGCTTGTTTGTTGCACCCATTATTTGAAAGATTTTTGAAATTAATTTTAAAAAGCGACGACTACTTAATCTTTGAGATTCAAACCTACGGAACAGTTGCGTCGTTGAATTGTAAACACGAAAAGCAGATGTAGTTCTGGGCAAATTCCTTAAGAAACGCAAGTAACACTTGCTAGCACTGAATAGCATAGTTTAGGACTGTTTTCCATCCTACGTTAGATGAAGACTGGCACCAAAGTGGACTTTGGATGTTGTGAACATAGGCATAAACGACAGAGTATCAGCAGAAAAAAGATCACAGCGCGTTGACTTCCGTCTCACTTCCGTGAAGCTGAATGCTGAGCACCTAGAAACTGGACTAAAACTCCTCACCCAAGCAAAAAATGAAAAACTTCGTCCTATACCTAATCAAGTCGAACTACTACACGGGAATGTGAAAATTCAGCTCTGTTGAAATGCACATAATTTATTGTGGTGCACACATTATAGAGGGGTGCGGAAAACAATAAAAAAGTACGAATTGAAAATGTGTACAATATGGACAACACGTACAAAAACATAAAGTGAATAAGGCATATTACATTTTATAGGAGAACAAAATCACCAAAGAGTAGAACACTGTAGTGCGTATTCAATAAAAAATTTTGAAAGGGGATCTACATCTGAGATAGAAGTGACTGACTGTGGGACGTTTTTCTATGCTATTCATGTCTCCGAGTAGAAAGCCCGCGAGTACGTTATCGTATTCCAGGCAGGGGTGTCAACCTTTTGCGTGTGGTCAATCCTACTTGAAATAAACGGTGACGGTTGAATGAAATGCTCAAGAAGGTGGTTATTATGATAGTAAATTTTGTGGAGAAAAAAAAACAATGCGAGCTATTTCACAACAAGTCGAAGGAAGGGGAAGATCAATATTTGATTTTAACTGCGTAACACTTGCAGTGCTTTGATAATTCGATGAGCTAACACAGACGGCACCATTTTCCACTACCTTAATTTTATTTGTTAATGTTAGTTCGCCAGGGTATCATAGTGTTAATGCATATTTCAGTTGTGGCCGTATATTAGTGATATAAGGTAGCTTTTTAAGGAACTTGGAGCCATGAAAAATCCCTCTAAAGTAACCAAGCACTTTATTAGCTTTCGCCGTGATGGTTTGAACATGTTGTTTCCAATATAGGTTGTTAGAAATGTGAGCCTCCTCACGCATGGACGATGTTCTGCGATTGCCAGCCAGCTATTAAAACGATTGACTGTGTCCTCAGACGGGGTCCGTATTATTCCATGGCTAAAGAAATTACAGAGCATCTCGACCACGCAACTGGAAATGGCCATAATGTCACCTTTCAGTCAATACCTTCACACTGTGGCGTGATGGGAAACGAACAGGCAGACGCTGAAGCGAAAACTGCTTTAGATGATGCCTCTATAGTACGCATTTCGTTCTTACGAACAGACACAAACGCCCTACTTCGTCGCGTAATACGCAACCGTACGTTGGAACACTAGACCCAACCTGATCGACGACACAAGAGAGTACATAAATGGGACCAAGATATGAAATTTCGTATGCTTCACAAGCTCAAAAGAAGCCAAATGAGCATGGTGCACCGGATTCGCCTTGGTGTCGCATTCACCAACCGTTATAAACATCTGCTAGGTGGCAGTGACACTAACAAAAACTGTGAATACTGTGAGTTGCCAGAAACACTTCATCATATTGTAAGACATACGAAAGGCATGGAAAAGAAGAAAAGAAAGAGAAGACGAAGAGAACGAGGAGTTTGAGAGGCCGGGCTGCTCTGCGATCACGCTACGATCATCGCCCATCTCCTGTAAATAAAACCATTTCTTCGCAACTATTCGTAACAATATATTTTGCGTTTATCCCGCGTACGCGCAAGAACGACAGCAACTGGTCTCTTCCATTGCAAAGATCCATAAGAGGCCGCTATCAGACGAGTTTCTTTTAGGTCCTTGGCCTAATGCAAACAGCGCAGCCCTGATAACAAATGCCGCTATAGCTTTTCTCCAAGCCACTGGGCTGGACGCACGGCTTTAGAGATGCTACAACTCTTTGAATTTGTATATACGGATCTCTTCCTTATACCATCATCATCATTCATCAGCCCTTTCCCTCCCCATCCCTTTTCCCCAGTGTAGAGTAGCAGGCCAGAGCAAGTTATAGCTCAGGCCGACCTCTGTGCCTTTCTGTAAATAAATTTCTCTCTCTCTCTCTGAACTCTAAGGCAACGGTATGACGAAACAAGTTCTAGTTTAGTCTCAGAGGAAGCGGTTTGTACTGGTTAATGAGCTTCGGGAAACGCCCATTGATTTACATTTAGTAATATTTAATGACATCTTCCAAGAATGACACTAAGTGAGAACGCTATTGAAGTCGCTCTGAAGACGAGAAACCACATCATCGTTAATTAGGTATTCATATATCACGCAATCATCATCGAATAAGAAAATTGGTTGTGAATAAGCTTCAGTAGTGTTTTGGCAAAAAAAAAATATAGAGGAGAAGACTGAGGTTTACCAAGATCAGTTATGTATAAGTCTGGGCGTACTACAAAACCAAGCGAGCGCTCCGCGATGGGCCAACAGTGGTCGCAGATCTCCAGTTCCGCTTAACAGATGTCATGGCGCCGGCCACCGATGATGCGTTTCTGTTTTGTGGGGTTCCGCGGCTATACGGAAGCCTCTCCAAATGAACATAACCCAGAGAAATGAAGCATTTGCAACCCAACAGTGAAATACGGTAAAGTTCTGAGGATCCTGATGAAAATACTGAAGGCTCATGCTAACCTCAACAGTGCATTGATGCCCACCGTCGATCAGCGTCAGTTATAACATTTAATTAATGAGAAAATGTTTTGTCCGCAACCAGACTAATCCGCTGTCGTCAGACAAGAATGGGCAGCTAAAAAGGAAAGCAGGAGCCTTCAAGCCTTCAACTTGATCGTTTTTCTCAGTAATAATGGCCCTGCCCAAGGTGGAGTGGTGCTTTTACAGTGTCAACGGAATGCGGATCGGTATAACTGGCTCAAAGAACTGTCTTTATTTTTCAAGCCACACATCGAGGACATCTTCAGCGAGGCGGCGAGCTGCCCCTTTATCTCTAGAAATGACTTCTGCAATAGTTGCATTGAGTTCTGCCTTAGTAGGAGCAGGAGACGTTCATTGTTTTTTTAACCCACTTGGTGTGTATGAATAACATGACATTAGGCTGAAAGAAATCGCGTGCGCATATTTTTAATACAAGGGGTGTATTAGCAACATTTACAAACCAGTTTTGCTACATCTGGTGCGACGAGATTACTAAGAATGAGTGACTATTCACGTAATTCAAAAACACAAACAACTATTTGAGACGAGGCATCAAAGGAAGTTACTCTCCTATTTAGCCCCCTAATCTGGTACACTTACGGATAGGACTCTGTAGATCAAGTGCCAATTTGCCATTTCAAATATGGTAGCCGAGAGAGTAAGGTAGAAAAGGTTGCTTAAGGTAGGCTATAATCAAGGGCCCCGAAAGAAAGAATAAAATTATCCCCATAGGAAACATGGTTCCCAACCACGCCATTAACTCTGGCTTGAGAATCTCTGGAGAATGTGTAGATAAGTTACGGCAACAATTTGGAAGCCACATCTCGGAAGTCTTTGGCGAACGAAAAGCTCGTCAGAGAGGGACATTACGAATAAATTTGCTGCAATTCAATGAAAGTATAAGCAGGAAGGCCTAGCTTTTCACAAAAACATGTCAATCAATCCGAGTGTTTATTTTGTAGTCGCACATGTGAGTAATGGCAAATAAAATGGTTTTGGAAGATGTTAATTCGTTTTTTTTTTTGTTCTGGCATAAAAGGACAAAAGAATTAGGTGCCAGTTCAGCTAAAAAATAATCAGAATGCAGTAAACGACGCAAAAGAATAATTGGTATCAGCTTGTTGTTATTATTCTCGGTAATATTCTTATAAGACTAAAATTATAGGATTTTACGTGTCAAAACCATAATTTGGTTATGAAACGTGCCGTAGTGGGGAACTGCAGAAATTTGTACAACTTGGGGCTCTTTAGTTTCTTACGACACTATTACAGCCAGTTTATATACGGAGAGTTTTATGATATCGTTCGCATAACTTTTTTTTAAAATCACCCGTGACATGTAGCACCATTATACTTCTTGAGCTAGATGATTTGTGCAAGAAGAATGAAAGTAATGTTTTATTAATGAAGACATTTTTGCTAATTACCTTTAAAGTAATTAGGTTACGCACATATCTTACTTTGCGAATGATAACCGGTGACTTTTAAAATTATATGCTCTTGGAACGAATTCTGAGGATGGCATTAGTTTCGACATATGCGTTCCCAAAGTTTGCGATGAAATGCATTGGTGTTCCAGTTTTGAGGCTTCAAAGCGTAATAAGGCCACTAGTGTTGAGGATTGGGCGAGTTCTTATATAATTTTCAAACGGGTACAGCGCAACATTGAAAAGAAGAAACAGCGGAGCCGGCAAAAAAAAAAAAAAAATAGAAACAGCTGTTCCTTCTTGTGGCAGGCTCGGCTGTTCCTTTCTTTGTTGCGCTGTGCCAGTTTGGGCCTAAAAAGTCGTTTTGTTAATGAAGTGCAACAAGATTACAACTTTACAGCAAGTTTGGCCGCGCTTATCTCAAAACTGGTGCTCAATTTCAAAATTCGTTCAACGAATTTTAAAATTAGCACCAGTGTTCATATAAGCACGGCCAAACTTGGGGTTGGTGGCTAAATTCGTGAAACGAATTTTGAAATTGAAATTTGAACAAGAAATTAACCGAATTCAAAATGAAATTCGAATTTGAAAATATTGGCTTCCATTATTGAATTGCAATATCCGCTTAAATGTAATTAGGTTGGCATTTAAATTGTGAAATGTTGAAAATTAGTTACGTGTATTGATTGTCAGTGTAAGTAACGCATACCTCTACGAGTGTTCCATCTCACTGAGTAGAATTGTACTAAATGTGCACAAGCGATTTTTAAAAATTCAGATAACGTTAAAATAAAACGCCCGGTGTACTTTTTGTATCTCGTGGTGTGCTGGCATCCGCATTGTTCGTTGCTCCTAGAGACAACGTCGACATGTATTATACTTGCCGCGGTACACATGGACGAGCGAAAACGAAAGAGAGCACAGTCGTGGTGGTGTTTTCGTTCGCAGTGATGCAGATAACTCTCGATGCAAAAGCGACCATAGACACGTTGTGTATGCTCTCCATGGACGTTTACATGGAATTTTACTTCTGTAGACGGAAGTGAAGAACGCATTCGTGACAGAGTTGTTGTTTGAGCTTTTCATTGTACAATCTCAGTCGCGACAGCTAGTTGTAAGCAGTGACGGTGACGCACATGCAGGAAGACATTCGAGGAAACGCATAAAGCTTACTGCCGCCATATGCAGACACATCAGCGTGAACACCGGATCTTGCATGGGAAGTTTGTAGTTCTGCAGTTCAAGCCAAGAACATCAACAGTTTATACAATTATGAACAGTTCTTGCTTGCTGCCTTCCACAATGCCTCACTTTTAAATGCAATGTGAATGTTGAAAGGAGGAGATTTTAGTCAAGAGAAAGGAGGATAGGTAGGCCTGAAGATCGTGTCTCGACAAAAAAGTCGCAGTTTCGCCCGAGATACCCAGCATTGATTGCGATATCAAATTATTAGACAGCTTTACGAAGTAGGGTTAGCGGTTTTATCGACCGTATAAACTTGCTGTAAACATTCCTTATAGCTAACTAAATTAACGAGCATGGTGTCACTCGATGACCGCGGACACTCGCCGTGAGAAGCTGGATTTATGAAGAGTGTCAGCAGCGGCGATCGAATTTCCCCTTCGTGCTGCATCTCGCTTCAGCGCGAACTAGGCATGCGAGAACACAACGCACACGAAGCCATCAGGTTTGCCGGGTTTCCTAGGCTTTGTACCGAGCGCAGATTACCCCCAAATAGGCCGCGCTCAGCCACGCCATACGTAGCCGCGGCCGGAGTAAAAGAGATGCGCGCTAACCTGCCCGCCCCCCTTGCACTCCTAGCGCGCGCACATCCCTCCCTCCCCCTTTCTCGCGCAAGAAGCCGCCGCATCAAACCACCGTTCTCCTCGTCTCACCCACATACGCTTTCCTTCGTAACTAAGCATACGGCGCGCGACCGCGGTCTCATCGCACTTGACCATTAAACGGAACCTCACGGCGACGACAATGGTGGAAGTTTGCCAGGAGAATGTCTACAATCACCGTCACAATGAAAGAAAGCATCGTAGTCGCAAAGCGGTGACGTATATATTGTAAGGCGGCTTGCTGCCGTAACGAATGTCTCAAGTGTATTCGCTTTGTCACATTCTCTTCGAGACACCGAAAAATCGCCGGTGTACTTCAATGTTCGGTTGGTGTGCCTAAGAAAAATGGAATACCTGATTTTGATACGGTAGTTTATAACCCGGTACTTTTTATTGTGAAAGCAATACTGCTCGAGGTTTCCGTTCTTGGCCGTCGTCCCGGAGAATCCACCATTGACCTTTAGCGTGACCTATGTGTGACGTCATACCAGCTGTGGAAAAGCGGGGCCCCAACTCGGCTCGTCGCGATCGTCCCAGCGAATCCTCTATGCTGCGGCTGCGCGCCGCTGCCGCGAGGGGCGCTCGCTGTCCGTGACGTCATGCCAGCTGTGGAAAAGCGGCCCCCCCAACTCGGCTCGTCGCGATCGTCCCAGCGAATCCTACACGCGCCGTTGCCGTGGGGGAGGCGCTCGCTCTACGTGACGTCATGCCAGCTGTGGAAAAGCGGCCCCCCAACTCGGCTCGTCGCAGTCGTCCCAGCGAATCCTCCACGGTATGTCGGATGATGTGTATAAGGTGAAGCTGCAACGATGTGCTGCAACTAAGAAGCGGCGGCGTGCGGAAGAAACGGATGAAGAGCGGGAACAACGTTTAGCTAAACGGCGTGCATATTATGCAGCCAGGCGAATGCGTTCGACATCTCTTGGTCTGGGTGCATCTACAAGTATCGTGCATGCTCTCAATGCTGACGCGACTTTGGCGACACCTGATCGTTCGACAGCAAGCCTTATGGATGCTTTAAATGGCGACGAGACTGCATCTACACGTTCGATGAGCAGTATGGAACTCTACAACGTGAACAGAAGATTGCTTTCGCAATCCACTAGGCTTAGCCAAGCTAAGCCTCTGCCAATTTTTTCTATAGGGCGTTAATTCTGCAATAAGTAAGGCGCGTCAACTTCGTCATATTACTGTCGGTTGAAAGTTGTTATTACTACACGCGCAGCGTAGTGTAAGCCGTATGCGCGTATATAATATTTTGGTCCATCGCGCTCAAAGTTTTGGGTAATACATTCAGCTCTGGCGCTGCGAGAAATCTTCATAATGCTACTATTCACATCCGCCCTTCCTGCACAGAGTTGATGGGATATGTGTAAAGTGTTGTAGAACAAGTGATGACTGTTGTACGCCCAAAGGCATTTGGTCATCTATCTGCCAAGTGCGGAGCACAATGACTTTGCAATAACCCTAATGCACCTTTTAACTTCTTTAATTATTGGCTGTTGCCAGTCTGAGCTGTTAAGTTACGGATGATTGTTAGCTTGATTGTTAGTCATATCATGGACGGGTTGTTCTTCAATATTGGCAACTCCAGAATCTGTTACCTGCGCTGGCAACACTGTCCAAATAAACAAAGATGACTACGACATCCAGCTTCAAGGCGGCTCTTTCGCTTGGTGCTGCGCTCACGCATTTCTTATTAGTGGCCTGGAATCGAGCCGTTTCGTCGGATCCGAAGGGGTCCTTACTGCCAGTCACCTTATTTCGATGCCTTATCTTGAGCGACGAAATCGCGAAAACCAAGTGCGATGTGTGTGCCAACGTCCAGCCTGCCCAGCGAGCTGCATAACATTTTAATTTGGCAACAGAGAGCCTTTCAAGCTAGCTGGATTTTTAAAAACAAAGGAAGAGTTTGTCTGTAGCGACCTCCGAAAGGTGCAAGCTCTTGTTCGTGCCGTTGCTCCACTGGTACAGACACGATACTCGACTGTTTTCGACACCTTCATAGGCGACTCCGCCCTGCGACTCGTGTTACAGTATATCACATGTAGCATCTCAAAATATATAGGCAGTAACCCTCGTCTTGCTTTCACAAGCTAAGTACGGATATTCTGTACTGAGGCTGCAAACTGTAAAGTTAGGTGGTCAGTGTGTCTCGGGATAAAAACAAATTCTAGCTCCGTATGGGAGTCGGGGCCGCACCTTTGTTTTTATAGCTCATAGGTGTGATAAGGTCGTCTGCGTCCGATGACTGCTGCTCGTTCGCGCTTGCAGTACAGAGTGTTTGAAGCAGGGCTCGGTCTTGCGAGCACAGCAGACACCCGCCGACCACACAAATTCTCAAACCCTAGCCAAACGCAATAAGTGAATAACAACCAGTCAGACCAAGTTGACTTTCTTACAACAGGTTTCCAAATTTTAGCGAACATCTTCTTTTGGGCAAAATCACTTGTTTTAGTGCAAATGCATGACTGGGAAACGAACTGAACTAGTTGCAATGGAATTAACGTGGGTGCACAGTGTCGAAAAGCAAACTAGCCGTGCTGTGCGCAGGTCGAACGCTCCAAATCTGGAACGAGTGCTGCTCGCTGTTGCTTCCAAAATTTCTTGCCACCAAATAAACTGACAACTCTACGCGTTGAATGAGAAAACATATTCTGCTTGCCCCACTAAACTAAAGCATGCGATGAAAACGATGTGTCGCGTCGCGGCATAACATGTGTCATGATCAACTTAGACCTTCAGAGGCAATAATCATTCCTGCTACCGTGCTTACACACGAAAGTACATTCGCGAGTATATTCCTGCTGCATGAAGCATCAGTAACAATAATGTTAGGGCAGAAAGCTATAAATGAACAAAACCAAACGATGCTTAAAGGGAAGCTGAAGAGTCTGTCGAATTCAATAAGACGCTCATATACGGATGCGGGAACCTTATAAACCATGAAGGTAAAATTTTGGGGGGGATTTTTCACTTAGGAGCGACGCAATCGTCGGTTAAAATTGTGCTGTAGCTCCGCCCCCCGTCGAACGCCGCGCGCTGCTGCTGACGCTGACGATGCGAGCGGAGACCGGAAACGGTGGCGTAGTGACGTCAACACTGGTGTTCCGCTCCTTCGCAGCCTCCGCGACCGTGCCTGACCGGGCTTATTTCTGCGTGCGTGCCGTCCTAATCTGCTTCGCTCGACCCTACATTCCTTTATTTGTGTGTATATAGGAGTGGTAGTTGACGTGCGCAGCATCAATTGAACTTGTAGGCCGATCATGCCGGCGTTCTGTGCAGCCTACGCTTGCACGAACACCAGCGGCCTCGACGATGTTCCGATGTTCTATTAGTTCCTGCAAGACAAGAAGCTTTCAGCTAAGTGGGAGGCTGCTGTGAAGCGAAACAACTTCACGCGCTCAAGAACAAGTGTTGTGCTCTAACCACTTCCGTGACGATTACTACCGGAGTTTATCAATAATGCGTGCTTTGGGTTCTAAAAAAAAATAGCACGCTGAACGTAAGGTGCATGTTTATCGCCCACCCTTGACGCAGGTTTCATCGCCAAGCGCCGCGAATTTTCTATTCGCACGTGTGTTGTGAAACAGCCTGCATGCAGCTACCATAACGCAGTGCAAGCGTAAAGTTTACATGTGTTGGAAAGCCTGCTCACGCCAAGACGCTGCACTCCCCCTTCTCTCGCACACATAACAAACCGACCATCTCACGTAGCCGACGGAATTCGCCGGTTACGAGTAGCGTGCGGATGGCGCGCTGATGAAGGTTCTATACTACACGTGCTACAACAGCCGGTAAACTTTTCCCACGTTTAAACCGTCTGTGTAGATTGCCGACAGCTTTGGGGCAGCGCACAAATGCTGAAGATCGCATCACCGCTTACGTTCTACGAGGAGGCATGCAGGAACATAACACTACAGTTGTTTCCCCGGAAACGTACTCACTGGAACGCTGAATGCAGCTTAGCAAAAAACATACTCGCCAAAGAACATTTCCAACACAAGGAGATGCTAACACTTCGCCTTCGTTCGCGTGGAAAGCAGTGCTTGCACCAGCATATTTTGCTTCTTGGAGGGGCCGGCTCTTCGCAATCGGCTCGTACATGTAGTATGTACAAGTATGTACGTACGTGTAGTATGTACAAGTATAAACCCCTTACAAGTGATCTTGCACGCGACAGCGACAGCGCTACAAGCGAGGCGATGGCTGTCGCGTTCACTCGTCGTCTGCAAGCCGAACTCCACGCGAGCGACGGCTTTGAGGGACGACTTCCCGGAATGAGGGCAGCAATATACGCGCCGAAACTAGCGTGACGCATGCTTTATCAATTTAAGTTGATGTATTTTACTGAAGAAGGAGCATAAAATATTTCTGAAGGTCTTGCACTAGGTTCTTAACCTTGCACGTGTAAAATTCAGTAGTTTGCTCGTTCCGTGCGATAAAACAGCAGTATTTGAGTTATGTACATCCAGTTTCGGCGTCGCACATTTGGCTAGTCGCTCATAGCATTTCCGGGCGACGAGCGACGAGTTCTAGATTTCTAGAAACGAGCGATCGAGCGACAACACCGAGCGATTTGTTCAAGCGACGGCCCGTTTTGTCGCTCGAAGCCGTCGCCCGTCACCGTCGCGCGCAAAATCGCTCTCGTAGTTTGGACTTAACGCCGAACTCCTCAGGGAAACGCAAGCTCTCGAAAATTTCCATGACCGTCTCAGCAAAACACCACCAAACTACTTTGCACCGTGCTTCGTGTGTAGCGGCAGCAGCCGGTCCGGACGAACACCATTGTTGACGTCACGAGGCGCCCGACCAATCACAGGCGGAAACGAGGCGCGCTAGCTGGGCATGTCTGTTGCTGCACTTTTCGTCGAAATAAAATATGTTTGCGCTTTCTTTCACTCAATTTCGATATGATATTCGAATTCAGAGGGTTGAAAACCACGGCGTACTGCTCTTCACTCATTTTTTCTGGAAAACCTTTCAGCTTCCCTTTAAACGTACATCCGTGTAATTTATTAAAGCGCCTGTCTAAACAAAGTACAGTTCGCGATTTGAAACGCGAGCAAGATATTGAAAGCAATATAAGAGTTTCTTCGAAGAAACCGCTATAATTTGTCAGTCATCACATTTTCCCAATGAGAAGTTTCTTATCCAAGTCGCTGTCCGATCTGCTTCGTCTGCTTCTTTCGAGAAAAGATGAAATCATACATTGCTTTGTTTTCACCGCGATGACACTATAATAGTACACACGGGTTTCGGCATGCGCGTTTTTTTTTTTCATTTTCGAACTTGTGCGCGGCGACATCATGATGATTTGAGAACTGCGAGGCATTCGGCGTATGTTGAGATATGAGGCCCTTTTTCGCTTCAAGCTTGAACCTGGATGAGCCGTTTCTCGGCGCGACCGCTAGGGGGTGAGCGTTTAGTTGGAGTCGCCAATAGTGCTGAGTATTTCACATTTGTGCATCACTAGGAAAACGTAGGAATGCTGCAGCGCCGATGCTCTTAGCTGCCTCCCATCGCCATTGTACATGTTTACTGTGGCGATATCCTTACCATATAGTTGTCTTGCTAAGGAGACTTCTTTCCAGAAGCTACTCTGCTCTCCTCGGCAAGTCGAAGAACGAGCTGATATGTTATACACCTTCTGCAACTACGTGATCGTGGCCTTGGTGGCCGGGCTTGGAGTTGCGATTCTGCAGTACCTAATAGGAAGGAAGAGGCAAAAAGACCTGCCTCCAGGTCCCATTGGCTTCCCCCTTCTCGGCTACCTTCCCTTCGTGCTTAAACACTGGGATGTCGAAGCACTCCGGAAGAAGTACGGTAACGTGTTCGGGTGAGCTCTCATTGATGTGTTTGAAGAATATTTAATGTTAGAGCACGGGGGCAGTGCTGTTTGTAAAAAAAAAAACTGTGTTCTGGTGCTAAACAACGCTTTTCTGCAATTACCTAAAATTACACAAATTGGTCCAGCACATAATGAAACGTGGTGCTTCCTTCACTCCGCGGCTGGCGCTGACAGCCCATTATATCCACAACAAATACGCTTAGGGCTAGGCACGTAATACCGTAATACACTCTTAGCACGGTACCTTTTATGGTAACTTGTAATCACGAGTAACTTATAAAATAAAGGTTACATGCGAAATATGTTGATGTTTTAATTAAATGTTGTTACGTATATATATATCTATAGGTTACAAGAGTCAAAATTGACGGATTTAAAGGTTAATTCAGCTCAAAGCGCCTTGTAACCTTTAGATTTTAACCTCTAAAGAACACTGCAGCGCATCAGTGAGGAGACCTACATCATGGATTGGACGTTTGCTGATAAATGTATCCTAATGTGTTTGTGTTCTGCATTTATGATCTGGTTATTACAAACGTAGGACTTCGGCAGTTCGGGCTGTATTCGGTCTTAATTTCTGTCAGCCAAGCAGTTACATTTTTCACAATTTAAAACCAAAAACTAAATCTAGCACGATCGCACTTGCAAGTTCATCTGCGTGCTGTTCTTTGACGACCCTCCATACTTGGAGCACAGCCATATTTGAAATATCAGCAACGAAGACTGTGTCATCGAATGATGTGGCGTGCACTGCCTGCCGAAACCCAGCGGTCGAACGTGACGGAAGCCCCCTGCTCTCGCACGCATTCTGGCCACCATGAGAGAGGCATGGAACATCGGTATTTCAACACGAGAAACAAAAGCGGGCGAGTTTTTTTAGAAAAATTAATATTTTTTTAACAAATTTCATGTACGAGGCGAGAAAGAACAGTAGAAGAAAAGCACACGAACGCGTTGGGTCTTTCAGTGAAAGGTTGTTGAAAACATTGGATGGTTCTATCACATATCAATATAATTCAACTTGTCTACTAAAATGTCCCTGTACAGAACCTTTCAGTTGTCTGCATACATTTTCTGCCTTTAACCGGGTTCGTTTCATTCCCTGCACTGCCTTGATGCTGTCAACCAAAAATTTTCCATGTCTCAACCATAAGCGCTTAAGATGAGGTTAATAGTTAGTGTGCAAGAAGCGCGTGCCTAAGAAAACCATGCCGACACGCGGTACCAGCTAGGCAGCGTGCGAACATAAGTATAAACGCGCGGCGAGGGAGCTGGGTATGCGGTACGCGCTAGGCGACCGGCGTAACTGCTTTGAAATAGACAACAACCTACATGTCGGCGAACCATTCTGCATTGCACTTGGGATGTTTTCTAATAAAACTTGCAGCAACTGATTCCACTGCCAGCGTTCTTTGGGCATATTAAGCTGTGCCGAAGATTGACACTACAACGATCGCAAATTTAAGTTACAGCAGACACGAAACGCGCCAAACGTTCAGTGAAATCAACAGGGTGCCGCTACACTCACATAAAAGCGAGCGCCGTCCGCTCCGTTGTCTTTTTGGGAAACATAGACAGATGAAAAGAGCGTTAAATGTGTGAAGCCGCCAACTGAGAAATGAAATCTTTATCACTGTGCAAACACGAAATGCTTCCACCATCACACCAATAACATCACTGGCACCTCTGACATTTATTTCTGTAATTCATTACTTGTTTTCATTTTTTTTTTTTTTTCATTTTTCTTGTGCCTCTAAGTGCCTCTTTCTAACATGGCGGAAGCGAGCAGGCATCAGCCACACTGGAGTGCGGCCATCCACAGTGCTATCATCTCTCCTCCTCGGTCCAATCGAGATAGCTCGACTTGCACGCTGGGAAGATTTTAAGCGGGAGCGGGAGGCTCGGAGCCGGCGGGAGTGGTTAGCGCGCTGTCGTCCTGTCGTTGTTGTAGTTGTCGTCCTGAGACGGCCATTATATTTGACTTGTTTGGATACCATCCGATCACCATTGTGTGCTGCCACCACTTGTAGCCTGCAGTAGTTATTACCGCTTCTACTGGGAACTTGCGCCATCCGCTGCACCCTCATGCCTTTGTGCAGCAGAGACCTTTTCGGTGTGTTGCGCGGTCGCTGCAACGAGCCGGGTTGTGAGTGCAAGCGATAGACTATTCTGCGCCTGTCGGAAAGTGACAACCTGGTGAGGTGTGACTATTGTGACCACGTCCCAAATGCACACGGAAAAATATGTGATCTCGGTAAGCAGAACTTTTGCTTTTATTTATTTTTAGGTGGATAGTACGTTAATTCTTTATAGTTCGCAATTCAACATTTGACATAGTGCATGCTCTCGCTGCTCGTAAGTGTTTCTGAAAAAAAGTTATTGTTGATAGATTTGCTTCTTTAAGCTCTTCGATTTACATTGAGCTAAATTCGATGTTGTCATGTTGTCATATTGTGCAAATATTAGATTAGACCTTTCTAAAATATTGAGATTGTCGGCGGGATGAGTTGTGTCAGGGCAACTAAATGACCTCAACAATACGTTTCTTGTACTGGCACCGTGCTTTGGGCTGACGTAGTTGACAGAAATCGTTCAGTATTGTACAACTCGCCTCGCGCACCCTCCGTTAGCCATGCTGTGGTGGTGCGTCGCTGCCCGCGCCCTGGCCTGGAGGTAATCTCCGGTGGGTGCAGAAGTCGGGCAAGCCGAGGCGGCTCGTGGTTGCATTTCCGCTTTCTTTCGGTGCGCGTAGTGCTGGAGGTCGCGTAATCTCAAAAGTTCGGAGACACGTTGAAGGGAGCAACAAAACAAACGTTCGCTCCCCTCTGCGTTCTTCAAGCCAACTTGATAGCGATTGTTCGCGGTCTTCAAATGAGATATGTTCATTTATGCCTGTGCTCGCGTGACACCATGGTTATTAGTAAGCTAATGATTACTGTTACGGCAGGTAAAACTACGTACCTTAGTTTGAGTTGTGGTCTAATGCTTTGCTATCGCTATTAGTGCTTCGCGTTTTGGGTGAAAATACGTGTTTTTTTTCTATTTTCTTTTAGTCAAACGAGCCAATAATTTAACATGGGAATCGGTGGTTAGCGTTGACTAACTGCGAAGAATACACAATTCTCTTTTTACCGCAACGTCACCCCTTCTCTTACAACTTGCATTCAAATTTCGCACAATGATGTATAATATAATTATATACAGCGTTGTTCCGGAGAATACATGTTGTATAGCTTTCGCACGAATTTTGCTTACGTACGCGTTTTGTTTTTTTTCGCCTAAAGCTCTGCAATGCGCTCTGCATTGCTTTGTGAACACTAATGATGTTCTTTCGTTGCGTCTATAACTTCAGAAACGAAAAATGCAGCCGAGGCAAAGGCGCAATGCAATGTGCCAGGCACTGTGTCCGAGGCCTCAGTGTCAGATGAAACCGTGGAAGCTTGCACATCTAGTCTCTCCTCAGTGCAATATGGTTAGTATAAAGTGGAATGTTAGCCAAAGCTTTTTTGATTGCCTAGTGTATCGAATATTTTAAAGCGAAGCTTTTTTTGCCACTTCCCTCGGCTTTTCCACTGCTGCTGCTGTCGCTGACCTGCACGCGGCGTCGGGGAGTGGTTGAGTACGTAATGTATATAATGTACGCAATGTACGAGAAATTACATTGTACGTGTACATAGCAGGGACGCGGGAGTGGCGTCTGTGAGCCCTTTCCAGCAAGAGCGGCGCGGGCGTCGCCATAATGCCCTCTGGAGCTCTTTAGTCGTCACAATGTCCTCTGGAACTCCTCGGTCATCGACACAATTGCCTCTGAAGCGCTGTAATTACGCGTTAACCTGCGATATAAGCATTGTAGAAGTTGCAGCGCTTTTGTACTCACGTGCAAATTTCCAGAGGGGAGATAGTCAATGGAAAGATAATACAGAGAATTCGTAAAGCCAACGCCCTGACCAAACGGATGAATAATAGCTGATATTCGCTCGTGGCGCCTTGCATACATAGTATGATCGCGGAAGAAGGGAAAGACGCCACCAGAAAGCATGCTTCATTTGGGGTCGCTTAAATAAAAGAGACGTCGCTACTAGACATGGCAACAGTTGCGGAGAAACTGTAAAAATGTTAGTTTAAGAATGAAACGGCACGTTTCTGCTATTTCTGAAAAATAAACACCCTGCAAGTTTGTACATGATGACAACTGATGCAGGCGTGCAGACGCAAAGCTGCACTCAGTACCGCAGCGTCAAGACGACAACACGCAAGCGGCTGTCGAGCAAATAAACATTTCAGCCACGATGCCATGCGCCCGTGTAAAGAATGGCAGTGCTAAATTCCTTGCAGCATACGAACAATGGCGCACAACAATGCCTCGAGCAAACACGCCTCGCTGTTTGGTGTACTACGTAGGCAAACACAAGTGGTGCACGTAAGGTAACATTTAACATCGCATCACGGCTGTCGTAGGCCGTCAGCATCACCACCAAATATTGCCACTGAACGCAAACAGCACAGAAAGCTTTGCTTACATTGATTCCCACAGTGCGTGGGATCTATATATATTCTTTTTCTTTTTTTGCTTTAGAGAAGACTTTCCCAGTAGGTGCCTCCATAGAAAATGAATCGGCCTGCATGCCTGTGCAAGAATCACAGCCTGGCTACTCTAAAAGTAAATGCATAGCGCATACAGGAAAGAATTGGTTTCATTGGGTGCTTTGTTATCACTTGCTTGTTTCAGACTCCGCACCGTGGCCCCATGTGGAAGAGCCCCCACTTGACAGCCCAGTGGTTGCCATGGAGAAAGAGATCCGCGATACTGAATGCGGCCAAGGTATGTGATGTGAAAGATAATTTACTAGTTCATAAGGAAAACATCTCAAATGTAACGATGCTAAATATTACATTCATTTGTAAACTTTTCACATATCTTCCAGAAAGCTCTCTGCATTCACTTTGTGATTACTTGTACTCACATCTGTGTTCCTGTTCAGTACTTATAGTGTAGCATTATCATTTGTATTGGTCAGTGGTGCGAGTCGAGCGGAGCATCACTACACGATTTAATGTTGTCGCCTTAGATTTTCTTCCCCTGAAATAATACTAAGGATGGAGGCATTGCTCATACTTTATATGCGCTTAAATTGAGGTATGGTAGTACTTTGGTGCTATTTTTTATTCACTCCTTCCGTTTAACTAGACTGCACGATAATTAACACATGAAGGCACAGAATGTAGAGAAGGAACAAATTAATGAAATTAGATGAAATTGTTAAATTATATTTCACAATTTAATTTAAATGTGACTTACTGCATTTGAAAGTTAATAAAGGTGAGGTAAGCAAAAACCGTAAGAGACATCCTGCCGGACGGAACGTGCACACAGCCAGCTCATGAAGTGTGCGATGCTGCACCAATTTACCTGGTGAAATCTGGTTAATGCGTATCTTGTGGGAACAGGGCATAATTACGCGCTAAACGGTAGTATCCTTTAGTGAGATTTCAGTTGTATATAGTTCAGCAAACAAACGAAAATTAGTATTATACTGATTACTTTCAGTAAAATAACATTTCATTGATTTTTCCTGCATGCTTACTATAATGAGAGCTAAACGTGACCCAGTTCTAATTTTCCTTGATGTAGAATGGTTGGGCTCTTTGGGGTTGTGTTGTGCTCTGCAGTACTGCACGTTTTTGGTAAATTTTACTTCGTCAGTTCACATTATACTGTGCATATTTAATGTTTGATAGGCGAATGTTTATAGGCTCTAACTGTCTTTGTAGGCTCCACTGCCCAGTGGTGATATCCATATTGCAGCTCCCCACGTCTACACATGCAGCGAGCACACGTGTGTTTATGCTGGCAGCAGGCAAGAAATAATTTGGGTCTCGAACGGCAGCCTGGAGCTAGCTGTAATTTATTGTATTTTAACCTACTACATCAAGAACCTCGATTATCCATATGCATTTGCACCATTCCTGGCGCTGATGCAGAAACTTGTGCTTCCCAGCAATGTTGTGCCTAGAGGGCTCATAAATGACAGATTGAAGTGTTTCTTTGCTCTTCTGAAGAAAAAGAATGTGATTTGACTCAAAGTCTAGTTGACAATTTTCACCTTGCATTAATGTTCACTTGTTGCCAGGAGGTGGTGAACAGATGCATCATTTTGTGCATTACATTTGCATGCCTTTTTATAACTGTTCAAAATTACTGAGGTAATACAACCATTCATGCAAGTGGCACTTAGTATTGTGCACAAGTATTTTATTTAGCTGCTCAAAATTCTTAAATTCGTGCAATGTGAATTATGGCGGCCTTACTTTGTCACTGAGTTATTCTAACTGCTAGCCTCTAGATGATAGAGTAATTGTGCAGTACTATGCATAATAGTGTCCAAATGACCTTTTTCAATATTGATTTTAAATAGGTAGTGCATTCAAGAAATTTGAATCCCATCCTTGACATTGTTAGCTAGACAGTAAAATGTGTCTTGTAGTAATTTTAATAAAAAAATGTTCATGTTTGTATTGTCACAAGGATCTAAACTGAGAGTTCACTGTGCTGTAAGCATCACCACTTCCAACCTTTTGTCATTTGGCCCTGCAAGCCAGCACTTTGCACATCTCCTGGTTAAGCTCTGTCTGATGTTTGTAAGAGCAACAAGTGGTCTTTTGATGCCAGTGGTGGTCAATGCTAACACTAAAGAAACGTTGCCCAGGTATAGATGGGCTGCATGCATGCATGGCCTTGTGGTCTAGTCTTCTTTTTTAGGTTCACCTATAGCCAATACTTTGTATATTTTTTGCATTGGCTACATTGCATTGGCAACGTCTTTATTGGCCTGCTCTAATGCTGCACAGGATGTGTAAAGCTTTTTTTATGTAGTGTCCAATGTGAATCTGAACACAAGTGTCCAGTTTTTGTTCCTGCAATCTCATATACTAATCTTTGCCTTGTTTTCTTGCTTCCTGACAGCAGTAAAAGTTTTTACATGGACAGTTAACACGAATTTATTGACGACATGCATGGCTGAAACACGGTGACATGCTTTTAAAAATTCCTGTGATATGATGCAAGTGATAGTATTCTCTTGAATTTTCATATCTAGTCATGTGCCAGCAAAGCCTGCTGTACTTGTGGTGTATTCTATGTTGTATTTTCAAATAAAGATGTTGCATTCTGAAGTTAACCTTATACTGCCTGTGGAACTGTCAATTTATACTCAAATTATTTATACAAGCTAACGGTGCCTCCTCCTCAGGCGTTCAAATTGTGTTTTGATCTGTATTTTTGTGAACATTACCGTTACATATTTGCTCAAAACGTGCCGCACGGGGAGTTTCATTTCGTCAGAAATCCCAAGGGATACTAGTATACTAGTATCATAGTAGCCCTTTGTTGGCTGAAATGCAACGATTTAAGTGATTTAAATGAAAGTAAACTTTTGATACCACATCAGTTGAGCGTTTCTTTTTTTTTTTTTTTTTCAGAGAATTTCATGTGGGCCCCGTTCTTTACATCGTCCGACAAGCCGGGTGCGGCCTAGCAACGGGGAGGCGCCACCTTGGGTTTTGTTCCAGAAAGGCCAAATCTCCGCATGGTACACCGAGCCGGCTGCCGCCAAACAACAGAGGTGCGTCATTTCCTTCTTTTGCGGTTTTCTCTGCTTGCGCCTCTTCTTTCTTGCGCGCTTCTTTTCGCGGTCGGATTAAGCAGCCGACAACCATGCCCGGAGAACCGTGAGCCCTCGCGGAGGACGCCGCTCGGCCAGTCCTTTTTGGACACTGTCTTTACACGCGGTTGCGCTTCGATATAGTTCACCTGTACACCTCGTGTGATTTCCACAGGAAAGGGTGTCCCTGTGTCTCTCTCAGCCTAAGCAAAAAAAGAAAAAACTGCGTTTTGCTGGCAACTTACGCAAGCCGTAACATCTCTTCGACTGCAATAATATCTAGTCGAAAAATTCTCTAGCTATCACAAAGCACAAGGAGGAGCGCGGGAGTACAGATCTCCACTTACGAATGGCATAGCAAGTGACAGACGCATACTGTTTTTGGGTACAATTGTATAGCTGTTTAGCAATAAATGAAGCAAATTTTTGCTTTGCTTATGAGCAACGGCAAGTGTTCAGGCCCTTTACCCGTGCTGTTGCTGTTTTTCTCCTGCGCATGCTTTTACGTTTACTGTGTGGATTGTACCAAGGGTATCATTCAGCATGCAGAAATTAAAAAGGAAAATCAGTCAGCTGAAATTCATTTTTCTTTTTCATTTTCGCATGCTAAATGATACCTTAGGAATAATCCACCGAGTAAACGCAAACGTATGTGCAGGAGGATAAAAACCGCAACAGCGCGAGCCAAAGGTCTGAACACTTGTCGTTGGCAAAGCGAAAATTTGCCTCATTTATTGATTAGCAACTACAGAACTGTAGCCCAAAAGAATATGAGTCTGTCAGTTACAATATACTATTCGAAAGTAAAGAAATGTCTCTGGCTCCCGCGCTCACCTTTGTTGTACTTTTTGGGGTAGTAGGCTGCATTTTGTCTTCGTATTTTTTAGGTCAAACAAGAGATGTTGCGGTATGCGTAAGGTCTAGGTTGCCTGCAAAACGCAATGTTTCTTTTTTTTTACTTAGGTTGAGAGAGACACAGGGACACACTTTGTCCCGAAAACCGCACGAGGTGGACACGTGAACTATTTCGAAGCGCAAGCGCATGTAAAGGCAGCGTCCGGAAAGGACTGGCCGAGGGGCTTCCTCCGCGAAGGCTCACATTTCTCCGCGCACCGTTGTAGTCTGCTTAATCCGGCCGCGGAAAGAAGCGCGCAAGAAAGAAGAGGCGCAAGCAGAAAGAAGCGCGAAAGAAAGAAGAGACGCACCTCGGTTGCTAGGCGACAGCTGCCTGGGCGGAGCATGCGCAGAGCAACGGGCTTTTATGAAACATACCGCAGAAAGAAGCCCGAAAGAAGGAAGAGCCGCGTCCCCGTTGCTAGGCGACACCGGCTCTATATACGGAGCATGCGCAGCGCGGTGTCCATCTGGGACCTCCTGCAAGCCGCATTGTGTGAAAATTTTAATCGTTCAACCGGTATATTGTAAAAGTAACCTTTATATTTAGGCAAAGGCACTCAATACTGTATGCCTATACTAGAGGTTAAAGTGTTGTAACCTCTAGTTGAGGTGCACGCTTTCTTACCTTTAATAGAAGTTAAATTTGTAAAGGTTGCTGTGTAACTTATAAGTTAAAGGTGCACAAATCTGTGAGAATATACCCCTTTAGTAAACGTTACCGTGCTAAGAGTGTACGGAGCATGCGCAGCGCGGTGTCCATCTGGGACCTCCTGCAAGCCGCATTGTGTGAAAATTTTATTCGTTCAACCGGTATATTGTAAAAGTAACCTTTATATTTAGGCAAAGGCACTCAATACTGTATGCCTATACTAGAGGTTAAAGTGTTGTAACCTCTAGTTGAGGTGCACGCTTTCTTACCTTTAATAGAAGTTAAATTTGTAAAGGTTGCTGTGTAACTTATAAGTTAAAGGTGCACAAATCTGTGAGAATATACCCCTTTAGTAAACGTTACCGTGCTAAGAGTGTACGGAGCATGCGCAGCGCGGTGTCCATCTGGGACCTCCTGCAAGCCGCATTGTGTGAAAATTTTAATCGTTCAACCGGTATATTGTAAAAGTAACCTTTATATTTAGGCAAAGGCACTCAATACTGTATGCCTATACTAGAGGTTAAAGTGTTGTAACCTCTAGTTGAGGTGCACGCTTTCTTACCTTTAATAGAAGTTAAATTTGTAAAGGTTGCTGTGTAACTTATAAGTTAAAGGTGCACAAATCTGTGAGAATATACCCCTTTAGTAAACGTTACCGTGCTAAGAGTGTAGACTGCATAGCTGCCTACATTGAGGAAACACCAGTTGTTGCAGCTGAAGAAAGGAGTTGCTACGCTGACAAGCGCGCTTCTCGAAGCGCTGGCTACAGTCTGAGCCTTCCCTTCGCACACGGTTGGTCACTTTAAGTTTCCATGTTTCTGCGAACCATTTGTCTCTTTTGGACATGTGTTGATGCAAATACACTGTATTAAGTGCTAAATGGCTACCGTCACCGGCCAAGGATTAGACAAAAGAAATCATGAACCATATTCCACTCTGTGAAGGCGGATGACCATCGAAGCTGTGTAGCACACGACGAAGGGGCGACACCAAATTTTGAACAAAGGTGCGAACACATTTATTGTCTTGATCGGCCGTCACCATAACGAAACGTACGCGCACACATTTATTTTTATACATGCATGCGGATTCATTCGTGTTATGCATTCGTTATGTACATTCATAATACACATTCGTGTTTTCATTGCGCGATATATTTAGGCAAAGAATTTGAGGCCGAAATCACCGCACAGACTTGCAGAGGGCCAGTGCTGTCAGCGCTTTCACAGATAGAAGCGCCATCGGAGCCAGCTGTAGAAGAGGACGACGCCGAAGGTGCGAGCAGTGGCTCTAGCACGAGGGGCAGCATTGGAACTCTGGCATGAAGAGCGGCAACGGAGCCAGCTGTGGAAGACGACGACGAACGCGCGAACTGTGGCACGAGCTATGGCTGATGATGATAGTTTTGGCTCGCACACATGAAGATTTCACGGAAACTTAACTATGAACAGCTTCGCTGGAAAATAAATTAATACTTGTGTTTTGCTTCTGCGCTGAATACCAAGCCCGGCCAAACTCCAGAGAAGCGTCAGGGCCCTAGACGGCGGTGGCAGCACAGAATTGTGTAAGAAAGCAATGAAGTGCGATTGCGTGACGTTAACTCGGCGGCCAATCCGGAAGTTCGGCGTCTCCATTAAAGCCACTCGCTTCTTTCCCTTTTCATAAGAAAATGGAAAAGAACGCCGCAACTGCCAAAGCAGTTATCGTCACGTCAAAGCCACTTAATATCGAAGGGCACGTCCTGGAAGAAACGGGCACGCCGGTTGAGATAGGAGAATGATGCACGCGAAGCACCTGTTGTCTATCAGCTGCACCTGGCTCAAACCAGGGGGCGAGCATAAGTTATCTTCTAATTTATTTATTTTATTTATTTATTCAGAATACCCCTAAAGGCCCTCTCGCAGGAGGGTATCACATATGGGGGGAGGGGGTGCACTAACACACACTGATGTAATAAATGAGTAATAAGTCAAGAAAAAACGAAAAGACGGGAACTGATAAACTATAATCACAAAAAAGAATAATAGAAGGCCAATAAGATTGTCGTAGTACTAATAATAATCAGAAGTGTACAAAAAGATAATACGAATCACAAGCACGCAAAAATGGAGGGTAATTTTTTCATCCAAAGCACTCAAGCCACTAATGTATAACAAATCAGAAAACAACACAACACGTGAACTTAAAAGAAAAAGGCAAAACACCACAATAAAAATAGGAACAATAACCATAAAGATATGCATGTTATACAGAAGACAAGAACATTTTTAATACCATTTGCAGTGGAAAAAAATGGGGGGGCGGGACATGACATAACAAAGGTCACGCGCTTTCATTAATGACTAGAAGTTTCTGGAATTCATTTATGTCGGTGACGGTTGCGATGTGTGATGGCAGGTTATTCCACTCGGTTATGGTGTGCGGTATGAACGATCTAGCATAAGTTAGTGTGCGACACGTGAAGCGTTGGATTTTAAAAGGGTGATCACGGCGGGGAAAGATGGCAGGGGGTGGCCTAAAGATGTCCTTGCGAAGTGATGCGTGATGGTAGAGCTTATGAAGAAGTGATAAGCGAGCGATTTTACTGCGACATGATAACACATGCTGTTCAGGACGATTCTTCAATGAAGTGACGCTGGTGTGACGTCAGTAATACGAAAAAATAAAACGTACAGCATGGTACTGCAGGGCTTCGATGTTTTTAATAATGTAGTCTTGATCGGGATCCCAAATGGCTGAGGCATATTCGATTTTAGGACGGATTAAAGTGATATAAGCCAGTTTACGTAAATGTGATGGGATGTGTTTCAAGTTATGTTTAAAAAACCCAAGTGAGCGGCTTGTTGAAGCAAGGGTGACGTTAATATGGTAATGCTAGGACAGGTCAGACTGAAAGTTAACTCCAAGATATTTGTACGTGGTCGTAAGTTCCACTGAAGTGTTATTTAGCAAGTGAGACGTTGGAATGCGAGAAGCTTTTTTATGAAAGACATCAACTTAGTTTTTGAAGGATTTGATGTCATTAGCCACGTTGTGCACCACGAAGTTAAGGATTCAAAGTCAGATTGCAGAGATTGGCGGTCAGCTTCAGAAGAGATGTGGCGGTAAATAACACAATCGTCAGCGAATAGCCTAACTTTAGATTTGATGGAGGAGGGTAAGTCATTAATATAAATTAGGAAAAGCAATGGACCGAGCACGCTTCCTTGAGGAACACCGGATGAGACTGGGATGAAAGGAGAGTCAAAGTTATTGACCGACGTGAACTGTTGTCTACTAGAGAGGAAGGCTTGCACCCACGCCAGAACAAGTGGGTGAATATTAAGCTGTCTAAGTTTTAGTAAGAGCCGGTGGTGAGGAACTCGATCGAACTCTTTTGAGAAGTCAAGGGATATGGCGTCAATTTGTATGCCGGCGCCCATTGATGAGTGTAAATCTTGCAAGTTGTGTTTCACATGAGAAGCCTTCACGAAAACCGTGCTGGTATCTGAAGATGATATTTTGTTCCTCTAAATATGTAATTACTTGTGAGTCTATAATGTGTTCCAAGAGTTTACAGATGGTACTAGTTAAAAGATATAGGCCCGTGGTTAAGTGGGGACGAGTATTTTGCTACATTTTGAAGATCCCGTGGCTTTACAGCACATGTGCTTCGTGCGTATACTCAGGCAAGTCTCGGTACAGTCTGCCTACTGGCTGTAGCAATAGCTGTTAATGTCCAATTTTTTGCATAAATTTTTGCTTTGACTTGGCAAATCGTCCTTGACTGAACTTTGCAACGCGAATGACAGCATTCACTTTGTGCTCTGTTCGTGGTGAAAATCGGTGCCGCTCATACCTTATCAGTACTTCCGCTCAGCGATGCTGTAGCTGTACGTACAATCTCGAAACGCGAAAGGTTTCTCGAGTGTGCTCATCACGTGCGCGGCCTTCCGCTTCGCACTTGGGCAGTGTTTGCTCACGCCAGCTCAGAAACAGGGGATGGAGGGCCATTTTGTAATTTTCACTGGCATTTCCGCTGCCATTTTCTTACACAGTCTTGTACAATTTGTGGCAGAAAAGATAGAGCCTTAGAAAACACGGAATACTTCTTTGAAGAAACGTCTCACATTCTTTGAGAGGTAGGTTTTGAGGGTATATTTAAAATAGAGGCTAATTATTTATTGCTACGCAGAGCAAGAACACTTTAACAATTTTTGTAATGCCTGACCGTTCTATCGAAGCCATAGTGAAACTGTATTTTTACATCCTCCTGCCACACACTAGCTATTTTCCTATTGTACTTGACAAGCAACTGAAATTGCATTGGAGGAACAATTTAGCAATTGTATTCTTCTAGGCTAAGCATATGTTCTGAGCCACTTAGCGTCCGATTGAGGGATTGGTGCTGTGCTAACGTTGTCCGAGTAATCATGCAGGCAAATTGAGAATCTCTTGTTTTCTACAAGCCTAGGCCGGGCTGCAAAGCACATTTTTCATACCACAGCCTATTGTTCAGTAACCTCGTGGTGCGATATTACGAATGTTGAGTTTAATGTATTCTTTTTGTATTAACTCCCACTAAAAAGCAATAACGGTACATATATGCATGTGGTGGCAGGCTCAAGATCGGGAGTCGTTACGTGGTGTTCTTATGCGACTTCGACTCAGTGAAGGAAGCCCTCACGCACAATGCACTGTTGGACCGGCCAGAAGAGTTTCCACTGAATGTCAGTGACACGAAAAGTAAGTGCGAATATGGCGTCGTAGTACGCGAGTGTACTCCTGACAGCAATATCTATTGGCTGTGAAAGAATAGGATGTCGAAAAGGCGTAAGAGTCTTCAAGGAGTCGTCAATAGCCCGTTACAAGGCGCCACGGGTCACGTTCCGTTCTTCATCCGCATATTTCTCAATGTTAACCGCATCACAGTTTCCCTTAGAGACATTTTGAGGGTTGAAGTGTAGGCTCCGAGACGTACCTTGTAGGCGAAGTGTATTATTGCTCTTAGGCTTAGTTAGTCTTCTACGCAGGTCAGTTCGTCGAACATTAGTCAAGATATTCAACTGTGGAAATGATACCGGAGTGTCAGTCGAACCGGAATTGAACCGAAAACCCGATATTAACCGTCTTTTTTTTTTTTCAGTTGCATCGGAACTAAACCGAACCCTCATTTCTCCGCCATCTTAGAAATGAACCCGAATGGGAACTTATCGGAGAGTCCGTTCCGAACTCGTTTGTAAAACGGTTCGGAATGACACGTGGATGTCAGAAGGTAAACGTTGGGTAAAAGCTCAAAGCCTCTCGTAGTCGGCAAACGATTTCCGCGCTGCAGGCATGTCTCGAATAACTTCAAATAACCTTAACTCAGTTCGGACACTGATTATGTTGCTAATATATGATCAACCAAACCTGGTCCTTTGTAAGTGCTGAAAACTGTGGATGCTTAATGCGTGCTCACACATCTTCCTGTAGCAATATGACCGGGTCACTTCTGTTCAACTTCCTGCTCTGTTTTAATGCACTGAGGGGTCGGCTGAGCTGCAGTTGTAATCCTAATACTAATGAGAAATATACAGCGTCGAAGCATGGGGTGTCCTTTCGGACTTTGATTGGTGTCGGGTGTCAGATAGACAATATGTCTCGTGGGACAATGACGGTGCAAGAAAAAGGCATGGAAAGCACCTCATTCAGTCTAGACCAGATACGTAGATAATGAAGAAATAGGTGTTCACTCGAAGTGCGCATTCTTTGCGTATTCCCCGGCACATCGCAATAGCTAGGTAGTTAGGTAGGAAGTTATACAGGGTTGTGGTTCGAACTTTACTTTTGAAGTAGCTAAGAGCGGTGCATTTAGTCTTTGAATCTGAATATCCTGATTGGGCGCAATCACACTTATTGGTTGTATTCACCGAGGTCTATGAAGCACGCTGTGAATTTCCGCTCTGGTCACTCGAAGTTAGTGAGGAACGGTATTGCCACATCTTGTTTGGAATCTGCTTTGCGCAAGTTATGCGCCTATCAAATGACTGGAGCCTTTACCAACTAACTCAGGTAGTCATATGTATCCAGTGAGTACTTTGCAGTGTAGGTACTATTTGCAGCGTAGGCACTATTTGCAGCGTAGGCACAAATTAGACGACGGCTGCCCTTTCAACGAGACCCTGTGGTCCATTAATCCGTTATTCAAACACTGTCCGGTTTGGCCGATATACCGCAGGCTAAACGAAATATTTGTGCGCTTTTCGCTAACCGGGCATTTCGGTATCACACTAGGTCATTTTCTTCTTTTTTCATTCTGTATTTATTGTAGCTTTATCTGATATTGGAGAGAGACGACGTATGAGTAATGTATTTAGTTAGGTCATTTATTACTGCGACGGTACTTGTCCTGACAGTAAGGCAAACCTCTTCTCCAGGTGTCACCAGCAATTCTGTTAAGTTTAATTGAGCGTACGAACAACTTTCGATGACTGTATGTTGAGTAACTAAACGACGCCTTAGTCCTAGCCAGGCTATGATTTAGAACGAAAAAAATCTAAATGCAGAAGAGAAGTACGAGTACTCAGAGGAAGTAGCATACATATATGAAGCGCTGATTTTGTGTTATTCTTTGTACTCGTATGTTCGTTTTCTGTATAGCTTAATAATCATCATCACCAGCGTATTTTTATGTCCACTTCAGGACGAAGACCTCTCCCACCTATCCGCTGTTACCCTGTCTTGCGCTAGCTGATTCCAACTTCCGCCTGCAAATTTTCGAAATTCAGCGCCCCACCTAATTTTCTGCCATCCTCGACTGAGCTTCCCTTCCCTTGGCAACCATGCTGTAACTATAATGGTCCACCGGTTATCTCCCCTACACATTACATCGCCTGTCCAGCTCCACTTTTTTTTCTCTTAATGTCAACTATACGTTACTGGCTATCCCAGTTTGCTGCTGAATACTTTTGCTCAAAATAAACGTTAACCAACTTTCTCACTTTTCTATGTGATCTCGTGGCTCGTTTCATACCACAATATGTAAGAAACGTTATGTAAGAAATTGTTCTACTCGGTATCCGACGTGTGACATCCTTCTCGACATCGGCAAAAGCTACGATCGTGCTTGACCTTTCAGCGTGTTTTTGTCTCAAAGTAAGGCATATCGACAGATGGCGGTGGTTTGTATTGCGCAAAAAGCGCCGCCTATCGATTGTCGACTGCGCTATGAAAGCCTCTAGATGGTATAGATATAAACTGGCGAATCTGGGCTAACATCTGGCTCTTGCATCTCTTACAACGACGTTTTTCATTTATTTCTTGACATTATCGATGAAGCCAGATTTAATCCCTGTTTTATGCTTGCAGGCACCGTCTTATACACGCCTGTTAAGAGGAAGCTTTAGCTCGGGTGCTCCTATCTAAATACATGTAAAAGAAAAATTCGTTTTTCTCGGCAACCACTGCACTAAATTTGACGGGGTTTGCTGCATTTAAAAGAAAAACGTAAGATCTAGTGACTGTTGGTTTTGAATTTTTGAATTAGGTCGTCAATTTTTTATTAAAAATTGGTGAAAATTGAAAATTTTCAACAAACGATACTATCAAGTTTACAACTCTGTAACTCAACCACTAAAAATGATAATACAATTCCGTGAATTGCATCTAATAGTACATCTAAAGCGGACAAAATTTATATGTTACACATGAATATAAAAAAATTTAATCCTAGGGAAATACAACTTTTGCAAGGCCGTTGTAACCAACGTAACAAATTCACGTAAGATGTAAAATGACATATTGCATTTGTCCGCTTTGAATGATCTAATGGATGCCGTTTACAGAACCGCGATATCAGTTCTTGATGCAGAGCTATGAATTTGTAAACTTCGTGCCTCTATTTTTTTCAAACGGTCAAATATTTGAAAATCGTTTTAAGAAAATTCAAGCCCTAAATCGAAATTGCGCTTCCAACAGTCACTAGAATTTAACTTTGTCTTTCAAATGCAACAAATTTCTTCAAAATCGGTACAGGGGTTATCTCATCAAAACGTTTTTGTGTTTTTACATGTATTTGAATAGGCCGCGTCGGAGTTGGGCCCGAGCTAAAGCTTCCTCTTAACATCCCAACGTCATGAAATCGTATAATCATCGGTTACCTTCAGCTGCTTTTGCTTTCCCTTGGTACCATTAGGCTATTCTAATGTGTCACGGCATATCGGGTCTTTGATCCACTTGACCTTCCCAGCTTCACCTTTTTTCCACGCTTAGCAAGATTTTACTGGCTATAACCTTTGTCTTTTGTGTCGCTGGGTCTCTATAGCATAGTGCTGCGTAGCATAAGGTCGGGGGTTCGGATATGCCTTTTGATGGGAACAAAGGGCGAAAACACTGGTATATGTACGTTATATAGCACACGTTCAAGAAACCAAAGAGGTCAGAATTATTCTGGAGATCACCACAATACAGCTTACTCAATGCACCGTTTGCTTCTTTGAGATGCAAAAATTTATAATATGATGTTTTTTTTTTTTCTGCAGGCCTAATTACGCTCAACGGACCCGTGTGGAAGGAGCAACGGCGTTTCCTTCTGAGCACGCTGAAGCAGCTTGGAGCTGGCACGCCGGCAATGGAGACTCGGATACAGGTTACAGATACGGATACAGATACCAGTTTATAAACGCGTGTCCAGTACTCTCCAATCGCGGCCTAGACACACACTTCTTGGCGTTATTGTTGAATCATTGTTCGATACACACAGGCCCAGACTGATAGCTTGTAAGCGGCATTGTCCCGTATTCCTGATCAACTTTACTCTCTGAGGGATAACCTTGTGTAATGGACGCGCAATAACTTAGCACATCCGATGAACTCTGAAAAATGCTTCGACAAATGTTTTAACATTGGCGCCAAAAATGTTATGTCTCAACGCTGATATACCACCCTGGTATTTATCTTCTTGACCGAACCTAATTCTGAAGTTTTAATTTTGACAGTCTTCACTACTAATGTCAAGGCATTGATGCAACTTTTGCTGTCAAGGGGCACTCCAAATAGCTTTTTTACTGGGGTGTTTAATCGATTGCTTTTCCTTTCTGGTTGGCAATGATCGCTGCTCGAAGTGAACCCGTCGTGGTCGCTTAGTGTCTGTGGTGTTGGGCTGCTAAGCACGAGGTCGCGGGATCGAATCCCGGCCATGGCGGCCGCGTTTGGATGGGGGCGAACTTCCAATTCCAAGTAATGATTATCTGGAGATAGTTGTCGATTAAAATTGTGCCTGCAGCACGTTAATAACTGGCATGCAGTGGGTGATCTTTTATGATCGTTCACGCTGTATAATGCCCGCGCTATTACGGTGTTCAAATAGAATTTTCCTCTAAAACCGGTATTCCAGTGAAGCGGCATGGTTGGTCGCAGAGCGGTACAATTGAGCCCCACTCTACTAAAAGTCGTTCTTATATTTGCTTCTTATTCGATGTTGCAACAGTTAACTTCTAGCCGTTGTGTTATAAATGTCAGTGCGAACTCTATTTGCTCTTCATTCTTGGCTACGAATAACGCGGAAATGTCTATGAAAGTAATGCTTACCTGAAGCACCCTCCACCCAAGAGGCAGGTAAAATTGCTCAGAGGTGCTTCAGACACCGCATGCGCACCTGTGAACTTTCGGGGCGCGAGACACGATGAAGGCGAAGACAACGCAGCAAAGACGTTAACCACGTGCTCATCCCCTTGGCTGCACTGTACGCTTAGGGGCAGAAAATAGGGAAACATGTGCAAGAAATAAAAGAGGGAGCACATGTGTGGCACGCACTGCAGTCGTGTGCTCCGGGAGTCTCGAAGAAGCGTGGCCTTGTGCCCACAAAATGTTTTGGCCAACGCCACTAGATACGTTCTTTGAAAAGCAAAGGTCTGTTTTCTAAGGGGCTGATATTAGCGTGCCGAAAATCTTACTGTCCGCCAGCAGTAGTGCGAAAGTCATTACACGCCATGTATTGAACATTTCTTTCGACGAGCAGTTGACTTGAGCGTGATGTGCAAATAACTCGGCACTGACTTCTACGTGCTATTGGCACGTAATGTGTCCCATAGCGTCCGAATAATAGCCCCGTTCAGCTAGCTAAACTAACCGATCTTGGTCAACGTACCTATTTCAGACTTTAAAACGAACGAGGCCTTAGGCAATGCAAAACGAGACAAAGGACGGCAAAAAAGGTCGCAACGAAGACAAACGCTGACTTACAACTAATTCTTACTTTTAAAAAGAACACAGACACATACGCACGCACACGCACGCACGTACACACACAGTATACTTTGAGTGCATGCATGATTTTATAATGACTCAGACACATTGAGATGATGCAGCACAATCGCGAGAATGAGAAGCTCCTTAAGAAGAAGCTTTAGCTCGGGTGCTCCTATCTAAATACATGTAAAAGGAGAATTCGTTTTTCTCGGCAGGCACTGCACCAAATTTGACGGGGTTTGCTGCACTTAAAAGAAAAGCTTAAACTCTGGTGACTGTTGGTTTCGAATTTTCGATTTAGGTCGTCAAATTTTTATAAAAATTTGGCGAAAATCGCAAATTTTCAGAAAACGAAACTATCAAGTTTACAACTCCGTAACTCAGCAACAAAAAATGATATCGCAATTCTGTGAATTGTACCTGATACCACATTTAAAGCGGACAAAATTGATATGTTACACATGAACCTCAAAAAATGGAGTAATGTGTAATTACAATTTTTGCAGAACCTTCGTAAACAACGTAACAAATTCACGTAAGATGTAAACTGACATACCAAATTTGTCCGCTTTGAATGGTCCAACGGATGCCGTTTACAAAATCGCGATATCTGTTCTTGATGCAGAGCTATTAGTTTGTAAACTTCGTGCTTCTATTTTTTTCAAACTTCTGAAATTTTGTAAATCTCTGTAACAAAACTCAAGCCCTAAATCAAAATTCCGCTTCCAACAGTCACTAGAATTTAACTTTCTCTCTCAAAAGCAACAAATTTCATTAAAATCGGTCCAGGGGTTATCTCAGAAAAACGTTTTTGCGTTTTTACATGTATTTGAATAGGCCGCGTCGGAGTTGGGCCCGAGCTAAAGCTTCCTCTTAATGACAACGCTATTGAAGGCTTACTTGCGTTTGTGATGCGTCATCTCAACCTGTCTGGGTCATTATGAAATCGCGAATGTGCTCAAAGTATGTATTTATGTATGTTTGTATGAATGTATGTATGTGTGTATGTATATATATATATATATATATATATATATATATATATATATATATATACCAGCGTGTGTATGATCTTTCGAGAAGTAAAACTTAGTTGAAGGTCAGCGCTTGGAAATCTTCGTCTCGCCTTTATTGCCGTCCTTGGTCTTGTTTTGCGCTGTTTAACAAAATGGAAGACAGACTTATAGCCTACAGCAGTGAACATATATTTCTTTTTCGCCTGCTTGGATGTACTTGGTGGTGTAGTATACACAATATAAAGAGAGCGTACGAAAAGCAGTCCTCGCCAATTTCATGGGAACGAGGATTCTCGTACTCATTCCAAGAGAACGCAATGTCGTTATTTTAGGACTATACAAGTATGTCATCGAGATGGCCATATTTTTGGCAACCTAATGTGAAATGGAGTACCTGCGGCCTTCATGCAATCGCTTCTGTAGCAGTCAACCATGAACAACGAGCAAAATTGCCTCACAAAAGGTTTTGAAACGAAAAGCTTCCGTTGCGTTGATCTCGAGGTCTTTTGCAACTTGTCGTGTCGTATCTTTTCGCATTATACTCCGGACGTTGTACACGTAAAATTTGCAAAAAAAGAAAAGAGAAGAAAAATAATTCCTGTTGTAACACCGACAACTTGTTGTGTCTTCTATGCACCATCGTATTTTATGGCAACCTGCTTCGTCTCATCGGAGGCAATCTATCAGTAAATGTTGTAATTGTAATTGGAACCTTTTTATTACATCTAAACGGCCGCAGATTGCAATACTTCAATTATGAAAGAAAACGCGACCACGAATGCGTACTGCCAAGGCAACAGTGCACGCTTCTGCTTCTCTCACCGCAGCAAGAGCTGTCGTACCTCCTGCACGAGCTGCAAGTATGCGACGGGAAGCCCACTGTTCCTGCCGACCTGCTCACTACCAGCGTCTCAAACATAATGACCGAGCTATTGATGGCCACGCGGTTCGGGCACAAGCACCCCAAGCGTGCCCACATCGACGAACTGGTGGACGCTATCTTAGTGCTGTCCGTCCAGGTGACGGCCGTCAACTTGTTGCCATGGCTGCGCAGATTCATCTGCTGCTTCATGCTGGGAAGATACGGGAAGTTGAAGCAAGTCTTCATCAACAGGAGCCGCTTCAGCGAGTTAGTACTCCCAGCTCATCCAATGGGGTTCCCTAAATGTATGCCTTTAACTGTAAATCACCAGCAAATATGCAGTTGCCGTAAGGCAAAGAGCTTTCGACATGACCAATTTCGTAGCACACAATATGGAAGCTGGCTTTAAGACTGCAGCGGGTGCCATGCTGCATTTCTTTTATTCTGGGAACAGAGGGAGTACGTTTCTGTCGAAATTACTGCATAGCAGTCGTGCGTTAACTCCAACGAAATCCGTTCAAGACATGAAATGCAAAGACAGGACTGCACACAGCGAAATTGAAATATCGCGCAAAAATGGACATGAATGAAAAAAAAAAAACATTCGGCAGAGCCCATCTCAGGTTGACTGTCGACGGTAATGTGTTAGCATTATGCGTACTGAGAATTCTTATTTATTTATTTACGTATTTATTTGTTTCGAATACTTTCCTGGCCCGAAGGCATTACAGAAAGGAGTGGTAAGTACAAGAAAAAAGAACAGTGCATAATTATACAATAATAGGTTTAAAAAAAACGGACGGAAATAGAGCAGACTTGAAATTGTCATTTATTATTGCGAAAGCAATTATATGGGCAGTCCAGGCGCATTTCCGCCGTCGGCGTCGCCGTCGCCGTGAGGTTCCGTATGAAGTAGTATAAAGTCCAAGGGCGTATTCTATATTTGCGAGTGAAAGCGGGCGAGGGAGAGCCGGCAAACGCGGCTCAATCTCGCGTGTGTGAACGAGTAGGGCGGGCCGGAAGCGCACCCTCTCCTGTCGCGCGCGAGGCACGGGGGTCAGTCAGAGGAGGGGGGGCGTTCTTCTACAGCGGCTGCTGTGCGGTCGTATCTTGAAAGCGACTGCGATGCGGCCGAAGTGCGCGCCCGCGCGGGCCTCAATTTCACAGCGATCTGCACAGCGATGTCTGCAGCGTGCGCGTAGTGCCGGTGGCTTCGTGTGCGCCATGTAAACGTATATGTCCAGTAGAGCGCCCGCAGCCAAACTGGGAGGATTGCGCCTCGTTATTTCTCATGGCACGTCAGCGGCACTCTCCCGGTAGATGACGCCACCATGTGTCCTCCCGCAGGGTGCCGCGGCCTCATGTCCAATAGGTGGACTATACGTATATTTAAACCTTTATTTGAGCGTTCCAGCAACGGCTCGTAATCGCAGCTGTTACACTCAGCTCTGTTTCAAAATGTAACCATAGCCAAGAGCGAGGGCTAAGCAGAAACAGCGGCTCAAACGCCCTTACTTTGTGCTTTTTCCGTAGATCGGGAGTATCCAACTCGGAGAAAACGTACGAGGACGGCCTGGTGCCCAACTTCACAGACGCGTACATCGCCGAGATGAAACGGCAGGGAGAGGGAAACAGGCTATTCACACGTAAGTATCGAATTCGAACGTAGGGCATTGATAACAGGGTGAATAGGCGATATACAGTAAAACGTCTTTATAACGCTGTCAACTGGGGGGGGGAATGATTTCGTTACATACTTAACTAATATCGTTGGGGCTATGGAGAGCCGTAGTTACTCGCGACCGCACTGGATAGTGGCGACGTTACGGTACCAAAATTTTCTGACGACCGTGACCAGCTGCCTCGCCCGTCGGTTATCATCACGTGACCCAGTTTGTCCCAAGTAGCTGCCGGCACATGGTGGAGTGATCTTCGGTTCATACACTTTTTTCTTTTGCTCCTTGATACGAAGACGCGCAGAAGTGTCATCGTGTAGGGTGCTCCTAATGGTACGGTGCGGATTTCCCGGTTCGCACTTTGTACTAACTGCGGTTCCGTACAAGTGCACTTCGAGGAATTTGGTCGGAAATGCAGGCACTACGGTCGGGACCACCAAAAAGTCGCAGTTTCGCCCGAAAGGCGAAGCCTCGATTGCGATAGCAAATTATTGGGCAGGTACGCGAAGCAAGAAGAGCTAGCTTTCACCGTATAAGCTAGCTTTCAGACAGTCACCTACTAACTAAATTAACAGGCATGGTGTCACGCGCGCACAGGCGGACATAAAAACTTCTCAGTCGATGACCATTGACACTGGCTGGCGAAATGGTGGTGTGAATAAGAGCGGCAGCAGCAGCGAGCGAATTGACCTTCGGGCTGTATGTCGCTTCAATGTGAACTAAGGGGTGAGCACACAGCGAACACGAAGCTATAAGCCGTTGGTCTAACTAGACTCTGTACCTATCGCGGAGTGTACCTTGCATAAGGTACATGGTAAAGAATCTCACGTGGTCTAAATTAATCTGGAGTACCTCTGCACTACGGCGTGCCCGATAATCATATCTTGGTTTTGGCATGTAAAACCCCACAAATTAGTTGCGCAGCGAAGCCAAGGCCTATAGGCGGAACGCTCGCGGTCCGACCACAAACTTTCCTGCGGGGGTATGAGCCATTGTTCATGCGGGTATGAGCCATTGCATTCGTCTTGCGTGACGGACGGACAAATTTCTCGTTGGCTAGGCATACAAATGATTGCGCATTTAAGACATATACATTTATCTACGTATTATTACAGGCAGTGAACACAGAGGGCGACGGGATTAAGGCAATATCATGATGACATAATTAAAGAAAGGATTAACACAATGAACCGCTCATTGCGCCTCTCCATGATGGTGATTATGCGAAGCCTACTGTACCACATTTGAAATAAACGCTGTGATAAACCCAAGCCAAACGTGTACGTCACCTCAATAAGAAACTCAAAGACGTAAAATTCAGAAAGAGTTTAATGAACCGTCGGAATTAACGCAGCGATAAACACCGGAGCCGCACATTACAGCTTTTCTGGTTTACCATCTGTACGAGGTGCATGGACGATGTTTTTCTTTTAACTTCTATCAAAGCGATAATTCTAATAAAGCAGTTTTGTTATAGCGAATGTTACTCTACTCCTTTCTTGAGCTAAAACAGTTTGCGAAGGAATTTCCTGGCAGCGATAGAACTATATTCTGCCTCCATATAGTGGAGTTCTACTACGTGCTTTCACGACTATTGTCTATTATGATAAGAATCAAATAGGGGATTGGAGACAAAATGAAATTTTCATGCGTAAGCATTTTTTGGTGAGTACCCCACCGAAATCTGTCTGTCACGCGAAAAGTGCAATGCCTTGTAACTGTACAAAAATGCGTACTTTGAGAAGACGTTTAAGCGTTATGATATTGTAAATGTAGACGGTGGGTAGCTTGTCAAGCGGTAAAGAACAATTGAAACAAACAAAAGTAAAAATAATCAGAGGGAATACACATATCACAGACGAATACATTCAATAAGAGCGGACACTGCCACGGGGCCCAGTGGCCGAATTCACTGTAGCGCACCAGCGGCTGACGTGAAAACCTGAACCACACTTCCTTCCGGTTTCGGTTCTGCGCGCGCGCGCAGTGAATGATAGCTGGTACGCGCTACGCGGGCTGCGCTAATCGGCGCGGCATTTGTTTTTGCTTCTACTGCTCAACCGCGCGATCTCTGGGTCCAGAATCATTTTCTTTATTTGGTGAAATAAATATGATTGCGAGCGATCTTTACAAGCCTCCATCGAATCTGTCCTATGTGCAAGGTGAATTTCGCAATGTAGACGCAAGACGCCTCGTGAAACAAGGAAACGTTTATTTTGCTCTATATAAATGCTCGTTCCAATATTTTTGTGCCTTCATCCAATGTTGCGGCACCAGGTAAGCAGCAGTAGTTACCGTACGGTGCTCCACCTGACGGCGTGAAATGAAAAAAAAAAAAGCTGAATTACAAGCATATGTCATTCTGGTATTTAGACCTTATAATAAAACTGCGTGTAGAGGCGAAACTTGTGAAAGTGGTGAATAGGCGACATTACGAAGCAAGGCAATTCGCTTTTACATGCATGGCGTAGAAAACACATGGCTCATCCCAACCAATACCATACATGACATACGACGAAAGCATCTGGTTCGCAAGCATTCCCCCATTCCCGGGCCTGAGTTCCTGCTCTTTAAGAGCACAAATATACGGGAGACTGCACGTTTTCGACACAACTTGGCCTTAGCCGAGCGCGATGGTACACCCGTACACAGAGGTGACCCCAACACAGGCTCTCAGCCAGACCATGCTAGACACTCGCAAAGCCCGCGGGGCGCGTCAATAGAGAAACTTAACGCATGCCCAATAAGAAAAAAAAATGAAGATGAATACGTGTTTGTAATACGTAACCAAGATTGTAGAAAATACACCTCGAATCATAATTACAAGGGCTAGTTGTAGTAAAGGCAACCATCCCAATAATTTCACGTGCTTTATTTATTGTTTTTACGTTTACAGACAATTTATTGTCCTTTTTGTAACTGTCACATGAGTGCACGCCACACGCGAAAGCTACTAACAGCGATGTTAGACTCCATGCTGTTTCTTCATTCTCGGATGTTGCGTCGACGCGAACGTAACAATCAAGAAGTTCCTTTGCTTCGGCGTGGGCACAGTCGTAGTCCCCTAGATTTTTGGCCCATGGTGCCACTTATTTCTCGGCTTATGTAGGCCTCAATTAAAGATCATCATATTCATTCCGTCGCCAATGAAGCGCAGCCTGCAAAGCGTTGGCACTCTAAAGCTCAGCGGTACGCGAGGCCCCTCATTAAGAACTTTCGCGATGAAAATTGCGCAGCGCTCGGCCTTTGCGGTTAGTCGATTGAACAGCTCAGAGTTTGGGAAAATGAAGGTTGTCTCTTTACGACAGAACATTTTCCCACCTCATATTTAAAAAAATTGCTGAAAAGTAAAATTAGTGAGGAGAGGGGGTCCCGAGTAATTTTAGTTTTCAGTAAAAATTTTATATGAAGTAGAAAAATGTTCTGTAGAAAGTAGTCAACCTTCCTTTTGCGTTGGGACCACTGGCGTCAGTCATTTGCTTCTCATTTCCACACAATCGGTCGGTAACTTGCAGAAGCATATGTGAGTGCATATCTGGTGTTTGTCATTCGTAACGTCCTGTTTGATTGCGATGAACGCTGTCGCAAACGCATGGCACCGTAAATATTAAAAAAAATACCGAAGGCATCAGTGGTCTCAAACTCAACTCTAACAGCGGGTCGCATCTAGTATTGAGAGAATTCAGAGAAAAGCGGTCACATCTATATTTAACAAATTTTCCAGACGTGATTCCCCCACAGAACTTACGGAAATTAACAACCTTGAACCACACGAACTTAGAAGAAAGAAACAGAGACTTGAATTCCTTAAATTACTTCACACCAACAATTTATCCCTCGACCCATCTCAACATTTATCGCAGTTATCGACCAGAACTACAAGCCACCGCAGACATGATGCATTAACCCCTTACTTTGCAGGAACAAACACATATTTTTTTCCTCGAGCTGTAACTGAATGGAATTGTATAATTGAATCCACTTCCTAATGTTGTAATTTCATGGTTCTGTTTGTTTTTGTCAATCTGATTTTCATTGTATGCACCATACGTCGCCCTCCCTGCTTGGACCACGTGTCCGCAGTATGTAATAAATAAATAAATAAATAAATAAATAAATAAATCTCCTCGAGGGCCGCACAGGTGGGCCTGCAGCGCCCTTTTCTCGCCCCCTTTCCTGCGCCCTCCCCCTCTTTCTTTTTTTCTCGAAATACTTGCTGAACAGTCATCACATGCAAGATGAAGCCATGGTCGACACTGCACGCTGATGGGGTGTAACGCGATTCAAGGAGACGTTTGCAGACGCGTTTACAAAACTGCCCGCCACGTCAGCGCGCGAGTGGGCGCGTCTTCTGCACATGTCTCGCGCTCATTTTATTATATTTTAAGGGAGGGCGATTCTACTTTCAGACGGAGAGATGAACGTGGTCACGCTTAGTCATGCATAACCTTGTTAGCCTGCTATTATCGCGTTGAAATGGGAACGGTTACGTCCACCTTGCTATGAAGAGGAAGAGTGTACTAGAGTCAGGAAACAGGCAGCAGAACAATCGGAGAGGAAAGCGGGTGTTGTTACCACTGGGTGTCCGAAGAGGTGGAATGTACTTGCTCGTGGAGGAGTAAGGGAACATGGGGCTAAGCCCAATATCCAGGGCGTTTTACGCACAAGCTTATATTACACAACTACAAAAAAAAATCAGAGTAGTACAGAAAAAGTTCATGAAGGAATTGTAGCAGCCGATGACTCCAGCCGTCCGTCGCTCTTTTTATCCCCCGCATGGTCGTTGTTCAGTCGCCTCCCCCAATCCGGCGTCAGGAGACCGATGGCGTCAGGTCCCACCAATCAGGAGGTTTGTTGCCCTTTCCCTTCGAAGGGCGCTTTGTCGTAAACGCACGTACATCACTGGACACAAACAAGGATGGCGGATAGCACGCTGACCCCCTCCCCGGCGTGGGCGCGCCAATTTGGGCGGCTGACAGGTAAAGGACCGTCGGCTCGCCAATTGCCCAAGCCTCTCCTGACAGAGGTACTCCAATGGTGACCATAAATCATTCCATTTGAGAACAGCCTTGACGAGGCCGTCGGCCCATTTCCCATAATCGCACTATCCGTGGCCGGAGGTTGTCGCGGGGTGAACGGCCGATCACAATTGTGTGCACTATTGTATAGGGCCACGCGGGCGCCACCTATGAGTTCCGCGGGCTGCAAGCGGCCGGCATACCGCGCCTTTGAGACCCCTGGCGTTTGAGGGCTTAGGCTCGGGCAAGGTGACAAAGTTCCATTCAAAGTGTTCGCAGCGCGCACATGCTTCGGGGAAAAAAGACAGAGAATGAAACAGTGCTCTTTCAGTTTTTGCTTCTCCCTAATATATTTCATTATTGTGTGCGCGCTGTGAACACTTTCCAAATGAGCATGGATGGCGTTGGCGAAATGCTGGCCAAATTGTATGCGCAGCGAGTCATTGCAACCTCCGCCTTTCTTCTGCCGCAGGTGAACTGCTAATAGGCAACGTCGCGTCGTACTTCGGTGGAGGCAGCGCGACGATGCGTTCCGCACTGGAGTGGCTTTTGCTCATGTCTGCCGCGAAGCCGGACCTCCAGGGTCTCGTCCAGGCCGAGATCGACGCCGTGATCGAGCGGAAGGAGCCGAGTGGAAGCAATCGAGTCTTGTGGACGGACCGGGCCCGCATGCACTACACGCAAGCGTTCCTGTGGGAGGTGATGCGCTTCAAGCCCGTCAACCCACTCAGCCTGATGAGGAGGTGAGCTCTCCGCGTCCACAGTGAATCGCGCTTTCAGAGAAAAAAAAAGAAACTCCGGCAGAACTCGTCTCAAGGTGACTGTCAACACCTTAATGCGATTATAGCATTGGAGCAGTGTATTGCAAACACAGTATTGCCAACGTCGAAACCAGTCGTGTTTGAGACGTGTGGCGCAGCAGAGCTCCTCTTTCGCGCTTGTTACTGGACACGCAGCGTCATCTGGCGGCACGGCCGCGAAGTCCGCGCGTGGTGTTTTTGAGTATTTGAATATCCACGACGCGGTTTTGGTTCCGCCGAGCACCGGGTAAACTTTTAAGGGTGTTTTGCTTTGCCATTGAAGAGCGGCACGACCCAGTGGCATATATGCCGAGTGACCCAAGTTAGCCTCAAAGATCTTCAATGGAGAGCGACACATACGCAGTGGCTCAAGTCAATATGAAAATAGAGACACCCATATATAGCTACCGGGAAGTACGTGGAACATCCTAAGAATGCCAATCGCATTAAAAGGACTTTGCACAATGAAGTTATAAGACCAGGGCTTAACAATAGTGCCTTCAAATGTGCGAAGAGAGCGTAAAGACCTATTGTTGGCAACAGTGCCTTCCAGAGAGTCATAAACAGGATAGCAGCCGTGATCGCCTCCTTGATACTTTACCATGTTCACTAGGAATCTATGAAAAAACTCCAACGTGGCTTTCGTCTGTGAGAAAAGGGATAACTGTCACCATATATTTAAAGATCCAATCCGTTTTCCACTGTTATCCCACTTGGTCACTCATATTAAAACTACCGCATCACCTTCATAGACATGATTGGCCTCTGAGCACGACTGTTGAGAATGGAAATTATCAATGGTAGCGCTCAGTGTAGTAATATGTAAGATAATGTAAATTAAAATGGAACTTTACAACCTACGGCACCAGATGAGGTTCTACTTAGGATAGAAATAGCTTTATTAAAATGCGGGCAACCAACGGTTTAACGGGTCGTGACGTTGGCCAGGCGTCCACCTGGGGTTATGCCCTACTCTGAAATACCCAAGTTGGGCCCAATTGTGGTGGGTCGTGAGGCTTGTGCTTTTCGAGCGCACCCCGTGCCTACTGGATGGCCCATAGTTGAGTGTCCTTGTCTGTAGACTGCAATGCACTTTGAACTTCGGGTGGGTATGACCTGGAGGTAGCTTAGATCGGGAACCTGGCACGCAGTCCCACGTGATGTGCCATTGGTCCGCCGGACCCACTGCGCCAACACCGCAGACACCACTCAGAAAGAGTTCTGGGTGAAGCACGTGTAGCACTGCCGGCGCGAGGAGGGACCCGGTCTGTATCTGCCTTAGAATGACGGCCTCCTCCCGCCTGAGTGCCGGGTGGGGAGGAGGCATTGTCCGTCGAGCTAAGCGGTAACAGTTGGTAACTTCGCCATAACTTGTCCTTGGTTTCGAACCACCACACGGAACGGTCACTCTCGGGGGCGTGGAGGGCAAGCGCTCGCGCCGCCGAATGGGCCGTCTCGTTGTGGTTCGGTGAGGATGCAATTTCGCCGGCGTGCGCCGGGAACCATTGATACGGATGGTGCTGCCGCGGTTTTGGAGATGGAGCTTGCCGATGATGGCGGCCGCCGGCGCGCATACTCGCCCCTTGGCAAAGTTACGCACGGCGTTCCTCGAGTCGCTGAGCACGGTGCGACACTCGGCCTCGGAGATCGCCAGAGCGATGGCAACCTCCTCGGCGTCTGTGGGGTCCGTGCACCGCACGCTCGCTGCCGTTGTCTTGGTGCCGGTAGCCGCCGCAACGACCACTGCCGCGAAGCCTTCCAGCGTGTATTCCGCTGCGTCTACGTACCGGGCGTGCGGGTCTTGGGCGTGTTGTTTGGTGAAGGCCTTGGCCCGCGCCTGCTGCCGTCTTTGGTTGTACTCGGGGTGCATGTTCTTCGGGATGGGGCCCACGGGGATGTGGGCTCGCGCCTCCTCGTTGATATCGCACGGTTGCCGGCTGGGAGCTTAGAGCTTGTAACCCAGGGACGTCAGTATACCGCGGCCCGTCTTGGTGATAGAAAGGCGCTCCATTTGCGCGGTGAGCTGCGCCTCGGCTTTTTCTTCTAGGGTGTTATGGACGCCGAGCTGCAGGATCCGAGCGGTACTCGTGGTCTCCATTAAGCCCAGCGCCGTCTTGTAAGCACGTCTGATCAGCGTGTTGTTCTTGGTCCTGTCAGTGACCTGCCAACTAGGTAGGCCGCAACGTCGGTGATGTAAATTTTCCGTGTTCAAGGCGAAAATGCGTTGCTTTAGAGAATAATTTGACCTTGTAACTATTGTAACGCGGCGAGAAAAGGAGCTTGAAGAAGAGGAGGACGACGATGGTCCTTGCGCCGAGCAGCAGCAGTTCAACAGCTATCTCCACAGTCGATGATCTCTGCCAGCCTAAATCTGTAAGTAAACCCACAATCATCCGTAACGCTGTTTTCAAGTTTGAACTTACTCACCGATAGCAAAACAGATAAAATTTGCCCTTCGTCATCGTCTTGGTTCTGCGACGGGAAAATACGATATATTCCTTTATACATCCGCAATAGAAAACGTTAGCGATGTTATGGTATTCATGGTCGGTCGTTTCCTAGCGCTCCCAAAAGGTCAATCTTGTTCGGATAGTTCAAAAGAGGCGACTACATCCGGACGGTCGGTTCCCTCCGATCGTCGCGCGACTCCACACCAGAGCGCCGATAGGCGCTCCCGGTATCGCCATCGGAGTCGCCGAGAAATGTGGCCGGTTTCCGGCCATGTTACTGGTCCCCGTAGTTGTGCTGTCCGTGAAGGACTGTCAGTGTGCTCACGGTGACGACGAAGATATCAACGTAAGCCGCCATCGCACTCACGTTTCACGCCTAAACGCAGCCTCCAGCGACGCTGACCGCGTTACCGGAAGTTCCCCTCAGGTTTCAGTTCATTCTCATTGTTTATTTCTCCGAAAAACAGCGGTTGGCGCAAGGCCCTGAGTGCCTCCAGAATCAGTTCGCTCCGATTAGGAGGACCACAGCGACCACCCGAAGATGCCGTTTGAGTGACTTCCCCACACATAGCAGTGTAACAGGTTTATATTACCAACCAGGACGGCCATATTGAGGGCCACGTGGCAGCTGAACTTCACAAATATTGGGTCATGCAGGCCCAGATATCAAGTAGATCGAATCCTTAGGAAGGACGCTTAATGCCACCGTGCACAGAAAGCTTAGCTCTTGACTCAGCCGCTTTAAGCTACTCCGCAATGGCCATAATTGGCTTTTCAGGGTTCTCAGTCATCGGGCACCTCCTCCTGCTGGAGAAGCCCGACCGTCTGCTTGCATCTGACCGCTGGCACCGCATATTTCTGTTTGTCGCACGTGGTAATTAATTGGCTACGTATGGACTGTTTTCGCCCGAGAAAAACATATTTTGTGGCGCTTAAGGTGGGGCCAATTTCCAAGTCTCTGCGGTCTGCGTGTAAGACGACTAGGAAAGCGTACAGCTTAAACTTCTGTGTCGAACTGGAAGCTGATACTCCAGAATAAGTGTGCCGTATATGCGACAGAATATGCATCGGTATGCACGAGGTTAGGCGCTGCTGTACGTGCCTGGCGGTCCCTCGGGACAAAGGATGCTTCACCGACAGACGTGCAGTTGTGGAGTACTATTCACGCTTCGTCCTTCTCTCAGGGTCAGTGAGCTCGCGACTAAGTCATCATCGCCTGAGACTAACGGAAAAACAGTTATGTTCCGTAACTTCGGCTGTTCGTCCGCCCAGAGCTGACGGGCGAGACGGGCGCCCGCCCAGACTTCGAGGCGACAACAACCGCCGCCTTCCGTGGAAGCGGTGACTACCGCGAAGGCTCTTGATCCTGACAAGTTGACCATCACGGGAAGCTGTTTCGGGAGTTTTTCATGTTGCTCTACAATTTTCTCATTGACACTTTTGATCAAATTATAATATTTGAGAATTATAATTTGAGAATATTTGAGAATAATTGGTTAAGAATAATTATGTAATTTGGCAGAATGCAAAAGATAATCCGAGTATCTCCAAGAGACGGTAATCAAGATTGCGTTGATTCTGTCCAGCTACGTGGCATTTGCACATTTTAAAATGTTTATGCATGATAGTTGGGACGCCCTGTATACATGCATTGTGTTTTGTGACCATAGAGACAGAAAAGCGATCGTGGCCCTGCAGTTCGTCAGAGCCCCGCGGGCTGCTGTGTTCCACGGCAGAGGAGTTCGATTCCACCATCGGTCACGCATTACTTTCTCTCTATTAATGCGAGGCGAGACCGGAAGCTACCTGCTGCAAAGTGCGAATAATGAGGCAACGAATGCTTCGCTGGAAATTGGGTTGCGATTCTGGAAGACCGAACAATCTGGTGCGTTTTTTTTTTCTGTTATAAGCAGCACTCAACCCTTCCTACCTGCATACACTGCGCAAAGCCGACGAAACCGCCAAGTGCAGGAGCATCTGAGCAGAGATGAACGGAGTTGGGAAAGGCAGGGAGGTTAACCGGATAAGATTCTGGTTTGTTACCCTGCAGTGGGGGAACTGGAAGGGGAAATGAAAGACAGAACAAAACAGGGTGGAGAGGACAAGTAAACAGACGAAAACAAAAAAAAAGGTAGGGAAGGTCGTGAACGTCCATGAGAATGATAGTCTCTCCAATAGGCCACTCGAAAGTAAAAATTTCAAAAGTGCCTTGACTGTCTTGTGGTGTGACGACTGCATGGGTCGGCGATCCAGGACTGCCCGCTCCGGAAATGACAGGTCGTCAAGACGCGCCAACGCAGCCGCGAGCGACTGCCTGTGTGCGCAGTATTAAAAAAAAAATTATTGGGTTTTACGTGCCAAAACAACTTTCTGATTATGAGGCACGCCGTAGTGGAGGACTCCGGACATTTCGACCACCTGGGGTTCTTTAACGTGCACCTAAATCTAAGTACACGGCTGTTTTCGCATTTCGCCCCCATCGAAATGCGGCCTCCGTGGCCGGGATTCGATCCCGCGACCTCGTGCTCAGCAGCCTAACACCATAGCCACTGAGCAACCACGGCGGGTTGTGTGCGCAGTATCGGGGACAGTGACAAAGTAATCACACTGAATTGTTAAGCTGCGGCTTGCGTCGGGTACGTCGGTCACTGCTTACCAGATGTAGAAACGCATATTTAAGGCTGCCGTGTGTTCTATCGCTATGACAAGCAAACTATATGAATACTTTTATTAAAGAATGTTGTTTGTTGGGGCGCTATAACGTAAAACTATTCCAAACTTTTCTATTCCTATTGTGCAATCATCCCTCCGCGTTTGGTCAAAAACTTTTTGGACCACCCCCACTTCACCTGTCTGTCACGCGACGTCACGAAAACCGCCATAGCTCCCCATCTGATATAACGTGTACACAAGGATTATGCATGATTTGACCAAAAAGAAAGATAGTTATATCTGATTCGACGCATCTTCGCCATTAGCCCTCGGCTATTGGTCAAAAGTTTTCGGCTGCGCCCACTTCACCTGCCTGTCACGCGACGTCACAAAATCGCAAAAACTCACGGCGTCAATGTGACGTCTACACCTTAAAGATGCATTGATATGCCGAACAAAACTAAATTTTCTTCTGAATAGCCACAGGCTGCCCTGTTCTGATAGGAATAAAAGATGGCTGCCGCTGATCGCTGAGGCACTGGCTACTCGCACCTGCCGGAGAGCATGAGTTTATTTGCGTGTAATAAAACTTCGTGCGTGGCCGTGTAATGTATTGGAGAACTTTCGGCGCGTTTACGACCTCGTTCTGCGAACTCTTCTTTGCTGAGGATCCATTTTAGCGTCATTTTTAGGCTTCCGTTGCATGCCGCCGCAGTTGTCGATGAGCCACCGCAAGCTAAGTATGGGAAAGCTGACCAATCGCAGATGGCAGCACCACCCTCTTCATCCGCTTATCGATTTTCAGTGCAACGGCTCGGCCCCATCGAATCCCTCTCCACTTGAGCGTGTTCCTTGCCTCTTGTGAGCCAATTAGATAAATCAAGCCGCTCAGTGTAGGCAATGCTATTCGTTTTTCAAGCAAACAAAAGTGACCTCATATGAACGAGGATAGCGTTTCATTGGTCTGTTCACACAACCCTGCGGGTGACCGCCCGGTGCTTGCGGCGGCGGTTACGCAAATTTGACGTCAGGAGATTGGAATAAAAACATATTGGAATAGTTATACGTTATAGGGCCCTTGCTCTGACAAAAACGAACGCCCTTGTAAAAACGTTGGCTCTATCATCATTCCTTGTTCAGTCAGTGCTAATCACTTCTTCCGGTGAACCTCTTTCTTGGTAAACAGAATGGCGTTTCATACTGAGGCCAGGGGCGGCAATGATTATAACCTGCAACGTTCTTTTAAGGGCCAAGCTGTTGATGCGACTGGAAGCGCTCGAAATCTGTATAGGCATACTTTCCTATGTCCTGGGAAACGAAATATTGCACCAACGATTAAATTTAGAGTTATATATTCAGGTTACCTATACAGGACCGCGGATACACAACATTTGATAGTGTTTGGCCTGATTATGAGGTTTGACCAACTTCTAAACATTTGTTTTCACCCTCTTTAGATGCGTCGTACGACGCGTGTGTGTGCAAAAATGTTTTCCCGCTGACCTCAGAGATACGAACGGGGCCGCGAGACTTCATTTGCTCGCTATGCGAGGTATCTTATCAGTGACCTGTGGTGAAACTTTAAAGGGTACCTGTTGGTTAATCGCAGTCTTCTGAAGAAAGAAAGATTACTAATACGAACGCTGGAAATCGTTAAGCGGATGCTATAGCATTTTCTTCCCGGAACTGACTGTCGCTTCGAGTTTAAATTTGGAGCCAATGGACGACATGGTTCTGGTTATGCGTCGGAAAATAATCGTCTCCTAGTTAATTCTAGGCTCTGTAAACATTACTTATACCAGCCCTCGACAGCATTAAAGGCGTGTTTTGCGAAGCGCATCGACTATATTTGGCCCGGTCCCTCGCAGAGCTGAATGTGGCAGTGATATTACAGCTGTTCAAAGAGAATGGAAACCGTGTTTTGGGCGATGGACGGCCAAAGGTATGTGAGCGCTCGAAAACAGCAGTGTCGCTGAAAATCGGCTCGTCGTTTTGCAAGGCCGCTCATGCACGCGGTGTTTGTTGCTTCCGCTTAATATCTTCGTCCCTGAACGCACACTGCGCAAAAGCGGTGAAACCGCCAGCTGCACTCTTGTCACCGCGCTCAGTTCCCTTGCCACCTGTTTTATTTAGGATACGCCATTCAAAGAGAACATATTACAGGTGATCGCTTCTGAATAGCTGGCGAGAGAAGGATTTACGACGGGAAAAACACACAAGATATATATTTTGTGTTGCTTTCCTATGGCGCGGCAGCCATAAAAACATCAAATATTCCCATCTGGAATCTATTTCCAGATGTTACAAATACGTGGTACCGTGATGTAACTCAGTTTAGAGCATCAGCCTAATATTGCGAGCTAAAGCACGTATCAAAGAAAACATAAACAGGAAATATTCACATACGGCAGATTGTCACAAATGGACCACATAAGGAGCATCGCCGCAAACAGCAGCCCAACTTCGCAAAAATTAAGGCAAAGATGCGCCTGTGCAAGTTTCGTGCGGCCTCCGTGGTGCTCGAGGCGATCGGTTTGAAAAAACGCCGGTATGACCGGTATGAATTGCAACAATTGATACTCTCACATAAACTCCCATATTTTAATTGTTGACATAACGCCGAATAATTTCGTCTCTGTGGGATTTCGCTATGGCACTCGGCGAAACATGTATATCGTGATGCTGTTTAATACAACGTGCAAATGATGTCTCGGCTTTGGTTAAAACGTGTTCTAAAATGGGACTCAACGCTTATAGCTGTTGCGAGGCGCGCTGGCGATGCTGCTATAGCACGTCTGTTGATCCTTCTTTGTAACCGTCCTCGACCAGAGCCATCTTGACGATCTAAGCACAGGACAGAACAAGCGGGCTGTAATGGGAGTTCAAGCGTCCGACGCGCACAGTCTCGCAACCTCGACGACGACGACGAAGGTCCGTGGAAGCTGTGATTGGCTCAACCAGACAATGAGCGGGAGAACTTCGTCGCGCAACACACGGCACGTTACGTGATGTTTGATCAGGCAGCCGAACGAGGAGCCGAGGTGCACGGAGCCAAATCAAATCATCAGGGGAGCCTAAAGAACAGTCATAATCGCGTCGCGGTTTCTCCTAGTATTGGTAGTCTGTCGGAAAGGAGCAGGCAAGATGGCGGCACTCTTCGCAATGTCTACCGGCTGCGGACAGAGGCGTAGACTCAGAGTCATCCGGTCGATGTTGAAGAATACCGCCTAATGTAGCAGGTGCTTTGCGACCGCACAGAACGGAGCAAGGAGGGGAGCCAGTGACTACCTGTGGGACTGCAGCGGGACACATCACAAACGGTAGCACGGGATCACTTTGGTCAGAGACGATATATACATCAAGACTGCGCGTCAGAGAGAGCGCGGTTGAAGCGCCCTGCGAGAACATTAGTCTGCGCGTGCCATGTCCTCGCGGTATACGTCGAACAAACCGTACATCATCGGATGAGGAGCGTAACTTTCTAAAGAAAGGCATGGTCTCTATTGATCAACAGTTTTCGAGGCGCACCGTGGCGAAGAATGAAACGTTGCAAGAAAAAATGGCGCAACGTCATGGGCAGTATATGCGCCGGCTGACATGGTGGCATTTTCCGCATAGTGCGTCAGGTGGTCAACGGTCACAGTGATCTGGCGCTTGCCCACAGCAGTGCACGAAAGTACAGGTCGATACCGCCTCAATCAAAGGGCCGAGCAGGGTACGGAAGGGGACTGCAAAGGCCAATACTCCAGATGCGCCGGACACTTGCGGCCCAACCGCAAGTGTCCCAACCATTCTTAGCAACGCTCGCCTACATTTTGGGCATGTCGGCGTGAAAAAGACATTGTCGCTCCCGTCTTCATAATACTATTGGCCAGGTATAATAACCGATGTCGCCAACCGCATTCGACATTGTGACACATGCCAAAAATGCAATAAGACCAAAGCAAAGAAGTACGGATCACTTGAGTCACTGCCTCCAGCTAAAGAACCTTTTGATGTCCTTGCAATGGACACCACTGAAGGATTTTCTGGTAGGGTACATCAAAAAGATTCATCCACTTACCACGCCACTCTCTATGTATGAGCATTCGCTCACAAACATGAAAACAGTGACTCCTACATTTCACGCTTAAAAAGACATTCTTTTTTTTTTTTTGCTGCCGGAAAACCACGGAAGTTTCTGTGAGATCGTGGAACAAGGTTCACAGCAGGAAAATGTAAGCAGTTGCTAAAGCGCAACCGAATACATCAACTCTTAACGTTATCTCTTCATCCACAATGAAACGGTATGAACGAACGGACAACTCAAACCGTAGTCACTAGGCCTAAATGCAAGAGCAACGATGAACCATAGAAGTATTGGACTAAGCGGCTATCGGATGTCGTCGAAGAATACAATATAACACCTCACGAACTTATTGGTTACGCACCTTCGTAACAGATGTATGGAATTTCATCTTATCCAGCCATATTAAAGCAACTAGATGAAACTGTTGAGGAAGCAAGGAAAACTACGGTTAAGAATTCGTTCACCTAACACAATAAGAACCAAGTAATCTATGACAGGAAGTTTCTCCCACTTGACCTTTGACTCGAAGCACTGTAGTTACCGATTATCGCTATATATGCGTCGCTAAAATATTCGAGGGCAGTGGTGGTATCAGGAAATCGCCCATTCAAGTGAAGCTGATTGTGGTGCTCACGTGTAGTCAGAAAGTACATGCCTTGGTGTGCTCTCGAAACAGAGGTGACGGAATAAACACTATTAGGAAACTATATATTTGATTATAAAAAACAATAAGTAAATAAACAAATTAATAATTATTATCAAATGAGGCTTCATCATAGTGAGCAGATTTCCAGCTCACTCCGCAAGAACCAGAAAGGAAGAGGCTACACTTTACTGAAACAAAGCACATACAACCTGAATATATCAGACAAATGAGCCAAAATTCGATAATGATTAAGAGATATCCCATAATGCGTTTTCGAAGATTTTGCGTTTTATTGTGGCGTTATTAATCATGGTTTAGAGATCGCTCTTCAGCTACCTCGGTGCTGCTCCATTCTGTCTCCGTTTACAAAATAAGGCTAAAAATTAATTTTAAACTGACGCAGGAAAACGCTGCTGTCCCGCAGAGTCCCTTGCCGTCATGGTGGTGTTCTTCTTCACCAACATCCTGCGTCACTTCTCGGTCGAAGCTCCGTACGATGGTGCGGCGGCCCTTAAGGACGAAGTGCTAGGCATCGCGATGCGACTAGCGCCTCGGGAATTGGTTTTCAGGCCGCGGGCTTAGCTAAGCCTAGATCAGGGAGAAGGAAAACAGTAGCGCCAAAGAAACAACGACGAGACGAGGACACAGGCCGGTGTACTAGTCTCGTCGTTCTTTCCTTCGCGTTAGTTTACCTTTTCAGTTGTGAACCAATTCTTCCAAGAAAACGATTTCCAAGATAAGAGTTGTTGGCAATACAGGTGGCGGCAAATATTTCCGCTGCGATGTCTGCTGCCTCCATTTCGAATAGTTGACGTTCTACGTGCGTATGACATTGTAGTGCGGAGGAGGTCCTGCTAGTACTGCTTTGTCTCGCGTATATGAATGAATGAATGAATGAATGAATGAATGAATGAATGAATGAATGAATGAATGAATGAATGCTCTTATTTGTATAAGTAAGGGAATGGTACAACGCAAAATATTCAGAGCCTTGCCGGCACCCGGACTGGCAGAAGTATACTCGATAAATTACGAAGTGATTACCACAACTAGAAAGAACCCGAGGTTGCGTTGAGCAGAGAGATTAGAAGCAGACATGAAATCCCTAATTTACCCAACAACTATGCACCCGGAATTACATCAGGGCTGGAGATGGAGCAGAGCTAAAGCTCTACTCAAACAGTATTAGCAATGACGAGGGAGCGCTATTCGTGGACGCCGCGGTGTATTCAAATTTTTTTTTTGTTGCGATAAATGAACAAGCGTTTACAGCAGTAGCAATTAACACGAAGCAAAAAAGCATACACACGTGCTCAATCCAAATCAGGGCATCTTAAGTTGCGGAGGAGGGTGCCATCGCTCTGCCTATCGCTTCTCCCAGATATAGATACATAATTAGCGATTCTCAATCGGCTATACGAAATTACGCCAGAAGACGGATATCAGCTGAAGCTGCAAGAATTCTATACAGTAAAGCCAAACTCATATCGTCCGAGGATTGAACAAGAAAATTACCTGGTTCCCAGCTCATACAGCGAGCGAATTCACCACCACCCCCAACCTTAACGAGTTTGCCCATCGTGTTGCGCAAGGACTCATTAAGCGCGCCCGATAAGGGGAGGGGATCTGACAGAGGAGGAGATGGAACGAAAGGGTAGGGATAGACTCTTCTCATTCAGTGGCATAACTCAATTGTATAGAAAGTCGAGGTGTATATATCCACCTCCTAGCCCAAAATTGGACAGGACTCAGGCGGTTGACCGGAGGCGCCTTCAAACCAGGACTTACAGGAACCAGGTACATCTTAACCGCAAGTTTCCGGAACCTTGATGCCAAACGTAAATTATCTGATGATAGAGGAGCCACCCTAGAGCATATACTCTATGATTGTGCTATAGTTCAGAAGAGAACTGCAGCCCCCCCCGGATGAACTAGAGGCGTGGTGGAGAGCCGCACTGAGTAGCTCAGATCTTCGGGACCAACTTCGGGCCTGCAAGCGCGAAGCAAGCCCGGGAGGCCACCCCCGGCGCGGCCTAGACCCAGGCCATCAATTGCAGGATAATTAACAAAGTTGTCACACACACGCTTCCACTATGTTAAGATGGATGACCAGCGAAGCCGTTTAGCGCACGTAACAGAGGTGACCCAGAGTATTGAACAAAGGTACGAACATATCTATTGTCCGAATGTGTGCTCATCGTTGCGATATAGGTACGCACACACATTCGCGTGTCGCCTCAGGTGATAAATGTGTCCGTCAAGTAAGACAATGAATGGCCCATACCCCCGTAAACGCGGCCTCCCCATTACGACAACAGAAGTGAAATTACACGCTGGAATGATGAGCAACAACGAAGCCAGCTGTGGAAGACGACGACGAACAAGCGAGCAGTGGCACAATCTCGTTTTCGCGGTTGGCGCCGAGAATTTAGCAATCCTTTTTGAAAAAGTTGCACAAAACATTTTTTTTTTCGAAAGCATCTATTGTTACCCTTGTGCCTCGGACCTCTTTCGGTCCCACGTGTGACAAGGGTAGTTCAAGGGTGCGTTACAGGTCCCCACGCCCACAGGGGTATGTGTCATTGAACGTGGACCCTTTCTGCACTATCAACAGTACTGGCCCTCATGATGATTTGTTTTTGTCAACATCTCAGGCACATTTCTGCCCCGATCCTAGCCATAGACAGCTTCGCAGTAAAAGCTACGGGAATGTAGCTTGCAAAGATGTCTGGGGCCAAGAAAACAAGCACAGACAAACGTAACACAGTGGCAGTATGCAGACGCTACGTATGTCGACACGCTGTTTCGTTGTAAAGATTCAGCCGTCAAGGACACATTCAGATACACTGGGGCATGAAAGATTTGATAAAGAGCTGCACATACACCAAAAACAAACTACGCGTATCGCATAATAGAAAATATTATTACCAGGTATTTTTAATAAACTATAGGTTCAAGATATCAGGAGGCAAAGTATAACCATCGAGGGAGGTGTCTTGCTTAGTATGTGTTCGCGGCTTTCGGAAATACAACGATATTGTTTACAGCGGTGTATGGCCTCTAAATGAGTACTGGGCGCTCGCACAAGTGGGCGAGTATCAGTCTTTTCGAATACGAATCGAATACGAATAGTACATGTGTCGAATATCGAATGCCATAATTAAAGGGAAGCTGAAACGGTTTTCAATTTCTATGAATTGCTGGGATTGGGAAGAACAGACCTAATAATTTACGGTTCTGAAATTTTTTTTTTCGTTTTGTTAATATAACGGGCGATAATCGCTTTCTAAATCACCCGCGCGGACACGCCCCCATCGCTTCCCGGAGCGCCGGGTGAGGACGTTGGCAGAGTAGAGAACCGGCGAGAGTGACGTCATGGGCGGAGACCGAGCCAACCGAGCTGCGGACCGGCGTGCTGACATGTGCTGGCATGCCTCTTTCCGTCCTGCGCTTTACTGAACGACGCTACGAGAGATCTGCCGCCGCCGCCGCCGCTCACGTTTGTTTTGCGATTTTCGTAAACTGTTCTTTCCTTCTGTGCTGCGTGAGTGCCTACAGCCAAGGGCGCCCAACATGCCCTCGTTCTGTGCAGCATTCGGCTGCGCGAACACAGGCGGGCGAGACGATGTGGTGTTTCACAAATTCCCGAAGGAAAAGCTTGCAGCGCAGTGGGTACGTGCGGTGAGGAGAGATAAGTTCGTGCCGACGAAATCAACTGTGCTGTGCTCGGACCATTTCCGCGACAGTGACTATCATCGGAGCTTGACAACGATGCGGGCAATCGGTATTCCAATTAAATCGGCGCGACTGAAGCCCGAACAACTTCAAGTACACAGCTTGGCAGAATTCGACGGTTCTTCTTTCCCAACTTTTTCCATACTAGCCAGACAAACTGGCGGTATGCTGCATACCTAAACTGCCTGTAAAAAAAAAATGCTTTTGCATCACTCTTTTTCCATTGGCCATATCATTTTCACACCTGTGTGTAAACTTCTTGCCTTGTCCAGCCGGTTCGACTCCTTTCTGGGCAAGTGCCACTTCCAGTACTGCCCTGCTGAGGCACACAGTCCTGAATTGTCTTGAACTTGTTACGCACTGCGTGCGCTTCTGTTTTTTCCTAATCTCTTGCACCTCCTGGCAGCACAAGCAGTTCTCTTCATCTTCCATCAATACGCAGCACATGCAGGTGCACCTAGTTTAATGAAAGCGTGATTAGGCCCACATTGATGCACTGGAGAAATACGAACATTTGCAGCCATTAACGTCTGGTAACACAGTTTTAGCGTAACCGGATAGCCTTACGACAAATGCGAAAACGCGTTGTTGCTAGCGTTGCTATACTCCGTTTCATACATCAGGTGCAACGCTGTGGAGGCTTGAGATACTTCTTGCAGTGGCTGCGTTCGCACTTAGAAAAAGTTCGATGTTTCTTGACCCGATTTTTCAGAAAGCTTTCCATATATAAGCTCAGTTCGGAATGAAAAAAAAAGAAGAATTTACCCATAGAAACCATCCGTGTACTTATACGGCTGCTAACACGTTCTTTCAAAAAAAATTTCTTTTCGGTATTTTTTAATTGCAGCCCGTCGCGGCAGCTTCACGTGCATGCTCGCGCGAGCAAACGCCGGTGGCAGGCTGCGAAGCATAGACGGAAACGCGCGCAGTAATAAATTTTGGTGACCGGACTTCGAGCGTAGCTTTCACAGCGATGCACCTGAGGTATCAAATGGAGTGTAGGCTTGCCTAGTGACATTCGACGTACGGTTC